>NW_006779481.1:1000177-1007284 GCF_000442215.2 Lipotes vexillifer | reverse complement strand
AGAACAAGGAAAGAGTGGATCCAACCAGAAGAGAAACGAAGACTCAACAATTAAGACCTAAAAAAAATATCTGAAGAAGACAGCTGTGTAGCAGACCTATAAAATCAATTAGTCTAACTGAAACAGGAGGATGGAGGGAGGCAGGAAAAATAAAGATTTGAGAAATTTAGCACATGAATCTGTGGAGAAAAAGAACAGCAAAGTGATTAAGAGCATGGCCTCTATATCCCAGTGGGATATGTTAATCCAACATTCTCATTTGTAGATGAAGACCCTGAGGCCCAGAGCTACTTAACGATAGAGGCAGGACCGCAACACAGGTCTGATCATCCGTGTTCCCTCTAAATGTTACCTGGTTCACAGACTCCTTTATTTTCCAAATGGAGACTGGAATAAATGTGTAAAAACAGAAGTGGAAAATAATGCTGGTAATACACGAATGTGTTCAAAAATGAAACTCACTGTCTCAATGGGATGGAATTAAAGGTGATTTTTCGCTTAGGTGATTTTACAATAAAAAGAGAGAAAATGGTTCCTGCTCTCCACAGTTTTGTTGTTGCTATATAAAAAGTAATTTAAGAAATTGCATCCGTGGTGAAACTGTTCAAAAATGTTCGAATTTGTGTTCAATAAAAGAAACCATTTGGCCAAACCCCACAGGATTATTTATAAGCCAACTGAGGGTATAGAATCAGTCTTTAAAGAAGAACAGCTCTACCAAGACTGAGTTAGTCTGAACTCTTTTGTAGCCAATACGTCTGCACAGCAATGATGGCAATAAAGAAAGTGGGATTACCATTTAAATTACCATCTAAAGAGTAAACTCCAAAATCAACCCAAGACAGATAAGAGACATATAAAGTCACCTAAGGAACCAAAATGGTTCCTAAATCTTAAAACAGTTGACAGTGACTTGATTTGAGACACTAAGGTATCTAAAGAAAGGGTACATGGATGGTGCTTAAGGCAGGATAGAAGGGAGAAGTGAGAAGTGGGAAGGGGAGGTGGGGCTGGTAGGCAGCATTAGAAGTGTCCACACAAGCCTTGTCCAGGGAGAAAGTGGATTTGACTTGAGAGAAGTGCTGGCCTGAGAAAGTAAGAAACCCTATTATCTTTTTATATATCTTCTGTCAATTTTAATTTAGCATAATCCAACTGTTTCAATCTAGGAGGCTTTGCTATTGTTCCCAGATTTTGCTGATTCCCCCTCAGATATCATACTATGTGCCCTAAAGTTATAAATTTATTCTAACACTGATGTCACAACCCTATTGTAAATCAATGTTTTCCAAACTATGGCCATCAGTAAATGAGAAAAGTTTCACCAGCACTGTGCTTTCCCCGACACAAGGCATTTCCTTTTCTACCACACACTTGCAACACAATATAGGTCAATCATAGAAGATGGATGAGAGCAAATAAGAAAACCAAGAGCTAAGTGCCTTCAGGCTCAGTAATACAACTTTACAGAGGCAACTAAGAAGAGATGGCATGACCTCTATGCCAGCCCATGTGTTACATATGTGTTAAGTTTACCTAGTACCTGTTCCCTGCAGTGCTTAAGGCACAATAACTAGAACATCAAATGGTTATGAATCTGAAAGGACTCCCCTAAGGAAGGAAGGCAGGATGGATGGAAGGAACGAAGGAAAGAAGAATGGGGGATGAGGAAGAGAAAGGTCTTTCTTAGAGCAAAATGCCAGATAATAAATGTCTTTCTTAGAGCAAAATGCCAGATAATAAATGTAGACAGAAGATGAAAACAGGACGCACCACCATGCGGCAAAAGTCATCGACGTGGGCTGAGTTAGGCAGGAGTTGCCAGTGGATGTTGGTGGGTATAGATTTGATGAGGAACAAGATGCCAAATTTGGAGACACTGTCCCACAAAATACTAATCAGTTACAAAGAGGAAAACAGTAAATTTAATATGAATAAACCAACATGACCAGGTGGTTATAGTTAACATCTTGTGACTCCGACTCCAACGTTGTGCCCTGGGAGGAACACAGCATCATTTTGTGGGCTTCCACCCAGAATGCAGTAACTGAACCTACTCAGGAGGATATATCAGAAAGATCCTACTTCCCACATGATTAAAGGCGTGTACTCTTAAACACTATCAAGAATAGAAAAGATAGAGACTAAGAAATTTTTCCAGATTGAAGGAATCTAAAGAGACATGAGAATTAAACACAATACCCACTCCTGGACAAGATCTTGGGCCAGACAGGAAAAAGAGCCACTTTTGAGTTTATACTGCTAACATCTGTGAACTGAATGGTAGTGTTGTACCAAAGCTTCCTTCTTCATTTGGAGTGTTGTTTACTGATTATGTAGAACAACATCCCTGTCTGGAGGAAATACACCCTGAAGTACGTAGAGGACATGGGACATCACGTCAGCAGCCTGCTCTCCTAAGGTTAAGAAAAAGACTCATGATCACACACACATGCGCTCCATTTGGCAACTTTTCTATAAATTTGAAATCATTTCAAAATTATTTAAAAATTAAGCCATTGGAGAAAATATATATTATTATAACCTAGGTCATATGTTTAATTGAAGAGAAGGATGTCAATAATGAAAATGAGTCTAATTTTTCAGCCACTAAAACTTTCCAATAGGGAACGTTAGCATTCTAATTGGCTCAACTCGACTTTAAATGGAACAATGCTTTATTCCTTGTGAAAGTGACTACTTTTTTGGCCTATGAATCAGATCTTTTTTGAGGAGTCTGAACTAAGACAAAAGAGTCAGCTGGTTAATAGCATCAGAAGCAGCAAAAGTGGGAGCAGATGACCCTGGAGTCCTATAAAGTCTATTCCATGGATCCAGCAAGTCTGCCTCATTGACCGATTCAGAGCCTTTCAAAGGCAGCAACTGGACCTTGTGCTCCTGCTGCATCCCTCCATGCCTGGAACAGATGCTCCCTGCCTCTTATACTGATGTGTACCACTCAGTCGTCAGGTACTCCGTAAATAATGTGAGGTACTCCATAAATAACAGCCAGTTGCCAAAGGGACCTCTTCCTTATAGAGAGGCCTTACTACACATTCAAAGAGATATACAAAAACATTCATTCATCAACAAGTAAATGAATAAATGAAACACTATAGTCAGAGAACAGAGTTCTTCTTACCTTACAGTAGTGAAATAACTTAGATCCATATCAAAGGATACCTCAGAAAAGCAGGTTATACAATAATGACGGTATCACTTACGTAAATTTTCTTTGGACTCAAACTCAAGACTGGAATTTACACGATCAGCTCTCCCGGTCTCCAGCTTGCCAACTGCAGATCTTGGCACTTCACAGCCTCCACAATCATGTGAGCCAATTCCTTATAATAAATCCTCATAATAAATATAAATATGTAAAGAGACTGGAACAAAACCTATTGGTTCTATTTCTTTGGAGATAACTATAACAACAGGTAAATGTTTTAAATTTATTTATTTATTTATTTTTGGCTGCATTGAGTCTTTCTTGCTGTGCACAGGCTTTCTCTAGTTGGGGCGAGCGGGGGCTACTCTTTGTTGCAACGTGTGGGCTTCTCATTGCGGTGGCTTCTGTTGATGCGGAGCACAGGCTCTAGGAGCGAGGGTTCAGTAGTTGTGGCACGCGGGCTCAGTAGTTGTGACTCACGGGCTCTAGAGCGCAGGCTCAGTAGTTGTGGTGCACAGGCTTAGTTGCTCTGCGGCATGTGGGATCTTCCCGGACCAGGGCTCAAACCCATGTCCCCTGCATTGGCAGGCGGATTCTTAACCACTGTGTCACCAGGGAAGCCCTAGGTAAATGTTTTAAATGCTAATAAAATAATAGTTTTTAGTTGATGAATACATAACCTAAATATGCAAAACTATAAGAAACAGACTAGAAGGAGAGGCACTAAATTATGACGTTGATTGAGGGGAGGATGGGAGATGGAAATGAGATAAAGGACAAAGTGAAATTTATCTGGATGTTCTATTTCCTTTATGAAAAAAGATCACCAACCTAAAGCGGCAAAATGGGGATTTTTTTATTCTTGGTGGTGGCTGTAAGATGCTTGTTATATAATTACATTGACACAGAAGGGGTTACTCATGATAACAACCCACTGAATCATTTCCAGGACATATAATGTAACACAAAATATTGGCATATACCTAGGGTCTAAATTTAGTCCTGACTGTATGGTTGGAAAGCTAGCAGAAAACTCAAACTGAGTAGAATTCAGTTCCTGCAGTGTTTGATGTGAGACTTTTAAATGAATGTACTTGTCTTAAATGCTTTAAAACTTTGCAAATTGTTGTTAATTTCTTTAAGTAACTCATAAAATTAAAATGAAGAATTCTTAATCCACAGCTTTTCTCTGAAACTCTAATAATTGGATAAGTGCTTAATTGGCATGCTTCAGTTTCCATGATAGTGAGCTAATTAAAAAAAAAAAGTTACAGCAAATATAAAGATAGTCCTGTAGATTTCAGCTTTAGAAATGCTAATTTAGGTACTCTAGTGAATCAGGCATATTGGCACCTACTTAATTTTATCACCTATATAAACTATCAAAATATACTCACCAGAAAGTATAGAATCAACCTATCCAAAAGCACTTATTGTACAAGCGCTATGTGGCCACCCCAGCTTACCCTTTTTTGGAGAGAGGAGGGTTTAACTATATAAATGATCATTGCTCATTACTATCCTATTACTACAGGAGACCTAGAGCTCTCTAATAAATGACCCTGGACCTAGTCTCTTATTACCTAATCGGAGAGATGAAAACATAAAACAAAAATAACTTTGTGCTAAATGACAACAGTGACTACAAGGGCAACCAGTAAGTGAGTGAGGAAAAGCTCACAGTGGAAACGTGGATGAGATGGAGCTGGCAGAGAAAAGAGTGAGGGATTTCCACACAGAAGGAAGCACATGAGCAGTACAGAGGCAGCAAGGAATAGAATTGGTGGGAGACAAGAGTTAAGTCCAAGTGTACACATGAGCAAGTTTATGGGATGCCACGGTATTATAGTTGGACAGGTGGAATTACAGAAATTTGGACTGAATTCTAAGCATTTGGGAAGTCTTACTTTTTTTTTTGCGGTACGCGGGCCTCTCACTGTTGTGGCCTCTCCCGTTGCGGAGCACAGGCTCCGGACGCGCAGGCCCAGCGGCCATGGCTCACGGGCCCGGCCGCTCCGCAGCATGTGGTATTTTCCCGGATCGGGGCACGAACCCGCGTCCCCTGCATCGGCAAGCGGACTCTCAACCACTGCGCCACCAGGGAAGCCCTCTTACTGACTTTTAAGATGGGGCTTGACCTGATGATAGGACAATTTAGGAAAGATTAATATGATATAATCTTCTGAGGGCTCTCCACATCACTGCAGGTAAAATCGAAGTCCTTACAGTGGCCTATAAGGCCGTATATGATTTGGACAACTGTTCACTCTCTGACTTCATTTTCTGCTTCTGCCATCTTCCCCCACTTTCAGTTACAATGGCCTCCTTACCCAGCCTAACACGTGGCAGCCACGCTCCGCCTTTGGGGCCCTTGCACGTGGACTCACCTCGAACCAAAATGTTCTCCCCCAGACATCACTCCCTCACCTCCTTCGTCTCCCTTCAACTTACCACCTTGGGCATGTAAAATGGTGCAGCCATCGTGGAGGATAATATGGCAGTTGCTCAAGAAATTAAAAATAAAATTACCGTATGATCCAGCAATCCCACTTCTAGGGTCATACCACAAAGAACTGAAAACACAGTCTGGAACAGATACTTGTACACACATATTCAGAGCAGCTTTATTCACAGGAGCCAAAAGGAGGAACCAAGCCAAATATCCATCAACAGATGAATGAATAAACAAAATGTGGGATACACACAGTGGAGTATTATTTAGCCTTAAAAAATACTGAAATTCTGGCACATGCTATAGCATGAATGAATCTTGAAGACATTATGCTTAGTGAAATAAAGCAGACGTCAAAGGACAAGTATTGTATGATTCCACTTATACGAGGTTCCTAAAATAGTCAATTCTATATAGAAGAGAGTAGAAGGATGGCTTCCAGGTGCTGGGGGGAGGGGTGAATGGAGAGTTATTTAATGGAAGTTTGAGCTTGAAATGGCAGAAAAGTGCTGAAGATGGATAGTGGTGATAGTTGCACAACTATGTGAATATACCTAACTCCACTGAATTGTCCACTCAAAAATGGTTAAAATGGTAAAATTTTATGTTAAACATACTTTATGTCAATAAAAAAATGTTTTTAAGTCAACTTCTCTGTAAACCCTTCCTGACCACCTCATTTCGAACTGCAAACCTCTTCCCCATCTGGCACTCTTATCCCCACCGCTCTCTCCTGCCTTTTTTTCTCTCCTCTCAGCACCGACACCACCAATCATACAAAGTTTCTGTGCTTATTGGGTTCACAGTCTGCTCCTCACTCCAGAATGTAAGGTCCTGAGGGCAGGGCTACTGCTTATTTTATATCGCCGGTGCCTACAACAGTGCCTGGCATTCAATAAGCAGTCAGTAAAGAGTTGTTGAATGAATTATCACTGTTACACCGAAAGGACTAGAGTGGAGGGAGGCTGGAAGCAGAAGTAGCCACACAAGCTGTGGCTGGGCTCCAAGAAGAAGACAGTAAGGCTGGGCCTGTCAGGTGTCTGTTTTGAGAGAAGAAAGTACACACCTGAAAGACGCTCCCAAAAACAGGATCTATAAGATTTGGAAACAGACTGGAAAAGAAAAGGAGCAGAAAAATGTGTTAGGATGGGCTCTATTTTGAGACAAGAAGAATGGAAGCACCAACAAGAGAACTGGGGACGGGAGCTGGTTGTAATAAGATATAGAGCAACACAGAGCTGCCATGTCAGAGCTGGAGCTGGGGAGCTGCGACCCCTGACCAAGGATGGATTAAACTAAAGATGCAGTGAATACACCAAGAGACCACTTGTAAAAAAGAAGAGGAAAGGCTGGAGGACGTGGCTTTGGTGGACACACACAGGAAAAAAAAAGAAGAAAGGTGGCATTCGGATGACATGAAAAGCTCCAGAATCATGGAAGCCAGAAGGGGAGTTCTGAGAAGTGGAGGGGCATTAGAAAGGGAAAG
>NW_006779481.1:995237-999899 GCF_000442215.2 Lipotes vexillifer | reverse complement strand
GGGAAAGAGACCACTCCATTCAACAATCAGGTTATTGGCAACCTTAGAAAGTGGTTTCAAACACTGGCAAATCTTTTAGCCATGTGACTATTTTCAGAATTGTGATGCTTACAAAACTGAACCCTGTAAATAAAATTTTAATGTTTTAATTTTGAGGTTTCCTCCGCCAGGGAAGGAATGAAGATGTGTAGACTCCACTAGAAGATCAGCCCACTGGGAAGTGCTCAGGTGCAGCCTGGGATGGGAAGTGTGCCGGTGGCAGAGGTGAGGCACCAGGAGCCTTCCATTAAGATCAGGTGCAGTTTTCCATTGTTATTCTTAAGGACCTCCCTAACTGATCGTCCCCACTTACCCAAGCATCCTTAGATCCTGACGACTTCAAAGCCACAAGGATCCCCAAGGCCCTACACGGTCTGCCCTGACGCCACATACACAACCTGATCGCCAGATGACTCACCCACCCCCACCCTTTTCACGGATCAGGTCATTCAGGTACTGCCTGGGGTCACTGTACGTGATTTTGGCTTCCCTCAGCCTTCAGGTCTCTGCTCAAAGATCACCTTATTAGAGAGTTATTCCCTGACCACCTACATAAAAGCTCACCTGCAGGACCCCCATCCCTCTGTACTTATGTCTTTCTTCCTTTATTTTCTTTCTTTCCTTCTTTCCTTCATTCTTTCTTTCTTTACGTCCTTCCTTAGTTATTTATTTTTACGGTACCTATCCACACCTGACATGTTTTACTTGTTCATGGTGTACTGCCTTAGGGCACATAAAAGGTATCTGTTAATTGCTCAATCCAAGTTAATGACTTCTACTATGACTAGACAAAACTGTCTAACACAACTCAGTAGCCATCTTCATACTTAGAATATCCTCTCTATCTACCATACTTTTCTCTAAAAATGTATTCTAACTGCCTCAATTCAGAGTAAGCCTTCTGAGGCTACCCATGCACCTTTCAGACTGTGATTCACAGTGGCTTACTTACACTTTAGACACGATTATGAAACATCCAGGTCCGATTTCTTTAACTACACTGGGTTAGAAATGGCTGATTGGATAGAAGACCTTTAGAAGCAGGTGTTTTAACGGCATGAATTAATACCTCTCAGCCTGAGAGACGATAAGAAAACCACAAGTAGCAGGAATAAGATCAAAACACACACATGCACACAAACTTGTACATTTGAAGATTCTTAGTGTAGGAAAAGCCTAGTAGTGTAAAAACCTCACTATTTAAAGCATATTAATCAACGTTGATAATGATGGTTGCAAACTGTCAGAAAATGGTTAGGTTGGGTCCAAACTCCACTTAGTAACCATGAAGCCGAAAATAAAGTTTTCTTTTAAGAAATTATATGGAAACCTCAAACTAATCTAGAAAATTTCTACATGCAATATATGTTTTCTGATCATGCTGTTACTAGATTTTAGATTCCTCTAAAATTTAGGGCTGTTACTAGAAACAAATAATGTAAGAAATACAAAAGCAATATCTTATATGCAGTACTTTCAAGTTCACAAAAAAAAAATTTCTTTTAATTTCATGAGACAGGTAAATCTGAAAGCGGAAAAGCAGATTGCATTTTTGAACTCTAACCAGCCTTTCTGACCCCTGTTGAGTTAATAAGCACTTGAACATTAAAAACCCAGGTGATGAGAAAACCATAATTCAAAGAGACATGTACCACAATGTTCACGGCAGCACTATTTACAATAGCCAGGACATGGAAGCAACCTAAGTGTCCATCAACAGATGAATGGATAGAGAAGATGTGGCACATATATACAATGGAATATTACTCAGCCATAAAAAGAAACGAAATTGAGTTATTTGTAGTGAGGTGGATGGACCTAGAGTCTGTCATACAGAGTGAAGTAAGTCAGAAAAAGAAAAACAAATACCGTATGCTATCACATATATATGGAATCTTAAAAAAAAATGGTTCTGAAGAACCTAGGGGCAGGACAAGAATAAAGACACAGACGTAGAGAATGGACTTGAGGACACGGGGAGGGGGAAGGGTAAGCTGGGACGAAGTGAGAGAGTGGCATGGACATATATACACTACCAAATGTAAAACATAGCTAGTGGGAAGCAGCCGCATAGCACAGGGAGATCAGCTCGGTGCTTTGTGACCATGTAGAGGGGTGGGATAGGGAGGGTGGGAGGGAGACGCAAGAGGGAGGGGATATGGGGATATATGTATATGCATAGCTGATTCACTTTGTTATACAGCAGAAACTAACACACCATTGTAAAACAATTATACTCCAATAAAGATGTTAAAATAAATAAATTTAAAAAATAAAGTCACACAAGCTGGAAAAAAAAAAAGCCCAGGTGATTTGTTATTGTTCTGTCTTGAAATTAAACACTCTAAACGTTCCACAGCTTCAGGAGAGAGGGGTAGAGTAAAAGGAGTTAATTTTTACTGCTCTACAGTAAAATACTATTATTGGCTTTGACTAAATATAATTCAGAAATCTGAGAGTCAGACTACAGCAAGTATAAGGCTATGTTTCTTGCATAATTTGTTCCAGATGAGGACATTTTATTCATGAGAGTTCAGTCATCCCATGTGCCACTGTGTGTGCCACAGCAGTGACTGAATCCAAGCCAAGGATGACAATATTCCAGGGGAACACAGCATCTGCCAACACATCTTCCACCCAGCTCATAGGAGATGGCTGATAAAGACCCATGCATTCTTTCATTTAACAGATATTGAGCAACTGTTGTTTTATATCTTGTTTAACACACATGCATATGCATTTATGACATGTCAGACACATGTCCTAATTTAAGTATTAATTTACTTGATCCTCATAATAACCCAAAGAGAGAAAGACCATTTTTGTCATCATTTCACAGATGAGAAAATCCAGGCACAGAGAGGTTAAGCAACTAGTCCAGGGTCAAAGCTAACAAATGTGGGAGCTAAGGCAGTCTGAGTCCAGAGCTAGACTCTTAACCACTGAGCTCAACAAAAGACACAAAGCTAATCAGTGGGAATCTACTGGGAAACAAGATCAGTGGGTCTCTGCCCTCTTGGGGGCTTACCTTCTAGCGAAGGAAAGAGCAAACAATACATAACAATTTAATTACAATAACCGGAGTGCCACAGTGGAGAAGTGACAGGATATCTCAACACAGAAGGGTAAAGGATGATGGAAAACATTCACGGAGCTCTCACTGATTCCTCACAAAACCCTGAAAAATAACCGATAATATTCTTATTGTAGAGATGAGGCAGTTCCAGCTGGGAGAGGAGAGGTGAAGGCCAGAGGCAGGATTTGCCCCTAGTTTAAGCAGTCCCAACACCGGTCTGGTTGTTAGGAACAAACTACATACTTGACTTTCTTCTAGATCCTTTCCACAAATTGTGTCCTTTTTGCATTAGAGGTGATCCTCAGCATCTGCAGGGGACTGGGTCCAGGACCCCGCAGATACCAAAATCTGCAGACGCTCAAGTCCTTTATATAAAATAGCAGAGTGTTTGTATATAATCTGTGCACATCCTCCCGTATACTTTAAGACATCTCTAGATAACATGTAATACCTAATGTTAATGCTACATAAATAGTTGTAAATACAAAGTAAATGCACATAAATAGTTGTTGGGCACACAGCAAATTCGTTTGCTTTTTGGAACTTTCTGGAATTTTTTTTCCAGCTATTCTCAATCTGCTGTTATTTGAATCCATGGATACAGACAACCAACTCTATAATAATTTAATCTCTTCTGCATGTGGCACTATGAGAGGTTTAAGCATTTATCCTGAGCGTCTTGTCAAATCCAGGAGAGTTAGCACTCTGACAATAGTCATTTAATACCAAGCACTCTGCTCACATAACACTGTAATGCATGTTGGTTAGTGGCACTAACCTGAAATTAGTTCCTCTCATTGTTAACCTGAGGCTGCTCTATCCTGATAGCTGAGGAGTTACAGAGTTAAGGAGATACGAGTCAGAAGAATAAACAAGTATCTAATGACTTCACTCCACGGGCCAGGCTAGGTGTTTTCACAGGTTATCTTATTCAAATGGTGAGAAGAGATCAGATGTTTCAGATAAGATGGATGTGAGAGGCTGCCGGGGCTGACTTAAAAACAAGCTATTCCACTAGCTATCTACCTTATGTTTGGTAGTGTATATATGTCCATGCCTCTCTCTCGCTTTGTCACAGCTTACCCTTCCCCCTCCCCATATCCTCAAGTCCATTTTCTAGTAGGTCTGTGTGGGAAGCAGCTGCATAGCACAGGGAGATCAGCTCGGTGCTTTGTGACCGCCTGGAGGGGTGGGAGGGAGGGAGGGAGATGCAAGAGGGAAGAGTCATGGGAACACATGTATATGTATAACTGATTCATTTTGTTATAAAGCAGAAACTAACACACCATTGTAAAGCAATTATACTCCAATAAAGATGTTAAAAAAAAAAAGCTATTCTGTCATTTTAGAAGTACTATAAGGAAATTAAATGCAATCAAGAGAATAGAAAATCTGCAGTCATTAAAAATTATGTTTGCGAGGAGTTTTCAACAAATGAAGAAACAGTTATGTTCTAATAATATTTACATATTCAGAAAAAGAACAAAAATGGATAAGGTATAAGACCCTTTATAGACTAATATATATATATATATATATATATATAT
>NW_006779481.1:977782-994495 GCF_000442215.2 Lipotes vexillifer | reverse complement strand
GGCCTCTCACTGTTGTGGCCTCTCCCGTTGCGGAGCACAGGCTCTGGAAGTGCAGGCTCAGCGGCCATGGCTCACGGGCCCAGCCGCTCCGCGTCATGTGGGATCTTCCCGGACCAGGGCACGAACCCGCGTCCCCTGCTTCGGCAGGCAGACTCTCAACCACTGCGCCACCAGGGAAGTCCTAATACATATATTTTTATACATAAAACATTTCTGGAAATACACAAAGGAACAGTATTACTAATGGCTCCCACAGGGAGATGGATAGAGGAAATTTTAACATTTACTTTATACCTTTCAATTGTTTCCTATACATAATTTATTTAAATTAAAACAAGATTAGATTTAAGAAGAATTTTTAAATAATGTGTAAAAATGGTGACAATGCTTAGGCTACAAAGTTACCTGAAGTGGAAGGACAAAAGTTTTTTAATAGGCAATACTTTCAACTATATCCCCCTCCCAATACAAGGAACTAGAAATTTCCTGAAACTGAAACTCTGAGGGGTCAGTCTTCACTTTTTTACTTTGTAGGCTTTATTACTGTTTGAAATATTTACACTAAGTTTTTATCACTTTCACAATAAAAAAAATCCAAGTATTACATAAGAAATAGAATATAGGAAATGTACTCATATAAGTGATAAAATTATAGTAGTTGCTTTTGCCACATTCTCAAGTCAAATATAAAGAAGCCAAGATTGTCACTCTAAAATTAATAATTCAAAGGAAACACTAAAAGATCACCTTGCTGAAATGCAGCCAAATGTGGGCTCAAAGTCCTATTTCAAGGAAGACAGAATCACACCTTCATTTTAAATACTTTTGACCTAATCTTTTTTTCTCCTAATCTCCTTTGCTATGGTGTTAACCCTGCCTTCTCTCAAACAGCCATCCGAGAAGATGATAGTGACAATTAGCTGGAGTCAGGTCACAGACTCCAACCTCAGGGTGACCGGCAACTACCAGCGGACCAGAAGCCTCTTCCCTCACCTCTTAGGCACTGTTGGTTTCAATAGCTCTCGATTCCTTTTGGACTTTAGTTTTCTCTAAAACGTTACCTGCCTCCACAAAGTATTAAGGCAACCTGCAACTTACAAAACAGTGAAAGGAAGGAAATTAATTACTGCTTTAAGTTACCCTGATGCTGAAGTGTCATTTATTAGCAAAATATGGATCCTCTTTGCAAGCTCTTCTGCAAAACGTATAGGCATCATGTTTACCATCATCATGCATTGTCCCCTTTGAGGTACAAGATCCTTTGTGAGCAGGGAGTTCCAGTTCCTCTCTGCTGGGGTAAGCACACTACAGTCTCTCTCTCTCACTTTTTACAACCTAAAGCTCAGGGCACAACACAAAAAGCAACTACTAAGGACTCTGAAAAGTGAACAGAAAGGGTGAATTCTGGAGGAGACTCAAAACTTAAGAGAAGTGACCTAGGGCTTCCCTGGTGGTGCAGTGGTTAAGAATCCGCCTGCCAATGCAGGGGACATGGGTTCGAGCCCTGGTCCGGGAAGATCCCACATGCCGTGGAGCAACGAAGCCCGTGTGCCACAACTACCGAGCCTGCACTCTAGAGCCCGTGCTCCACAACAAGAGGAGCCACCGCAATGAGAAGCCCATGCACTGCAAAGAAGAGTAGCCCCTGCTCTCCGCAACTAGAGAAAGCCGTGTGCAGCAACGAAGACCCAACACAGCCGAAAATAAATAAATAAATAAATAAATTTATTTATTTAAAAAAAAAGAGAGAAGTGACCTAAAGGGGTGAATTTCCCAGGTTGTTTTATTCCCTTTTACTCTGGACCTCTGTCACACCCTGACACCATCACAGAGTTCCACAGAGAGCAACCGAGCAGTCAGCACAGCAGCATAAACAGCTAAATCTTCAAATGAAACCCTGTCTTTTGGGCTGGAGGGACCTGGAAAAGGACCCTTGAAGGCCAGAGTATGAGTGGAATCATAGGGAGAAAGATGATGGAGAAGGGAATCTCCCAAGTCTATACATAAGGCGGCACAATTCCCAGCCTCACCTGGAGCTGTGCATTCATAGGGCAGACCCAAAGCACCAAAACAAAGGCTTTGAAAACTGAACTGAGATTAGAACTACCACCCACAGAAAGTGACATGGAAATTCAGTCTGAATCTAGCCAGGTTCACTGCCTGTAAAAACAAATTTAGAAAAGACATTGTTCAGAGGAATACAATAGGACCCAGAATCTACGTAGCATAATATACACAATGTCCAGGATACAATCCAATACCAATTCATATACAAAGAACTGGAAAAATATGACCAGTTCTCAAGAGAAAATACAATCAGATTCCAACCCTAAGATGACCCAGAGGATAAATACTATAATATCCTCCATGAGGATATGAAATGAATGGAAAGACAGAAGTTCTCAGCAGAGAAACAGAAACTATCAATAGAAAAATAGCCAAGTGAAAATTATAGAAATAAAAAAATATATCTGAAATTAAAAATTCACTGGATGGCTCAACAGAAGAACAGAGACCACAGAGAAAAGAGTGAGTGAGCCTGAAGAGTGTGGGAAATTACCTAATCTGAAGAACAAAGAGAACAAAATTCAGAAAAATAAGCAGAGCCTCAGGGACCTGTAGGAGAAGATTAAAACTTCTAGTATTTTTGTCACTGGAATTCTAGAAAAAGAGGAGAAAAAGACAGGCGGAAAAGTTATTTGAAGAAGTAATAGCCAAAAACTTCCCAATTATTAAAATACAAAAATTTATAAATGCAAAAAGCTCATAAACTCTAAATAGAGTAAGCTCAAAGATAACCACCCTTAGACACATCCAAATCAACTGCTTAAAAGCAAAGATAAAGGAAAAATCTTCATAGCAGCTAGCGAGCAATTACACATTATATATAGGGAAACAATTATTCGAATGGCTGAAGATTTTTCATCAGAAACGAGAAAGGCCAGAAGACAGTGAAAAAACATCTTTAAAGTGCAAAAAGAAAAAAACAGCCGACCTAGAATTCTATATCCCCTGATAATATCCCTCAGGAAAGAAAGCTAAATAATGACGTTTTTAGACAAAGGAAAACTAAGAGAATTCATTTCTGGCAGAGCTACTCTAAAAGAAATGTTAAAGGAAGTGGTTCAGGCTGAAGGGAAATGACACCAGAAACTCAGATGTTCACAAAGAGCAACAACAGAAATGGTAAAAATCTGGGTAAATATAAAAGGCTGTTTTTCCCAGTTCTTTAAAATGTATATAATTGCTGAAAGCAAAAAGTATACCATCGCTTAGTAGGGTTTTCAATGTACAGATGTAATTTATGTCATAAAGGTAAGTGGGGGAGGATAAAGGAACCTATACGGTCATAAGGTTTCTACATTTTACTTGATGTAGTACGATATTAACTCTAAGCAGACTGTGAAAGTTTAGATAGGTACGTTGGAACTCTCAAACATGCACCGAAATTTTTTTTCAGAGAAATAGCGCCCCAAATCCAATAGAGAAATGAAAATGGAATACTAGAAAGACAGATTCAAATCATCCCAGAGAAGACAGGAAAGGAGATAAAGAGGAACAAGTAGCAGAGGGACACTGAGAAAACAAATAATAAAATGGGAAATGTAAATCCAATCATATTAATAATCATATTAAATGTAAGTGATCTAAAAATACCCATGTAAAGATAGAGATTGTCAGAATTTTTCAAAATAACAAGAACTATAAGCTGCCTACAAGAAACCCATTTTAAATACAATGACTTAGCGAGATTAAAAGCAATAAATGAAAAAAGCATATCATGTGTATAATAATCAAAAGAAAACCAGAATGGCTATATTACTTTCAGCCAATCTTGTATTCTTGCTTCTCTTAATCTTTAATCCCTCTATATTAATACATTTACTTACAGAGACTTTTCCCTCATTATTCATAAAACCATTTCCAGGGTCTTAACCTGTGCTTGGCAATGTTTTACAAAACGTATCAGCATACCCCTGCCCTTTATGAACTTACCATCTGAGACAGACAACATTAATGCAACAGTTTATTAATATATATTTATTTATATTGATATATATCAAAAAGATCTAAAATACACATTTGGGAAAGGTGTTAAGTTCCCTATATACACAGAAGATTTCACAGGCTTTAAGAATGGCATGGAATTCTCACTAAACTTA
Source organism: Lipotes vexillifer (assembly GCF_000442215.2). Classification (NCBI taxonomy): domain Eukaryota; kingdom Metazoa; phylum Chordata; class Mammalia; order Artiodactyla; family Lipotidae; genus Lipotes; species Lipotes vexillifer. The sequence goes on along the minus strand of NW_006779481.1, from coordinate 990,332 downwards.
CAGTTTAGATGGTTTAAAAAAATAATGCTGGGGAAGACAGAATTCATGCCAGAAGCTTGAGAAAAAATATATGTATTTTCAGAAGCAACTTAATGTAGGTTTTGAATCAGCATGCCTAAAGCAAACATAGGCTATATAGTACACAGATAGATAAACCTCTTAAAATTTTATTAGACTTATAAAGATTAGCAACAGTATTAGTTGGATCATGCTTATCACTGCATCTTTTTTTCACTGTTGTGGCCTCTCCCGTTGCGGAGCACAGGCTCTGGAAGCGCAGGCTCAGTGGCCATGGCTCACGGGCCCAGCCACTCCGCGGCACTTGGGATCTTCCCGGACCGGGGCACGAACCCGCGTCCCCTGCATCAGCAGGCGGACCCTCAACCACTGCGCCACCAGGGAAGCCTTGCATCTTATATTACAATGATAAAATAATGCTTTGGGGCTTACACCTGATACATGTCCTTCCAGTCAATATTTTGTATCTAAACATTCTCACTAGGAAATTACAGCCTTACCGGCACCCCACCTCCTCTCCACCAGTTGTTTTTTTTTAGTGACAGAGAGAAGAGGGAGACAGAGAGGGAGGGAGGGAAAAAGGAGGAGGGGGGGGTGATTATGCAAGGGTGAGGACACTTCTGCAATGGAAATTCACCCATTGTCTAAAACATACGGGTCAGGGTCTTCAATGCAAAGTTTTCAGTTATAATTAAAACTAGGGGAACAGACTGATCGTTTTAGGAGGAAGTATAAAATGAAGACAGGGAAAAGTGTAGAACTGAACCCTGTAGTACATGCAGACCATCACTGCACTCCCCCACCTCATGTGTTTTCACATATATTTTGTGATTTGATTTAAAAAATTCTGCTCCTTCTAAGAGGAATATTATTTCTATTTTACAAGTGAGGCAACAGACAGACAAAAAGTACTTAATAGTATAGGCATCCATCACTTTTATGATACAGTTCATTCCTGGAAACCACACTGAAAAAAATCATTAAGTGGACTGTGTGGAATTTATTAAAATTATTTACTAGAATAGGTTTGAATTTAGCAATGAAAGCTAGTGACAAATAAGTGGATAAAGACATGGAGAGGTGATACTGGTCCTTTATTTTGCTATATCACAAGGAATGTTTGGAGGAATAAAATACTAACTACACAGGCAAGCAGGGACCGTCAGCAATCACAGGTATAAATACTGACCTATGCTCTAAGGAAGATCAACAGGAGGAGAGACCCAAAGCAACTGCTACAAATTTGCAGTTAAAAAGCAAAGAGTAGAGAGCCCAGAAATAGACCCATACAAATACAGTCAACTGATCTTGGACAAAAGAGCAAAGGCAATACATTGGAGAAAAAACAGCCTTTTTAAGAAATGTTTCTTGAACAAGTAGATATATACAGGCAAGGGGAAAAAAAAAATGAATCTAGACATAGACCTTATATCTTTAACAAAAAATTAACTCAAAATGGATCACAGACCTAAATTTAAGACGCAGGGCTTCCCTGGTGGCGCAGTGGTTGAGAGTCCGCCTGCCGATGCAGGGGACACGGGTTCATGCCCTCGTCCGGGAGGATCCCACATGCCGCGGAGCGGCTGGGCCCGTGAGCCATGGCCGCAGAGCCTGCGCGTCTGGAGCCTGTGCTCCGTGGCCCGCGTACCACAATAAAATAAAATAAAATAAAATAAAATGCAAAAACTATAAAAATTCTAGAAGATAACACAGGAGAAAACCTAGGTGACCTTTAGCTCAGTGGTGACTTTCTAGATACAAGATCAAAAGCACAATCCATGAAAGAAAAAATTGATAAGATAGACTTCATTAAAATTAAAAACCTCTGCTCTGCAAAAGATCCTGTTAAGAGAATGAAATGACAAGCCATAAACAGAGAGAAAATCTCTGCAAAACACATGTCTGATAAAGGGCTAGTATCCAAGATACACAACCACCTCTTAAAACTCAACAATAAGAAAACAACCAAATTACAGAATGGACAAAAGATCTAAACAGACACCTCATGAAAAAAGATATACAGATGGCAAGTAAGCACATGAAAACATGTTCAACATCACTTGTCATCAAGGAAATGAAAATTAAAACAATGAGGTAACATTACACACCTATTAGAAAGGCTAAAATCTAAACGCTCACACTGGTGCTGCAAGTGCTGGTAAGGATGTGGAAAAACTCTCAGTGGTTGCCGGTGGGAATACAAAATGACACAGCCACTTGGGAAGACAGTTCAGCAGTTTCTCATAAAACCAAACATAATCTTATAACCCAGCAACTGTGCTCCTTGTTTATTTACCCAAAGGAGTTGAAAACTTGCATCTACACCAACACCTACACACAAATGTTTACAGCAGCTTTGCGCACAATGGTCAAAACTTGGAAGTGACCAAGAAAGTCCTTTGGTTGATGAATGAATACACAAACTGTGGTACATGCAGACAATGGAACATTTTTCAAAGATAAAAAGAAATGAACTATCAAGCCACAAAAAAGCCAGGAAGAGGATGTGTTAACTAACCTTATGGCAGTGATCATTTCACACGCTGTGAAATGTTATATGTCAATTATACCTCAAAAAAGTTGGAAGAAATAAATTAAATAAATAAAATCAGTACATCATCCAAGACTGCATACCGTACAAAAGAAAAAAAATGTTATGGACATGAAGGACAGTGTGGAGTCAATTTATGGCTGAAATCCAGACAATTGACTGGATACAGATGAGGGTTTGGGGTGGTTTTTTTTAAAATAACTGTACTGTGTGTGGGAGAGTATCCGTATTCTTGGGAGGTGACTGGGTTAGAAAAAATATGAATAATGTGGATGCATGTGAAGAAAGAGCAAGAAAGCAAAGCAAATGGAACAAAGTGTAGGTGCACCTGGGTGAGGAGCATACAGGTGTTCATTGAGCTGTTCTCACAACTTACCTTGAAATTATTTCCAAATAAAAACTTTTTTTACGTATATCCCCCAAAAAGGCATGGAGGAACCTTAACTGCACACTGCTAAGTGAAAGAAGGCTACGTACTGTTTGAGTCCAGCTACATGACATTCTGAATAAGGCAAAACTATGAAGACAGAAGAAAGATCAGTGGTTCCAGGGAGGGGGGAGAAAATGAACAGGTGGAGCACAGGGGATTTTTACAGCAGTGAAGCTATTCTGTATGACACTGTAATGATGGATACATGTCATACATTTGTCAAAATGCACAGAATGTACGAAACAGTGAACCCTACTGTAGACTACAGACACTGGTTACAAACAATGTATCAGTGTTGACTCATCAACTAAAACAAAGGTACCACACCACTATAAGATGTTAGTAATAAGGAAAACTGCAGTGGAGGTGGGCGGTGGGAAGAGGAGATGGGACAGACGTATGAGGGAATATATGGGAACTGTTTCTATACTCTCCATTCATTCTTCTGTAAAATGTAAAACTGTTCAAAAAATAAAATCTATTAATTTTTTTAAAGCAAGGCAGTGTGTCACTTTTTGCGTTCTTGTTTGATGCTTATGGATCAAGATTTTTAAATGGCACCAAAAGATATTTTAATTTCCTTCAATTTCATATGCTAGAACTGTATTGAGGCAAACAGCTGAAATAGAAAATCACCTAATGAATGCCTGCCTATAATTTTCTGTCTACTTTTTTCATTAACTTCCAAAGTGCCTAGTTGTTCATTTGTTTACTTTCATAAAGAAAATGCATTCTATTCCATTGTGAGCAATCATGAAGCATTATTTCAGTCCGCAAGGATGTATCTCTGGAAAATAGCCCTCTCTTCACATCCCCTTAAACCTGGAGCCAGGACAGCTTCAAATGACTCTCCTCAGGGCTAGAGATACTAACGGTGACAACTTAAATGTTAAATACCTCAAAAGAAAGAAATTTTGGGTAAAAAGACACTAAAGACCATGTTCTTAACTGAAGGAGACACACACACACTCACTTACTTTGAAAAATAGCTTAAGTATAAACTCTCCCCAAAAACAACATCAACAAGCAGTTAAGCATTTCAGCTGCTCAGGAGGAATGCTCAGTTCGGAAAGATTCATGATGATGTGTCTGCAAAGGAAGCTATCACCTTACTGGTGCGGTTAAAAATGGAGAGATGTTTTCTGCTCTGCTTCTTAAGATGTGTAAAACGCCTGGTACTAAAAAGACAGTACTTCTGTTGTGTTAAATGACACGTAGAATTTTCTCCTGGTTGCGCTTTTAATAAGCAGGGCCTAACTTTTAGCTTTGAATATGGTGGTACAATATTTTGAACACGTAGATATTCCTGACCTATAGTTCTCAAAGTGTGGTCGCTGGACCAGCAGCATTAGCATTACCAGGGAACTTACACAGAAACGCAATTCTAATCCAGATCTACTGAATCAGAAATTCCAGGGGTGACACCCAGTCATCTGTCCTCACAAGCCCTCCAGGTGACAACGATGCCCAGTGAAGTTGGAAAGCCATGGTTCTAGACTTCCTAAACATGGAAACTGTCTTAATTTCCTTTCTCTACGTTGACTGGAACCAATTATTGAGTTAAGCCTGGCTCAGGCTCTCACATTCAAAACACTAGTATAGCTGGTGAAGAATCTCATCTTTCGGGCTTCCCTGCTGGCGCAGTGGTTAAGAATCCACCTGCCAATGCAGGGGACACGGGTTCAAGCCCTGGTCCAGGAAGATCCCACATGCCGCGGAGCAACTAAGCCCGTGTGCCACAACTACTGAGCCTGCGCTCTAGGGCCCGTGAGCCACAACTACTGAGCCTGCGAGCCACAAGTACTGAAGCCCACGTACCTACAGCCCGTGCTCCACAACAAGAGAAGTCACCGCAATGAGAAGCCCGTGCACCCCAACGAAGAGTAGCCCCCGTTTACCACAACTAGAGAAAGCTCACATGCAGCAACGAAGACCCAATGCAGCCAAAAATAATTTTTTAAAAAAAAGAATCTCATCTTTTGATCCCTACCTTTCCACCATGCTAGAACATTCACGTACTCCCCTAAGGCAGAAGGAAGACTCACATCCAGTGCCAACTCTTAACCGACATATGAAGAACTCTGTTTTCTCAGTAAAAAAAAAAGTCTCTCTCTCCAAAGGGTTTGGCCTTTCTTGATAACCACAATACTTCCATCTTATACTGGATAACGATTTTCAGTTTACAAAGCACCTCCTGATACACTATGTAATTCAGCTGTCACAATAACCCTGTGATGCAGATTCTCCACTCCCCCTAACATTTCACAGAGAAGGAAGCTGAAGCTCAGAGAACTCTGAGTAACCAGTCACCAGTCCAAGACCAGCCAAGCAGGAAGCGTACAGAGCCTCCGCGGCTCACGCCAAGCACGATGCTGTACGCAGTCTTCATCAAAGAAACATTAGCTAGGTGATCTTGGATGAAGAATTAAAGCTCCATAAGCCTCATCCCCACATCCATAACAGAGAAGTAAAAGTAGTACCCACTTCACAGAGTTTATGTGAGGATTAAAGGAGATACTCCATGGAAGGCTCTAGGAACAGTGCCTGGCAATAGCATGTCTGCAGTAACGTTAGCCGTAATCACTGATCCTGACAACACCACCACTCCAGCTGTTACAACACTGCAGTCACTACTGCTCCAGTAAGTGGGCATTTTTTAACCTATTACTGTTTTCCTTTACTCCTGCCTTCAGAGTTCTTATACTGTCCAGACTATCACATGTTGAGTGCTTATGCAGTAGACGTGATCCCGTCATCTACCGGGCTACAGTGGAGTTTAGAATAGATTAAACCATCAAAAACCTTCATAAGAGACAGATATTTTGTTAGCAGCTATTCCAACCACCTGACACTTTTGTTTCAATTTAAAGATTAGCTTTTACAAAGATAAACCAGATGATGATGTCAAATGTACACAGCCTTCACCCCGGAGAGCTTCTTGAGATTCAAGGAAAACAAAAACCTTAACTAAGTCTGGCAAATTGAAAAGCTGGCTCCGGCTCCTTGCCACTAAATTGATCAAAGATAGTCTGAGTCTCCAGTGGTATAAATGAAAAACAGAAACTCTTCTCTGAGCAAATCCTTCCAGATATATGCATGATTGCAACCCTTTGAAGTTGACACAGCTGAAATCAGATTTTTTGCATGAATTATGCACTACGGCAGAACAGAAGGAAGACCACTCAGACTATGACTCATCGTACAAGAAAAAGCTAAAGACACAACTTGTTCTATGCATCTGGGAAGCCAATATTCCTGAACTAGGTGAGAGGCGGGGGTAACTTCAGCTATGGAGGTGCAGCAGCAAAGCCCAGGGAGCTAATGACCTCAACAACTGCACAGACTAACTCATGTGTCTCTTTGTGGCTTCTGTCCCACTGACTTCAAAGTCCATCCATCTAATACACCGTAACTAATTATTTAACTCCTCTGAGCAAATGAGAAATTAACATTCATTTTAATTCATTTCAATTAAGTCAACATAAACCCAATAAAATATTCTCCAAGTCTAACTGTAAAACTTCACTTAATTTTTTCCCTAAATCACGATTTGAGTTTAAAGGCCATAATTTATTTTATATGCATTTATATGCTCCAACTACGAATTCTACAAAGATTGTTCGTATTTACTGAATTTCTGAGGCCTCCATAACAAAATGTTTGAGTACCTTTGAAAAACGTTTTTAATGATTCTTCTAAACTTATCAAAAATTCAACTAAAGCTTAAATTGTTTTCTAAAAGTAAATAACTTCTAAACTGAAACTACTTCTAAATCAAATGTATTCATGCTGGTACTATTTCAAATTCATCAAGACCCAAGATAATAGATGTTCATAGTTACATATAGATGGCTTATTAGCTCAATAAGTAAACCCATATCTGAGGAAAACAACTGCTCTGTCAGCTTGCCCATGACTCCAATATTATTCCTACTTAACTTATATAACAGATTAAGCATTTATTTCTCAACACTGAAGTCAAAAGCAAAATCAGTTTGTCAGATTATGAAGCAAAGCTACTGGAGTTAGTTGCATATTGTAATTTTTTTTTTTTTCTGGGGAATAGGCTTTTTTTGTTTTGTTTTGTTTTGTTTTCGGTACGCGGGCGTCTCACCGCTGCGGCCTCTCCCGCTGCGGAGCACAGGCTCCGGACGCGCAGGCTCCGGACGCGCAGGCCCAGCGGCCACGGCTCACGGGCCCAGCCGCCCCGCGGCACGCGGGACCCTCCCAGACCGGGGCACGAACCCACGCCCCCTGCATCGGCAGGCGGACCCCCAACCACTGCGCCACCAGGGAAGCCCAGTTGCATATTTTAAAAGCCAGCTTTGGACCTAGAGCTAATGAAGGGTCAGGAATTACTTTATTCACTCCATTCAATATTTATACCTAGAAACCCCAATCAGCTACAGTTGACCCCACCTGACCAGGAAATTCAAAAAAACTTCTGAGCAAAGGCAAAATAGGTGGTCACTTGCAAAGCTGGCTCATTGTTGATGGCTTGTAACTGTCCCTTTTTCAAAGCACAAACTCCGCAGGACAGGATCCCCACTGCACCACCTCTCGGAATGGGGCTCAGGTTGGCGCTCAGCTTTTGTTGAAGTGATGTTTCATTCCTACATGCTTTTTGCTACGTTATCACTGAACCAGGCCTTCTAACCACTTGCTTTTGCCCATGATATGTGTGTGGTCCTTATTCTTGCCTGTCTTGTTGATGTGGAATCCACACCCTACCCAAGACTTCTATACAGGCACTTATGTCCCCAACCAACTGTGGCTTACCTGACGGCTCCCACTTTCCCTTTTATTCTTAGATGTATATCTACTCTGTTAAGAATGACCTTCCCCAGTGCTAGCTTCTCACCCTAAATCTACTGGCCCACACCCGAATATCACACAGTTGAAGCTGTGGTTATGAGTCAGAGGAGGGTATCTGGCTCTGAAATAACGAGAGAGAGAGAGAGAGAGAGAGAGAGAGAGAGAGAGAGAGAGACAGACAGACAGACAGACAGAGAGAGCAAAGGCTCAAAAGTGTTTCTGTTTCTCCAAGTTCATGGGTCCTTTATCTCACATTTGGCTGAGATCCCAGACATCAGTTCTCAGGCACATGGGTGGCTTTGGATATGTACCTAAGCAAATACAATCTTCAAGAATTAAAAAAAAAAAAGAATAAATAAAAAACACGGAACTGGGAGTTAACATATCTGTTTTCTGATCCTAATGCCACTAAGATCACACCACTGTATGATCTTGGGTGAGTCACTGTCTCTCTAGGTCTGTTTTCTCATTTGTAAAGTTAAAGGACGGTAATCTCAAAGTTTTCTTCTAGCTATGAAATTCTGTTATCATATTCTGCAAAAGCAATTGTCCAGTAAATTCCCAGGCCATGTTGAAAGGCTTAAGATATTACCTACGTTATTTACTCACGTCACTTCTCCCCTCCATGAGTGTGGACAATTGAAACTTGATCATGTACTCTAAAGCAAAGACACTGGGAAAAATTCCCATATCAACTTTTATTCTACCAGCACATCTGAGTGAGCAATTCAATGCTCCTGTTGATAAAAGCACTCTGAAAGATCATCCGTATCAACTTCTCTCACAAATCTAAAGAAACAGAACCCACTGGCTGAGTACCTACTATGGCCCAGGGATTTAGTTAAGCACTTTCCTGCATTTAACTCCAATCCTTGCATCTGAAAGGTTAATAGGATCTCCATTTCACAAGATCAGAGAGATTCCTTAACGTATCCAGAGTCACAGCTCCAGTAAGTTGGTGGTGGGCTTTGGGCTGGCCCACTGGAAGGAGCTGAATGAACCTTTAATATCTCAGTCTTGGATAGAGGTAATCACAACACACTGTCTGTTATACCATATTCACGCAGTAAAGCTTTCTATCGCATTTAACAGTGTTTACACTGTACCCTTCTCAAAAGATGGGCAGAAACAGGTTTTCCTAGGAATGGCTTCAAATTTGTCATATGTGAAAAAAGTCTGTAAGAAAAAAAATCATACATATGTACATAAGACAAAGCATCTCTACTTCATATATTTTAAAAACCTAGTTAGAAATAAACACATGTTTTTGACCCTATCACTTTGAATAAGTAAACATAAAAATGGGATGAATAAAAATAAAGATGAAAATAAATGGGAAATATAAAAATCATTTATTTTGACTCAGTTTTTAAACTGTCTTCTAAAAACGGAGAGGTATTAGTACTGCCAGATAGTAAAAAATAATATAAAGTTACGATAATTAAAGTAGCCAAGGGACTTGCCTAGTGGTCCAATGGTAAAGAATCCACCTTCCAATGCAGGGGACACGGGTTCGATCACTGGTCAGGGAACTAAGATCCCACATGCTGCAGGACAAGTAAGCCCACGCACCATAACTACTGAGCTCACGCACCTCAACAAGAGAGCCCGCGTGCCGCAAACTACAGAGCCTGTGTGCCCTGGAGCCCACGCACCACAACAAAAGTTCCCACATGCCACAAGGAAGATCCCGTATGCTGCAAGTAAGACCTGATGCAGTCAAAAAATAATAATAATTATAATAATAAAAGTAACCGAAATGCAATGGAAATTTAGTATGTGATAGGGATAGCATTTCAAGTAAGAGAGGAAAATAGGGATTATTTAATAAATCATGCTAGGACAACTGGCTAGCCAATTGGGAGTGGGGAGGACTAAATCTGTAGTCCTCTTTCTGACACTAAAATTAATTCAAGACGAATCAAAGATTTAAACATGAAAAAAAACCGTAACATACTAGAAGAGAGAATTTTCATTAAACATAGTAAATAAAGTAAATGTTTTATCTCTAAGCCTTCTTGAAACCCCCCAAAAATCACTATAAAGAATAAACAAGGGAAGCTTCCAAAAGGACAAAAGACCATAATAACAGATAAAAGATATCACCAAGAGTGAGTGGTGGGGCTTCCCTTGTGGCGCAGTGGCTGAGAGTCCGCCTGCCGATGCAGGGGACACGGGTTCGTGCCCCAGTATGGGAAGATCCCACATGCCGCAGAGCGGCTGGGCCCGTGAACCATGGCCACTGGGCCTGCGCGTCCGGAGCCTGTGCTCCGCAACGGGAGAGGCCACAGCAGTGAGACGCCCGCGTATAGCAAAAACATGCTGCGGAACGGCTGGGCCCGTGAGCCACGGCTGCTGAGCCTGCACGTCCGGAGCCTGCGTTCCGCAGCGGGAGAGGCCACAGCAGTGAGAGGGCGAGCGCCCCCGGAAAAAAAAAAAAAAAAAAAAAAAAAAAGAGTGAGTGGCAATATACACATCAATTTTCACTGCAAAGTAAAGGAGCTGTTACAGTGGAGGATTACTGGACTGAATGTCAATATTATGACATAGTCTGAGTGTGCTTCGTGTTTGGTAATTGCAATCACTGTTGCTTTTGTTGTGGTCATCCACTTACAATGCTTGGCGTCAGTTTATTTATCTCTTGTAAAAATAAAATAGAGTGTGTGTGTGTGAAAAAAATTTAAAAAACTGTCACTGAAAGCTACAAAACAAGGCTCAAATGAAGGGAGAGATATATGTTCTAGCTAAAATTTCTGACTAATATTCCAGTAGTGTTATGGAAACCCTTGACAATTTAATTCTATATCTCACATGGTAGAATACTTGTTGTAAATTAACTAATTAAATTTTAGGGGGCATTTACTATGTTGAATGTAAAATTGTACTCTCAAACTACAGTGACTAAAATGTGATAGTATCTAGCATGGAAATAGACTAATTTAGATCTGGATATAGATTGTGTATATATGAATGTCTGATATTACAAAGCTTATATTACAAAGCTGTAGAAATATACAATTATTCAATAGCTTTAAAACTGGTATCATATGGGGCTTCCCTGGTGGCGCAGTGGTTGAGAGTCCGCCTGCCGATGCAGGGGACACGGGTTCGTGCCCCGGTACGGGAAGATCCCACATGCCCTGGAGCGGCTGGACCCGTGAGCCATGGCCTCTGGGCCTGCGCGTCCGGAGCCTGTGCTCCATGACGGGAGAGGCCACAACAGTGAGAGGCCCGCGTACCGCAAACAAACGAACAAAAAAACTGGTATTATATGGAGAACACAATAAAATATTCATACACTAAAAAAAAAAAAAGAGTGAGTGGCGACTGATGCAGCCAAGTGGAGAGAGCTGAAGCCCACATGCTTGCCAATGATGGAAGTCAAAGAAAGACACCCCTGGGGCTTCCCTGGTGGCGCGGTGCTTGAGAGTCCGCCTGCCGATGCAGGAGACGCGGGTTCGTGCCCCGTTTCGGGAGGATCCCACATGCCGCGGAGCGGCTGGGCCCGTGAGCCATGGCCGCTGAGCCTGCGCGTCCGGAGCCTGTGCTCCGCAAATGGGAGAGGCCACAACAGTGAAAAAAAAAAAAAAAAAAAAAAAAAAAAAAAAAGAAAGACACCCCACTCTTATGTGACAAGAACCACCTGGTGATCCCAAGAGCATGCAGATCCTGATTCAGTAAGCCTGGCAGGAGGCCTGAAGTGCTGCATTGCTAACAAGCTCCGTGGCGATGCGGATGGAGGCAACTGCTCTGGGGTCCACGCTTTGAGTAGTGAGACTTTAGCGCAGAGGATGCCAGAAACATTTGAGACCCACTGGCATCAGAATCGTCTGGAGGTTGGGGGAGCAGAAGAACTGGTCCCAAGTCTGTAGAAGGAAGAGGGAGACCTCCAGATTTGGTCCTCAAAGCCAGATGACTGCTCTCTCTAGCCCCAGCAGAGGAGGGATGATTTACTCCTGGACAGAGTGAGTTACAGAGGACCTGGTCACTGGGACACTGAGCACAGTGACCAAATCAGGGGACTAAGTGAAAATATGTAAACCATATAGGACCTGCAGCTCCATTTCATTGCACAGCTCTCAGGATGCAGGCAGCAGGCTCATAAGCCCTCAGGCAGGGAAGAAGAGGGGTGCTCACTAGGGAAACTGACTAACTTAAGAGGAAGTACAGTGGACCCTTGAACAACACAGGTTTGAACTGCAGGGGTCCACTTACAGGCAGATTTTCGTAAACACTACAGTACACAATCCACTAGGGGCTGAATCCTCGGATACAGAGGAACCATGGTTACACAGGGCCCACTGTAAGTTGTACGTGGATTTTCAACTACACAGAGGGTCGGCGCCCCTAAGCCCCGTGTTGTTCAAGGGTCAGCTGTACTCTGAAGGGAAAACAGTGATACTCAAACCACATAAAAATTAAAATCTTCAGTCCTGAAAAAAAATCATAAAGTCAAAAGACAAAAAACGTAAGATGTTTATAATACACATGAAAAATAGCTGATTTATTTTTGCATAGAGAGCTTTTATAAATCCACAAACACTCCCCCCAGTGACAAAAACATCAAGTAATTCACAAAAATTTTTTAAGTAGCTTTAAAACATATGAAAATGGGCTGAATTTCACTTAAAGATAAAGGTAAATTAAAATGATACCGGGCTTCCCTGGTGGCGCAGTGGTTGAGAGTCCGCCTGCCGATGCAGGGGACACGGGTTCGTGCCCCGGTCCGGGAACAT
>NW_006779481.1:968329-977701 GCF_000442215.2 Lipotes vexillifer | reverse complement strand
CGGAGCCGGCGCGCCCGGAGCCTGTGCCCCGCAAAGGGGAGAGGCCGCGACAGTGAGAGGCCCGCATAACGCAAGAAAAAAAAAAAAAAAAGATACCATTTTTCACATAGCCGACTGGCAAACATTTGAAAGTTCTGTTACATGTCACATTACAAACCTTCCTTAGTGGGACTATAAACAGGTATAATCCCCTAGGAGAATAGTTTGATACCTATCAAAATTTAAAATGACCCAGCCACTTCACACTAATAGGAGTTTATCTTAAACATTCACACGTAAACAAAGATATATGCACAAAAATAGCCATTGTGGCACTGCTTTTAATAGCATCTGACTAAAACTGAACTAAAGATACACTGATAGGGGATTGGTTGCGTAAATTATGATAAATATATTGTTGTGTATTACATATGTAAAATATATATTTTATGTGTTAAAATTCTACACAACCATTTAAGTGAAAAACTACAAAAGGGCAGATATAACATTTATAGAGAGACATATATGTTTGGATATGCACAGAAAACGTTCCAGGAAACAACTGCAAATGCTGTCTCTGAGAAGGGAGTTTTAATTTGCATTAAATACAGCATTTTACCATTTGACAGTTTTTCTACAATAAGCCTGTATTGATTTTTCTTAATCAGTTTCCTTCCCAAGAATTACACAAGCAAGTTGATGATAACAGGATGATAAGATAAAGAGGATTCTAGAGAGGAGCACAGTTAATGTGATGCCTGGAAGCTGAGACTCCTTTTTCTGTCCGAGAATTGGTTTGGGGGAGATGTTAACTTCTTTTGCTACTCTTTCTTTCTGTACCTGAGAAATGGGAATAATAATAATAAAACACAAGTTTATTTTAGTGTATAAGTTTAGGCCTGCAACAGCGACAGCAACTATTTATTTAAAAAACTTATATCTCAGTTATGTATTTCAAATCCTGTCCAACTCATTGCCTTAGGCTTACTTAGCCAACAGAAATGGTGAGTCTGGACTTGCATTCTGAGAAGGTAACTGTACTCCAAATCTGCTTTGGAGCCTTGAACTCACCATGCTACAAGAACAAACATGACCCACAGAAGCGTAAACACTACCACATTAGGGGCAGGAGTCAGCAATCTTGAGAAATGTTTGACTGATGGAAATGAGTCTAACAACTTGATTTATGAGCCAATGTACTTCACATTGATTTTCAAATGCCATGAATTATTATTAATGAATAACTACTTAGCTACTCCTTGTAAACTTATGGCTTTCCAGCTCAAAATCTTGGACACAACTCCCATGAAATAGCAAGCAAGATATTACATATAATTGTCCATGTATTTTTCATTAAAGTATCACATCAAGCCTTATTTTTATACCACCATTAAATTTAGTCACTGAATCTAAATTTATGGTTTTCCTTTACCTTATGATTTCACCAAATCCAGAATCCATATAGCTTTGAACCTATACATTTCAAAAATTTTTTTAAAAATAATAAATTCCACAGTGTAAAATTCTTTTTTTCAAAGAGCTACTTTTAAAAAGCCATCCTAGAATGTCTTTATTCTTGCACCACAGATGCATGTTCAAGTATTTAAGAATGATGTGTCATAATATCTGAAATTTACTTTGCATGGTACAGAACAAAAAAATAGAGAGACAAAAAAATGTTAATCATTGAATTCCAGTGATGAGAAAGTTAAGTATTCATGTCATTTTTTTTTAGCTTTCCTGTATATCTGAACATTTTCATAAAAGTCAACAAATTTTAATATATGCTATTCTACAGGTATAAGAACATAACTTTTCCCTAAACAGAAAAGCATGAGGAGATAATACGATGCCTGGGAGGTAGGATGGGGTGGGCAGACAGCTGTACTGAAGAATAACCTAGTTCTAGATTTTAAAATTTCTCTTGAGTTCTAGATTCTTAGTTACTTGTTGAATCTTGGTTACTTGTTACTTGGTGACTCCTTGCGTAAAAATCTTTCTACCCTCAGAATAGCTTAATCATAAGGTGACTACTCAAATAACAGATTATTAGAAAACCTCATACAAGGAGGGATTTCCCTCATTCATGATTTCTTATACAAGGTGATAACATTTACTATATCTATAAATGATGTTTATTTGTTACGAAAGAATATAACAAAATACTATTGCCTTGGGCTTACTTAACAGGAATAGTGAGTGTTTTGTTGTATTCTTTTATATAACAAAGGCTGAAAAGGGTATAAACATATGAGATATTTTGTTAAATGATTGCAGTAGATGTCAAAAAGTTCAATATTATAAACTTGAATGAATTTCTTTTTGTGTTTTATGGATTATTATTCCTATTTCTCAGGTAAAGAAAGAGCAGCAAAATGTCTTTTCACGGCAGATATTATTAAATCTCCTTCCTACCCAGAGCCCCAATCTGTTCTTCTTTGTTAAACAGCATGCTAAAACAGCTGTTTTCTTTATAGAGTAGGATAGTGTGTCAACATTACAACAAATTTGCAGCAGGTTAAGTCAGGGTGGAGCGGTTTCTCATACAGTTGGAAGAGGGGGGTAAATTGGTTTGATTTTTCTTGAAAGACTTCGGCAGCATTTATTAAAATTTTAACTTTGTACATCCTCTGACCCAGCAATTCTACTTCTTTAAGTTAGGTTACAGTAATACACCTGAGCACAAAGAATTCTGTATAGGAATGATGTTATAGCATTGTTTCTAACAGCATTCGTAAACAAATAATCCCAAACAATGGGATATTATTATATTATTACCATATTAGAAAGAATAAAGTGGGTTCTACATTCACCAACACTGGAAAATCTTCAAGGCATAATGTTAAGTAAAAAGAAAAATACGTTTCAGAATAGTACTTAGAGTACATCATTCATGTTTTAAACAAAATTTATATTTCCGTGTGTGTGTGCGTGTGTGTGTGTGTGTATGAGTGTGTAGGTAAATGCATTGAAAAAGTGCTGGAAGAACATATATATCAACTGTTCATTCTGATCACATCTAAGGAAAAAAGTTGGATTGAGAAAACAGAGTGAAAATGGAAAGTTGTTGCTTTTTTTTCTGCATTGAGAGTTTCCCAATGAGATTACAGACATATAACACTAGGTAATATTTTTAATGATTTTTAAAATGGAAGAGGTTTTATCATTTTAAATGCTCAAAATGTTTCAAATACAGTTTGTTTTGTAGATTAATCATTTTAGATACCAAAACATTTAAAAATCCACAAATGAATATCAATACATAGAAATTAACAAATAGTTACTGCTGAGACAATACTATACCAAGAGTTCACAGTATATTGTGTTATTACAGTTCCGAGAAAACTAGGGGGAAAATTCAGAAGCTCCATTTAAAACTAGTGTGAAAACCCCATTATCTCTAGAATGCATAATTTGGAAGAATATTGTTCTTCCATACTCCCCATAGCTCTCAGAAAAGCTCTGAAAACTTTGTCCCTCAACTTCAGTGCCATGGTCATTTGAACATTTAAGATTATGAAATGGTAGCCATAGAGCACTGAAGATTTTGTCAATGAAATATATTATTTTTAAAGAAAACCATTCTATTATTCTGTGAGTCCAAAAACAATAGATTTTAACCAAGCTGATTTTAAGATATCCTCTTTATAGAAATAATCAGAAAGTGATCCAATATTTTCTGTGTTTTTGGACTAAAACATATGGATATGAACTAGCTGAATCTATGTACAAAAATCACAAAATAATAAGAACCAGAAAGCAAATGAAAAAGAATTACCAATAGGAACACAGGAAGGCTTCAAACAAAAATTTTAAAGAAATCGCAGGCTACATGATTGCTTGTCAGAAAAGAGAAACCAGGATTCAGAAAGTGATTATAAAATTTTTAAAAAGTTGTAAAAGGAGAGAGCAGTAGAACAGAGGGAAAATATTTTTTAAAAGATTAAAGCAACGTTAAGAGGAAGAGGATAAACAGAATAAAATGAGTGAAAGGGACACCTGGCTGGTAGGTTTGACAGAAATTAATAAAACCACATGCAATAAAGTATATTAAAATATTGTACAGAAAAGGATATGAAAGGTAGACCAAAGAAATCTGACATATGTATAATTGGTATTCCTGAAGAAGAGAATAAATGGAATAGAAGATATATCCAAATATGGAACAGAAAAAAACTTTTACTATTTAGAAATATTTAGATTAAAATATACATGTTTTTAAGGTAAGTATAATTTTCAAAACACAGCAAGTCTTAAAGATATTATTTTCAAAACAAACACAGTATTTCTGTATCACAAACACTTAGTGTTCAAAATACATGGCTTATTCAAATTCAAAGTCTGAGTCCCTTGTCTCAAACTACAAATCCTCTCAGACCTTCTACATTCAACGAACAGGACACAGAAGCTTTCCAAACATACACACATATCCCCTGTTTAACATCATTAATTTGTTTTCTTTTTAAAGTAAAGACATTGTATTTTGTCCCTTCATTAATCCTCATAAAACATTCTCACTGGGCTTCCCTGGTGGCGCAGTGGTTGAGAGTCCGCCTGCCAATGCAGGGGACATGAGTCCGTGCCCCGGTCCGGGAAGATCCCACATGCCGCAGAGCGGCTGGGCCCGTGAGCCATGGCCGCTAAGCCTGCGCGTCTGGAGCCTATGCTCCGCAACGGGAGAGGCCACAGCAGTAAGAGGCCCGCGTACCGCAAAAAAAAAAAAAAAATTCTCACTAATTAAATAAGGTGGGAAAGAAAATGAATGTTTTTGACTACAGTTCTTTCTCTCACTCACTTTCCCCACATCCTCTTCCTATTCCTTTCTAAACAATTTATTTAACGTATTAAATTTTATAGCCAAATACTAACCCATTTGGTATATAAATACACACACACCTTTACCCAAGCATGTGTACAAACTTAATCCAAAGAGAAGAAACATGGTTCCACGCGTGAGGGCAAGTACCAGAGCAGAGCTTATGTTTTTCTCTATAAGGAACCAATGACCTTAAGTGGAAGAATGGGTATTGCTGCATAGATTAGGAATTAAAGTTGCCTTTCATCTTCACACTGCAAATAATTTTTCCTTAATGTATAAAATGGGTAAAAACTAATAAGGAGGAAGCTGCTACAGTGCTAGTAACGTTCTATTTCTAGGTCCACATTCTGATTAGTGAACGCATGGATGTGTTTACTTTGTTGTGATAATTCAATGAGCTGTACGTTTTACGTGTACTTTTGCGCATGTTTCTGTATGTATACTATACACACAGAATAAAAAGTTTACGTTAGAAAAATAAAGCACTTTTCAAACAACACCATATAAATATTTGTTAAGCAAGTGATGATTGTACACTTGAATGATGGGTTTACGGCAAATACCCATTAGGGAATTAGCTGAACTGGGGTTCCACCAAGGTGGAATTTTAAGCCAAAGTCAGGGTTCTATGCTCCCTTTTGTTGTACACATATGGCAGAGAGAGAGAGTCACTCCCTCCCTCCCTCTCTCGCTCTAGCTCTCTCTCTCTAGCTCTCTCTCTCTCTACCTCTCACTCTCACTCTTAAGTCTCTCCACAAATCTAAACACTCCTCAGGACCAAAAAGACTGTTTAGTTTCACCTGCAAAGACAAGTATCATCTGTGTCAACTTCCAAAATGTATCCTCATACACTATTTACTTTTAGCAGTCCCCATTCAGAGCAGCCTCCTGACTCTTTAAAGTTGGCTTTTAAAAAATAGGACAGTAAGAAGTTTCTAGCAGCTAAGCGCATCTAATTCAGAAAAGCTTTAGACAATTTGAAAGGACTGAAATTCCTTAGATTTGACCCCTGAGTAAAGAATTAGATATTGGCTGGGAAAATGGAATGGAGAGAAAGGCTAACCACGTTTGGTTCTCCTTTTAATGCAACACTTTTAACTCATCTTCAATTCTGCAAAAGGGGGAAGACTGCTTGCCAAACAATAAACTCTTGCTTTATAAGTGTGGGACTTAATAACCAATTCTATTTCTTTTTTTTTTCAATCAGAAAAAAGAATCTGAAACTATGAATTCATTCTTGAAAACAGAAAGAACATTTATTCCATACTGTTTATTACTTATTTTTTAAACACACCAAAAAACTGAAGTTATCGGAAAAGATACTTGATACGATTTCAATTTTCTAAAATTTACCAAGGCTTGATTGGTGACCCAAGATATGATCTATCCTGGAGAATGTTCCAAGAAAACCATAATTCAAAAAGAGTCATGTACCAAAATGTTCATTGCAGCTCTATTTACAATAGCCAGGAGATGGAAGCAACCTAAGTGTCCATCATCGGATGAATGGATAAAGAAGATGTGGCACATATATACAATGGAATATTACTCAGCCATAAAAAGAAACGAAATTGAGTTATTTGTAGTGAGGTGGATGGACCTAGAGTCTGTCATACAGAGTGAAGTAAGTCCGAAAGAGAAAAATAAATACCATATGCTAACATATATGGAATCTAAGAAAAAAAAAATGTCATGAAGAGCCTAGGGGTAAGAAGGGAATAAAGACACAGACCTACTAGAGAATGGACTTGAGGATATGGGGAGGGGGAAGGGTAAGCTGGGACAAAGTGAGAGAGTGGCATGGACATATATACACTACGAAACGTAAAATAGATAGCTAGTGGGAAGCAGCCGCATAGCACAGGGAGATCAGCTCGGTGCTTTGTGACCACCTAGAGGGGTGGGATAGGGAGGGTGGGAGGGAGGGAGACACAAGAGGGAAGAGATATGGGAACATATGTATACGTATAATTGATTCACTTTGTTATAAAGCAGAAACTGACACACCATTGTAAAGCAATTATACTCCAATAAAGATGTTTAAAAAAAAAACTGAAGTTTAGCACAATGGGAGGTGATAGCTCTTTTTAGTAACCATCCTTCTAAGTGGATTTTGCTCAAACTCACTATTCCCCTGGGAAATGTGAGTAATGACAGAACAGCTGGTAACCAGGGCTCAACACCAACAAACCAGGGGGTCAACGAATCAGGAGGTTCAGTTCACCCAGGTTACCTTCAACTCGAAGCAGAGGAGGATCTAAGTGGTAAACAGAAGATGTGGAATCTTCACTAAGTGAAAAGAAGCCAGCAGTTACAAGAAGTGATAAGCCCTGGTCTTAAGCTGGTGACTAGTTGCCCTCTACCCGATCGTCGATGGCTTGACCCTACGCCGAGGTGTGGGCCGGCTGGGGGCAGGGGCACAGCATGGGTACTGAGTGTGGCGAAAGCCTTCTGCTTGCGTAGAGCCCCACGGCGAGAGCCTGCCTCTGAGGGAGCCTAGGTCAGAGCACTGGAATCTCCTAACACTTCCTTCGTTCAACTCTAAGATACAGTTCACTGTAATGTTTATTTCAGGAGCCCAGTTCTTTCCAAGAAACCACAGGTACGTACCACTAGCAAAAGAAAGCTGTATACTTTATAAAACTCAACAAAACCATGAATAAAAAATACACACACAGAAAACCACTTGATCGCCTGAACACTCCTTAGACATAACTGCCGAGTTTATGACGGCCACCTGTATATCTATTTTTGTTCTCTTCTCTAGTCCCTTTGCAATTCTGCAAGCAGCCATATAAGTGTGGGTGCTTAACCCGCGCTGGGCCGAAAGCGGGAGGAAAATAAAACTGGGTGCGTGGTCTCAGTAACACAGGACAAACGTGCTGGGGAGCAATCACCACACTAAGAACTGGTCCTGGGTATCTGCAGAATGAGTTCTGCTCTCAGGAGCCCCAACCCACATTTAATGGGGAGCCCTCCAATCACATGTTTTTTAGAAAGCCATGAAATGCACATTGACAGTGGGGCAGGCAACACATCTCAATCACCCGGGATGTTTCTCCCCACAGCCAGCCTCATTTACCCATAGGAAGAGGAAGAGTAGCCATTTGTATTGTAGAAATACTCCTGGCTGGTGACCAGACCAACTTGGGCGTTACAGAGCAAACTATTAGGTGGGGTGACCAACTGTTCCAGTTTTTCCCGGGCTGAGGCGTTTCCTGGGATAGTTCCAGATATACTGGGATCAGGTGGTCACCCTACAATGGCACTGTGAGCATCCCATAGCAGCCACACTCTCCCAGGACCTGGACCTGGGTAGGTGGCACAGAGCGAGTTACTTCATTTATCTCTATAGGCTTTGTTGTCCTGATACAGAAAATGGGAAGTAGAGATTCCTAGCTCTGCCAGTATTTCTCAAAGTGTGGTTTTCAGAACATCTGTGCCCTGAAATAGCATCTGGCAGAGGTGTTCCAAGAGGTGGTGGGGTAGGGGTGGTAGGAACAGTGTGCTCTGGTTGGGGGAGGGTATTTTTTCACTCTATCAATTCTACGTTTAGAATTTGCTTCACATGGTGCTAATAAGAAGCAGACCAACTTTTAGTCAATTTTATTGTTTTCTTTTAAATCTATTGGTAGGTAATACAGCCCCTTACTGCCTGCACCCAGGGCAGACCTCTCCCACCACTACCACTCCTCCCCCCCCACTTCGGTACAACACTGGTGTGTAACACATGATAGACTCAAATATTTTTTAATGAACGAGTTTTCAATTTCCTCTCTAAGCAGAAAATCTATGACTGTTAAACAATTACTGAATTAAAATAGAGGCAGTTTTTGGTAATTTGTCACTCCACAGCACTGTAGTTTCATCTTTGCCTTACTTCCTCATTTAAAAGACAACCCACCAAAAATGTCGTATTTGATCATCCTAAGATGCCCTCTATCAGTGCCTAAAGAAACTAGCAGGCTTGTTAATCTATTTACACAGCAAACTTAATGATATGCTTAAGCTGTGCAGAGCTGGAAAAGTGCCTTTAGTAGAAATCAGGTACAACCCCCTTCTGTCAGGCTAGGTTAGCCGTATTCATACCAAAGGAAGTTCAAATTTGGGGGTGTAGATTTGTTTCTCTTAAGGAAAAAAAATACACATATTTATTATTTTCAGCTAATTCTGAATGTCTGCATCTTCACAAGTATGATCCCAAGGGCACCAGACTGAATTTCTTTCTTCTTAAGGATAAAATTAAGACAATCCACGAGGGTTAAAATTCTGAAAGAAATCAATAAACGTCAGTCTCAAGGCTTTCCTTTCTCTGGGAGGCTCTTATGAGAAAAAGAAAATGTCTGAGCTGTCTAAATAGTAACACACAATCTCAGCAAAGTGCATTACATGACTATGAGATACATAAGGCCCAGCTCTTCACTAACCTGCTGGGATTGTTTTCTGCTGACTACAGTTGGAAGAATCAGAATGTTCCTTGGAGGGGAAAAAAAAGCGCGCGAGAGAGAGACAGAAGAGGAGAAATAAGAAAAATAACACTCCAATGGCTATGCCAGCAGCCCCAGCTAGCGAAA
>NW_006779481.1:960231-968319 GCF_000442215.2 Lipotes vexillifer | reverse complement strand
GCAGGAATGGAGCCTGACATACACATTCACGACATAAAGGTAGTGCTAGTAAAGGGTTTCAGAAATCTCATGGTAAAGTCTCATTTCTAAACCTTCAATAAACTTGAAGAGCAAGTAACTACCACCTCCATGAACTAGGCATTGCCCTAAAGGCAATGCATGCTTGATCTCAATTTTAATCTTCACAACAACCCTAAGAGTTTCAAACGGAAACCGAGCATGAAGAGACGAAGTAATTTGCTCCTAGATCTGTGTCTAGGAGGTGGCATGGCCAGAATTCAGTCTAGGTCTGAAATCAATACAAATGGTGAATTTGATGTTTGCCATTACCAGTCGTTGAATACCCAATCGATTTTCCCTGGAGACCACGTGCAATAAAGAAACGACCATCAGGGCCAGATGGGGGCAAAGGGAGATAGACTGGGATATTTGCATAAGGCATCCCTCCACTGAAAGGCAGTTTCCAGAGAAAACTCCATCTAGTGGAAGACCATCTTCCTGGGCTCTCTCTAAAGGCTGAGCCCCCTGAGAAAGTTCCAGGCTCTAAGTGGTACACAGCTGCCCATCACTTGTCTAAAATCCTACCATAGTTTTCTGCCACCAAATACAAGGAAGTCTCTGACCTACAATACACTGTTAACTGTTGAGAAGAAAAGGCTAAGAAGCATTCTTCTCCCGAAATAGGCATAGCGCTGAAGAGATTGGGGCTTCAATGCCTCTTTAAAACTCTAAATATTTACTCTTCAACAGAACAAGTAAATCCTCCAGCTCCAGGATCAAATACATAAACACATTCTACTGCCTCTATAAGCCATACCTTCTCCCGACCCACCCCCTGCCCCAGAAAACACACACCCGACACATGAGATCACATTACAGAGTATTATTTCTCAGTCATACTAAATACTGTAGTGTACCATGTTATCAATTATTTTTTACACAATGTATATTTTTAGGAAGTAGTTGAGTCTCTTTCAACTACATTTTTGCAGATAGTCTTCTAATACCACAAAGTAGCCCCATTCCCCATTTTATAAGGGAGAATACCAAATTTCAGAGTATTCTGTTCACTACTGAATAGCTGAGAAAAGGCAGTGTTTGGATTTAAACCCAAGTTTCCAGTCTTTCTGATACTCCATCCATTTTCCTTTTAATTCTAGTTAGGAATATACATTTATTTTTTTTCTGAAACCAAACACAAATACTTTTTTTTTTTAATGGGGTATCATTTTACATCAGTTCCATTAAAACCTAAAACCAATTTGCTGTACTCAAGTTAGGTGGCATAACAGTATTTTAAGGAATACACATTTCTAATTAAGTCCTATAAAAGTACACAACAGTAACATAATTTAAATGCACTGTCACCCTCCAGTGTATCCAAGCACTCAAAGATATCCACACTCCCACTGACACACAATGCCCTTATATTCTCTTAATCTCCAGCATGCCTAAGTGACTGATTCTCAATTTTCCTTCACTCAAGCTATTGTGTCCAAAACTGCCACTCTGCTTAGAGCACCAAGTCACTTTATTCTGCTTTGAAATGGTGATCTACAGAGCCACTTAGACTAGCTGGCAGCTTTTCCTCTGATACTTGCCAAACTGTGTCCCTCGACAAGATTTTTGATGGTTTTCTTTGCCTCCCTCCCCGACTCTTAACTCTGTGCTGTTCCTCTGCTCTCTAAACTAAACCTCCCTGTGTTTTTAAAGGATCTGTAACAATGAGAAGCAGAAGGAATGAAGGTGGAGAGGGAGAGAGAGAGAAAAGAAGAAAGAGAGGAGAAGTAAGGGAGGGAGGGAGGGAGGGAAAAAAGGAGAGGAAAGGAAAGAGGGAGGAAGGAAAAAAGAATCACAATTACAGCTTCAGGACAGCAACAATAGCTTTGTAACCTGAAAACCTCAGAGATAAGATGTGGCATTTATATAGGCACTGGCAAGTCAAAAAATGTTACTCCTAGGTCACTGTGTGAAAAAGGCCACCTAGTAAAGGAATGTATCTTCCCTGCAATGAAAAACCATTTGGGTGTAAAATAGCGAGTGGGAAGCAGCCGCATAGCACGGGGAGGTCAGCTCGGTGCTTTGTGACCACCTAGAGGGGTGGGATAGGGAGGATGGGAGGGAGGGAGATACAAGAGGGAGGAGATACAGGCATATATGTATATGTATAGCTGATTCACTTTGTTACACAGCAGAAACTAACATACCATTGTAAAGCAGTTATACTCCAATAAAGATGTTAAAAAAAAATTAAAATTAACACATGTACACCTTAAAAAAAAAAAAAAAAACCATCTGGATGTCTCCAGCTCCACCCCTGCCAAAAGCAACCGCCACAAGCCAACTGTGAGGAAATAAAAGCAAAAGTAGGAATAGGAAGCAGGAGTGGGCCGAAAGAAATTCACTGTGAAGACCAGTAGTGAGGAAAAGAAAGTCCTCCTTAAAAAAAAGCAAAAACAAAATATTCTCATAAATGAATCATAGAAAGCTGTGTTTTGTACAACGCAACTTTGAAAACTACTTTTCAATAATATACTTGCCACTGCTTACAATCGATTGCCTTATAGCATACAGCATTTAAGGGAAAACCATGTTCAAATTTTCAGGTGTTTAAATCATTTGCTTACAAAAATGGCTGTGCAATTAAATCGAAAAATAGAGGAAGGTCAGATCCACTCTTCTTCCATGGCAAAAGCTTCCATTGGAAGAATCTCTGGCCTAGGTCACTTGCCTTACTAGAATTTGATCCTATCTTCCTGGTTTGCTTTAAATGGATTGTGAACTCACTAGGATGCCTTTACTTTAGTCCGAGGGATCCTCTGAAACTATACAGTGTGCTTTTCCAAAGACACTTTGCTCTCCTTTTCTGGACATGCCAATTATTAAATTGTTATATCGATAAATAGATTGTAGGAGGTTGTTTGGTTGAAGTGCCTTTCAAAAAAGGCCCAGGGTACTTGAGTGCTCTCTGGCCTTCAACCTTCCTTCCATCACCCTTCATGGAAGTAATACTTATTAATAACTAGAAAACTGTCAAGTTTAGAAAATGAAATCAGGTATTTCTAGTAAATGACTTTTTCTTTAGTCAGTGAATTTTCTTTTTTTCTATTATTATTATTTTTAATTGTGGCAAAATACACATAAAATTTACCATCTTAAACATTTTTAGTGTACAGTTCAGTGGCATTAAGTACATTCACATTGTGTGACCATTACCACCACTGATCTCCAGAACTCTTTCATCTTGCAAAACTGATGAAAGTACATGAGAATACTCATGAAACAATAACTCCCCATTTCCCTCTCCCTCCAGCCCCTGGCAACCACCATTCTACTTTCTGTCTTTATGCATTTGACTATTCAAGTTACCTCACATTAAGTGCAATCTTACAGTGTTTGCCTTTTTGTGACTGGCTTACTTCACTTAGTATAATGTCTTTAAGCTTCATCCATGTTGTAACATGTGTCAGAGTTTCCTTCCTTTTTGAGGCTAAATCGTATCCTATTGCATGTATATACCACATTTTGTTTATCCATTCACCTGTCGGTCACTTAGGTGGCTTCTACCTTTTAGCTATTGTGAATAATATTGCTATGATCATGAGTATACAAATATCTCTTTGAGACCTGCATTTCAATTCTTTTGGGCATATACCAGAAGTGCAACTGCTGGATCATATAGTAATTCTACTTTTAATTTTTTGAGGAATCTCCATATTGTTCTCCACAGTGGCTATACCATTTTACATTCCCACCAACAAGGCAAAGGGTTCCAATTTCTCCACATCATGACCAACACTTGTTATTTTCTTTTCTTTTCTTTTTCCTTTTTTTTTATAGTAGCCATCCTAACGCTTGTGGGGTGATTTGCATTTCCCTAATGTTTAGTCTACTAAGTTGCTTTTATCCAAATGTTCAGAGAAACAATATAAAGGTGTTTAGGCTCTATCTCTGAGTTTTCCTTCATAAAAACCCATTCATTCTTTGTTTTTTTAGTTTTGTTTTTAATTTTTTATTTATTTATTTATTTATTGGTCTGCAATGGGTCTTTGTTGCTGTGCGCAGTCTTTCTCTAGTTGTGGTGAGCAGGGGCTACTCTTCATTGCGGTGTGCAGGCTTCTCATTGCGGTGGCTTCTCTTGTTGCGGAGCATGGGCTCTAGGCACACAGGCTTCAGTAGTTGCAGCATGCGGGCTCAACAGTTGCGGCACGTGGGCTCAGTAGTTGCAGCGTGCAGGCTCTAGGGCACGCGGGCTTCAGTAGCTGTGGTGCATGGGCTCAGTAGTTGTGGCTTGCAGGCTCTAGAGTGCAAGCTCAGTAGTTGTGGTGCTCAGGCTTAGTTGCTCTGCGGCACGTGGGATCTTCCCGGACCAGGGATCGAACCCATGTCCCCTGCATTGGCAGGCGGATTCTTAACCACTGCACCCCCAGGGAAGTCCCAAAACCCATTCATTCTTAATCCCTGAAACTTATTCCAAGCCCTTTCTCTCTTCCATAATAAAGTCAGGATATTATCTACTTCATCCTCTTGCATGTACCCTTTCCAGTATGTATTAAGAGAATCTGAGAAGCTTCCTTCCTGATGATGAGGACTTAGGTTATGGAGGAGAGGCAGGAGGCAGAAAGAAGTGAGTATAAACACATGACTAGGGAAACAGACAATACGAAACCATTCCGATTAAAAAAAAAAAATCAGGGCTTCCCTGGTGGCGCAGTGGTTGAGAGTCTGCCTGCCGATGCAGGGGACAAGGGTTCGTGCCCCGGTCCGGGAAGATCCCACAGGCCGCGGAGCGGCTGGGCCCGTGAGCCATGGTCGCTGAGCCTGCGCGTCCCGAGCCTGTGCTCCGCAACGGGAGAGGCCACAACAGTGAGAGGCCCACGTACCACAAAAAAAAAAAAAGTCAAAGGCCACCATTTCCTACCCAAAAAGTTGAGAAGCTCATCCCAGTAGGAAAATACACATGAATTCACAGAAAGTGAAATACAAGTGATTAATAATAAATATTTGAAATAAGTTCATTGTGAGTAACATAAAACACACATTACAAGAGTAACATTTTTTTAAACTTTCAAAGAAAAAGATTTCCTCAAATAATAATAATCTGCATGCTAATAAGGAAATACAAATGAATATAATCTTTCCCAAAACCAATTTGGTGATTTGTATCTATCAAGAACACTAAAATATTTATCTTTGGGCTTAGAAATGCCACCTCTGGGGAACATTCCTTAGGAAGTCATCAGTAATTAGAAGATTTATATACACAAACTGGAAACAGCCTAAGTGTCCAACAATAATAGGGGGACTAGTGAAATGAATTACGGCATATCCAAAGCGTAGAATAATGTGCAGCCACTGAAAAGACTTTTGAGTAAGTTTAATTACATGGAAAATGTTCAGATTATATCATTACATAGCAAAAGGCTGCATATAAAACCATATATATATACAGTACGAGCTCATGATACTTGCTTTAAAATAGGAGATCAAAGAAGTTATTAGGAGATCAAGAAACCTGGTTCTAGATGCCTAGCTTGTTATTTTAAGCTGTGCAAAGTTAGGTGCATTTCCTAAATTTTCTATCCTTAGTATCATCTGTAAAATATTGGGAAAATTAATATCTACCACACAGGGCTTATAAGAGGATTATACGATGTAAACCATGTAAAGTAATAAACTCATACTAGGAAATAAATATTAGTTGTTATTTTTTTAATTAAAACTAAAAACTGTAGTCACTTGCAGTAGTCCAACATAAAACAAAACAAATGGTGAGCTCCAAGTTACAACTTCAGACCACATGCCCTGAGCACACCATCATCCATAGCAGTACCCCCAAAAAGGCATTGTGAGAATCACCATTTTGTATTCAATCAGGCCATAGCACAGGCATTTGGAGAAGTCAATAGAAACTATGATGGCAGGAAAAAGATGACAAAGAGCTTATGAAACCATTTTTTTAAAAGAGGGGATGTGGGAAAGAAGGGACCAAATAACTTTAGGCATAAAGATTTTCAGGGCATCACTAATACAGAAGGATTCTTGTAATACGAGTGGCAATCTTGCTAATCTCTTATTTTTACAAATAAAAAGAAAGAAAAAATGCCCCCCTAACAACATTAAGTGGCACACTAGTTACCAGCAAACAAAATTTAGAAACTTTGGTATCCTGACTCAAAAGTGCTTAAGAAATAAATCGATCAAATGAAGATGGGAGGGGAAAAAACCATAATTTTGAGGGTCATGGCTTTGTAAGAAATAGATGACCAATAGCTTTAGAAAATCTGGTTTGCTTGGTGATGGAGGAAGGAATGTTAAGTGCATGTAATAAACATTTAAAATCTTCTATGTACAACATGGACCGAGATTCTAGTGCTCACCAACAAAGTGCTATCGGTGAGTAAAACAGGTAAAGAAAGCCTGAGGCAGGTGCAGTGATCTCTTATAAAGCCATGGGACTGGTCTGATGATGGAAGAAATTCATCTGAAACTCCATTTTCTTGCCAAGGCCACCTGCCCTTCCCCATCACAGAAGACAAAACACTCCTGAAATACCTTTGGGACTGGAATTGAGGAAAAAAATCTAACCCTGTCCATTGAGAATTCAAATACTTTCAACAGAAAAGTCATTAACTGAACTCAGGTTGTTAATTTCATCAGTCCTTGATGACATTAAATCATTTGTGATAATTTAAAGCTATCTCACCTGCCTTCCCCATTATTCTAAGGTGCTGCCCGTTAAGAGTAATGTCATGTCTTTTATCCACAAATCAACGTATTACAAATAGCTACACTATTGCACCCTGTAAACACAAACGTCTTATTTTGCAAGATAAGAAGGCTGTACCAAAGTTCTGCAGAGAATACCACCCCTTTGATTTTAGGTTGTTTTCCAATGAAACATCCATTGTAATCCAATTTTTCTACCCCAGTCAGAAACTGTAGGCGTCAACCTGTTTGTGTCTGTCCCAAACTCTTGCCTCTTACACCAGTCTGGCAAAGCAGGTGTCTGTCGTTTTAATCTGAATCACACGATCATTTAACAAGCAAAAAAAGGTACATTTATGGAGTTAAACATCCAGGACGGATTGCATGAAAAAAACATGTTTGTATGCAAGTTGTTCTCAAGTACTCCATCTTGGGCCATTCTGGCTGCTATAACAAAATATCCTAGGCTGGGCGGCTTATAAATAACAGAAATTTCTCTCTCATAGTTCTGGAGACTGGGAAGTCCAAGATCAAGGCACCAGCAGATTTGGTGTATGGGGAAGGCAATCTTCCTGCTTCACAGACAGCCATCCTTTTACTGTGTCCTCATGATGGAAGGGGTGAGGGAGGTCTCTGGGGTCTTTTTTAAAAAGGCACTAATCCCATATATGAGACACCACCCTCATGACCTATTCACTTCCCAAAGTTCCCACTTCCTACTACCATCACCTTGGCATTTGCAACTTATGAATAAGGATCACCACTTATGGATTTTGAGGGCACATGAACATTCAGTCCATTGCACACTCCAGTCTTCTAAAATATGTCTGACAACATCAGCCTCCATTACAAGCTACATTATAGGAACATCCTTCAGTTATGAAACACCTGACACCCCACTTTTTCCTGGCAGTCATTCACTCACACCTCCCCTCTCTCCTCTAACCATCAGAAATACATTCTCACTCGTTTTCTCTCTGTCCTCTCCTCAATGGCCTCACCAAAGGCTGCTGCTAAGACAAAGATATTAAGTAAACCCATGATAAAAATTGACCCACTGGCCAGACATCCCCTCTGATACAACTGAGACACTGTTGTTCTCTGAGGATTTGGTGGCAGGAGGTCATTATTTGGCTGAATGAGCCAGGTAAGACTGGTGTCAGCCTCTGAAGAATGACAGCTCTCACATAGCTTGGCACTTGAAGAACCAACCTGACAGGAATGAGCTGCTCATTTCTTACCCAGACATCACAAGAGATGCAGATCTACTCTGGGATCCATCTTAAAAAGGTCTGAGGAAAGAGAGCAATTGCTTTCTCTGGAGAATCTTCTTTGTTGGTTATTCTGAAAGAGTGGCGCTATTTGGATCACAAATGATAA
>NW_006779481.1:956395-960104 GCF_000442215.2 Lipotes vexillifer | reverse complement strand
AAAGAGTGTCGCTATTTGGATCACAAATGATAATAGCCCAAATGATTCTTTTAACTCAAATCATAATTGAAAAATACAAGAAACAAAACCATTAGCTAGGATATTTGTATGAAAAAAATCTCTTTATTCTTAGATGACTTATTTCTACCTGCAAAAAAATAACATTTAGCCTGCTTCAAAGTTTCATGAGATAAAAATTAGTAAGCTTCAAATATATAGCATCCCTACAGGAATCAGATAACTGGGAAAGCACAAGCAACCTTGGATTACAAAGGCCATCTGCTTCACTGCATAAATGAGAAAATAAGGCAGAGAGAAATTAGGTGGCTGCCCCAGTGTGAGGTAAGATTGACTAGAATGCAAATGTTCTGATTCTCAATCAGTACTTTCTGCATCTCTCTCCTAAACCCACAAGGAAGAAAATGCATTAATGTTATCTTTTGTAACAATAACTCAAAAAATTTTTATTCCCAAATAGAAATTCTGCAGAACTTTAATCCCACATTTATGAATACCATAGCAACACACATTTTTTTAATGAATTTAGAAGAAGCATTTAGTATAACTCCAGAGAATGGCTCACTGAGCCTAAACAAGCATTAAATCAAGAAAATTCATCAAAGACATGATAATGCTACATTATTAAATAATATTTTGCTCCTTGTCAACAAGCCAACAACATAACGGTATACACTACAATTTTCATTCTAGGAGAAACCATCCAATTATTTTTTTAAAAAACAGATATTTTACTCATTCAATCAGGTAATATCTATGGTGGCCCTTCTGGTCCCTACCCAGAGCTAACTGTAGTTTAAAGACTAATGTATAAACCACCAGACTTCGGGCTGTTCAGAGAATCAGCAAAAAAGTCATTGAATTTAGGCTGCTCCATTTTTAACCAATCATGCTGGACATTCATATTGCTGTCCATATGGTACTATAACATGGCACTGTTCTGGCCACCAGTGCCTTCACTGCCAACACCCAAACAGTGGGGGTGAAAACCGGAGAAGCCCAAATGGGCAAAGCCCAATTCAATTAATTCTTTAGTTCTTCTCTTTACAGAGAGAAAATACATAAGACTGAGGAGAATGAATTCAAATTCACAATTTTTGCCTCAACAAGGGCATTAAAGACCCCCATTTAATAGAAATCAAGGTCTTGGATAATCAGCTATTTCATAGATATGTTCTCAGCTCTGAAATAAATGACAATAGGAGATAAAAGGAACAGAATCTGGGGGAATGATTTCCCATTACAAATCATTTCATTTTTCAAAGAGATTTACAACCAGCTTTTTAAAATCATGTTATACGTTACAGAATACTGCAAGAGAAAAACATTTACGCACAACATGTTAGAAAGGTACCGAAAGTGAGTCATACCACTGCCAACAATATAGCTTGGTTCAGTTATATTGATTCAGGTCCTTGATGGGTGCTGAAATGAAGGCCACAGGTTGGATACCAGAATGTGTCATTTAGGTTCGAGAAGAGGAGAAACATGCAGAACTTGTAATTCTGGATACAACTATACCCTTGGATTTTCAAAGAAGTGAGAGAATCCGGAATGGTTAAAGACAGAGCTGTCACTACTACAGAAAGAAACAGACACCCTTCCAAAAGTCAGTAGCATCCTGTGGTATATGGGCCATACTGGATTATTATGCTGAACATTAATCATAAACTTTCACTTTCCATACAAGCTACTAAATCACTTCAATTTGGATCAAGGGCCTGAAAGAAACCCACCAACTCTCTATGTATCAATATGAGGACATTTGCTGTGACTGATGGTTGAAGGCAGCTGACCCCTTTGTGTAAATTCTAAGTCATGGGATTGTGCAAAGGAAGAAAAAAATGTTCAGGAAGAGGAAAAATGAACTTCCAGTTTGCAACCATGAAATTAGCTTTTTTTTTTTTTTTTTTAAAGCAGAGAAAGTCAAAGTACAAAGCTATCTCCATTCTCTAACATGCATTTTTTCCAACCAAATGAACAGCCTGGAATCAGCTTTCTGTCCACAGGTCAACAGCTGACGTGGTTTTGTTTTCCAAAACATAGGAGTACACATCTCTTTCAAAATGCATTAGCCAGCTAAAAGTGAGCCCAGCCAGAAATGATCAGCCAGAATTGATCAGATGTCATTCGGCAACTGTGTGGAACCCCTACTATGAGTCTCCACAGAGCACCCGGCGTTCCCAAGAGGCTCTTTTGGGACAGATTGCAAGGTCAGATATGAGTTCCCATTTTCTGTAAGTAAACATCTGCTCTACAAAGCAACTCTAACCCTGCAAACACAACACACCCACTTTCTCACAGTTAAGTCTCAGTGCTGGAGAGGATCAATGATGTATCTGTGCTAGATTCCAATCATTTCAAAATAGGTCTTTAAATCTGTTCCACTGTGCACGTCAATCTCTGCGTGTGAACAGCTGACTTAGTTCTCAAGCAACAATACTGCCCATTGAAAAATACACCTTCCTTAAACAAAAGATACCTTTTGTTCCCATGAAGCATTGTCTGTTGCCATTTCCAGCAACAAATGACACAAAAGACAAATTCTGCCATCCTCAAGAGTGGTTTTGGACAAACAGAAACACCAAAAAACAGAGCAAAAGCTTAAGAAACAAGACCAAGGTGAGCTGGGGGTAGAGGAGAGGTGGAGTGGAAGTGAGAAATGGAATCTATACTCTGTGATCTAAGAAGTTCAGCCTCTACTGATGAATGGGGGATGGGGGAGGGGAGAGGGATGGGAGGTTGAGGTTTTCAGTTGAGAAAGAGAAGTGTATTCCTGTCCCGGTTTTGTTTCAATAGCACCCGGAGAGTGCGTGGCAGGCACAATCTAGTTTGGTGACTAAGACTGATTCAGTGAGTAACACAAGTTTGTTTATGATACAAAGGAGCTACCCAACTAAATCCGGCAATTACACAAACAATAATATGTTAATTCTTTTAAATTGTGTTTTAGTACCAAATTAAAGTTTATGTTTATTAAATTTCATAGGAAACATCTATCAATTTAATATCACCATTTTGCAGGCTGCGCACCCGTCCTGGAAAGAAATCGCTAATGGCCCGGAGTCCTGGTAACCTACAAACTATTGTCACCTATTTCCCAGCACTGTGGTCCTGACACTCTGTGTCACTGATGGAAACAAAACAGCGGCCATAAGCCAAGGAGTCCCCGGTGAATTTCTCCAAAGCACAGTCCGGGCAATCCGTGCGCCCGGGTGAAAGCATTTGGAAGTGTGCGCGGTTCCTCTGCCCTCCGGGCCGCGCGTCCGGAACGTTCCTGGCTGTCAGGTGGGTGGCGACAAGGCTCGGCAGGGAAGCGCTGCCTGGCAGCGCAGCGTGCCCGCGGGGCGGAGAGGGACCAGCCCGGCGGAGTGTGGCGCGTCCCAAGGCCGGCCGTCGCTCACCTTTGTTCGCCCGCCCTCTCCGCGAGGAGAGCGCGGGCCAAGGAGGAGTGTGGGGGGCTACCCCAGTGCTCCGCGGGCCCTCCCCAGCGCCCCGGAGGAAATCCGGGGGCAAGCCAGAGCCGCTCCGGCTCCCAGAACCGCAGCTAGGCTGAGGGGTCAGCAACCCCTTCCCGAACACAAAGGTTGGGAGGCGTAAGCGCGAGCGCTGGGGGCGCGGGTGCGTGCGCCACAGAGCACGCGAGTGTGCGTGTGCGCGCGAGGGTGTGCGTGTGGTGTGTGTGTGGGGG
>NW_006779481.1:951458-956337 GCF_000442215.2 Lipotes vexillifer | reverse complement strand
GGGGGAGGGGAGGAGCGCTCGCGAGGGTGTGCGCGCGAGGGTGTGCGTCTGTGTGTGTGTTTGTGTTTGTGTGTGTGTAGGGGGAGGGGAGGAGCGCTCCAGTCCGTCTTACCTCTCGAAGATGAGCCGTACCATTAACATGCAGAAGGCCAAGGGGAAGGCGAGATAGAGGTCCTCAGCCTGCGGGAAGGTGGCTTCCTCCGTGTTCTTCAGGTCCGCCCAGGTGACATTGTGAGGGAGCCAAAACCTCTCGTTCCAGAACCAGGCTAAGATTCCTGCCATCTTGCTTTGTCCAGTCCCGTCCTGGGCTCCCGCGGCCCGCCGAGATCTCCGCCACGCAGGGCGCCCGGGGATGCGCGCGCGGCTGGCTAGAGCCTGTGCCGCCGCCGCCGCCTCCTCCGCGGCCGCTGCTCTCGAAGGCTCGCGGCGAGCCCCGGTTCTCTCCTCCCTCTGGCCGCGTTGGGAAAAGGAGCCGCCTCGCCCGTCACATGGCAGCCACGGCCGCTAGCCCTGATTGGCTCGTCCTCGCGTCAAGCAGCCAGGCACACGCGGCCGGCTAGCCCACGCCCCGAGGGCAGGGCGCAGCCGCTGCGCTCAGGACGCCAGGGCACCGCTTTGGGGAGTGCCGCCCGGCCTCGCGCTCACAGTGCTCTGGAGCGGCGCTTAGGGCAGCGACCTGGGTTCGGCCGCCCGAATCCGCTCCGGACCCCGGGCTTGCTCGCACATGCTCAGAACGCCGGCTTCTGCCGCGCTGGAGTTTCAGAGGTTTCGGTCGGCTTCCCGTGCGCGTACAGGCGCTGGGGAGGCAGGTAGGGGTCGGGGCGATATTCAGATCCACCCTTGCGCCGAGACAGAACAGCAGAAGGAGAAGTAGGGGGCGCAAAGAGCAAAGGAGGAAGAAATAGCAGGTAAAGAGTCATCCACTCCAGCGCTTGGAGAAGGAGGGGGAAAATCGTGTTCTGGGGCAGGATGGTTTGGCAAGAGGCGTCTGCCTCGGGGGAGGGGAGGAGCGCTCGCGAGGGTGTGCGCGCGAGGGTGTGCGTCTGTGTGTGTGTTTGTGTTTGTGTGTGTGTAGGGGGAGGGGAGGAGCGCTCCAGTCCGTCTTACCTCTCGAAGATGAGCCGTACCATTAACATGCAGAAGGCCAAGGGGAAGGCGAGATAGAGGTCCTCAGCCTGCGGGAAGGTGGCTTCCTCCGTGTTCTTCAGGTCCGCCCAGGTGACATTGTGAGGGAGCCAAAACCTCTCGTTCCAGAACCAGGCTAAGATTCCTGCCATCTTGCTTTGTCCAGTCCCGTCCTGGGCTCCCGCGGCCCGCCGAGATCTCCGCCACGCAGGGCGCCCGGGGATGCGCGCGCGGCTGGCTAGAGCCTGTGCCGCCGCCGCCGCCTCCTCCGCGGCCGCTGCTCTCGAAGGCTCGCGGCGAGCCCCGGTTCTCTCCTCCCTCTGGCCGCGTTGGGAAAAGGAGCCGCCTCGCCCGTCACATGGCAGCCACGGCCGCTAGCCCTGATTGGCTCGTCCTCGCGTCAAGCAGCCAGGCACACGCGGCCGGCTAGCCCACGCCCCGAGGGCAGGGCGCAGCCGCTGCGCTCAGGACG
Source organism: Lipotes vexillifer (assembly GCF_000442215.2). Classification (NCBI taxonomy): domain Eukaryota; kingdom Metazoa; phylum Chordata; class Mammalia; order Artiodactyla; family Lipotidae; genus Lipotes; species Lipotes vexillifer. The sequence goes on along the minus strand of NW_006779481.1, from coordinate 954,740 downwards.
CCAGGGCACCGCTTTGGGGAGTGCCGCCCGGCCTCGCGCTCACAGTGCTCTGGAGCGGCGCTTAGGGCAGCGACCTGGGTTCGGCCGCCCGAATCCGCTCCGGACCCCGGGCTTGCTCGCACATGCTCAGAACGCCGGCTTCTGCCGCGCTGGAGTTTCAGAGGTTTCGGTCGGCTTCCCGTGCGCGTACAGGCGCTGGGGAGGCAGGTAGGGGTCGGGGCGATATTCAGATCCACCCTTGCGCCGAGACAGAACAGCAGAAGGAGAAGTAGGGGGCGCAAAGAGCAAAGGAGGAAGAAATAGCAGGTAAAGAGTCATCCACTCCAGCGCTTGGAGAAGGAGGGGGAAAATCGTGTTCTGGGGCAGGATGGTTTGGCAAGAGGCGTCTGCCTCCACGCCGCGCCCGTCTTTCCCCATGGCTCTGACCTTCCAGCCTGGTTTTACTCCGCTCGTCACCACAATCCGCGCCCCCAGGGAAAAAGGCCCTCTCTTTTAATTTATGAGGTGGTAAGAGAAATTAGGCACTTAACTGCTGTTTGATAACGATGAGATGATGTTGATGATGATAACAACCGCAGCCTTCTGTAAAACTGCCCCACTAAATGAACCTCTCAGAAGATGGCTCCCGACCACATTTTGGCTTGGCCCATGGGTAGTGAACCTGCACTCTGCTGCTTGACGGGCTCGTTGTTAACACCTTTTGCATCGGAAACCTTTAAGGTGTTAAGTCTTTGAGTCCTAACCCAGGCACCTTGACTCCCACGTTTCCTCATTGATAGGGGAACCATGTGTGGATCAATTAGGTGGTACATGCAGAACCTGGTTCCAGGGAATACTTCGTTGATTTTTCTCACAAACGTTCATTTCCTGCCTGGTTCTGCTAGTAAGTTCTACTGGACCCTTCCAAGAGGAAAATAAACAGGCTCTTAATACTTCTTTACCCTCCCTTCCCCTCCAGCTATCACCCTCTTTTCACTCCTTGCCTTCAAAGCGTTAACTCTAAAGAACTGCCTGTATCTGTTGCTTCCACTTTCTCCCTTGCATTCGCTTTCGATCTTCCGTTTGAGCATTTGCCCCTCTCTCCTGCACTGAATTGTTCAAGGTCACCAATGATCTCCATGCTGCTAAACCCAGAGGTCAGTTCTCAACACCTGTTATCAGTAGCATTTGGCCAAGTTTGTCAGTAGCTGCCTTTTGAAACACTTTCTTGATTTCCAGAAACCACATTCTTTCTGGTTTTCCTCCTACCTCATGACCGCTTTTGCTGAATCTCCTTTCTTGTTACTCCTCACTCCTTAAAGTTGGTGTGGCCTAGGAGTCAGTCTTTTGTCCTCTTCACTTTTCTATCTGTGTTCATTCACTTGGTGATCTTATCCTGTCCCATAGCTTTCAATGCCATCTGTGTGGCTTTCAGCGTCATAGTGATTTGCTCCCAAATTTGTATCTCTAGCCGTGAACTTCTTGAACTTCAGCCTCCTAAGTCCACTGTCAAGTCAACTACTCCACTTGGATGTCTAAAAGCCATTTCCTGTCCAAACTACTAATCTTCCCCCTAATTTTTTCCCCCTCCTGTCTTCTTGACTCAGGCCCAAACCCTGGAGTCACCTTTTTTCCTTTTCTCTCTCATATCTCCCTTATAATCCATCACGTATCCTGTCCCTTGCATCTTTAAACCGGAATGACACCATCTCTCACCACTTCTCCTGCAACCATCTTGGTCCAAACCACCAACACTTCTCTTCCGAGTTACCCTAGCAGCCTCCTAACTCCCAATTTCAACACTTGTTCCCCTACAGTCTATTATCAGCCCATGTGATCCGGTTGAAATGTAGTAAAATCACTTCTGTGCTTAAAACCGTACTGCCTCCCCATTCCTCCTCAGTTGGAAGCCAGAGTCATTTCAGTGACCAAAGATGTGGCTCCATGTTACCTCTGTGACCTCACCTACTCTCCTCTCTCATTTCCCTGTCTCTTACTCAGTGTGCTTTCATCACACTGGCCTCCCCGCCCTTCCTGCAAAACACCCAGCATGCCTTCGGGCCTTTGTACTTGCTTTGCTCTGTCTCTGGAACTTTTCCCCCAAGTATCCCTGTCCACTCTTTCTATAATGCCACTCACTCGGTAAAGCCTTCCCTTGACACCCTAGTTAATCTATAATTGTCACTCCCCACCCCTACTCTTCCTAATCAACTTTCTTGCTTTGTTTCCCTCCAAAGCATTTATCACCATCTAACACAATTTATTTTTTACTTGTTTTTCAGTTGGTCTCCCCACACGCACTAAAATGTAAGCTTCTGAAAGTTAAAGATTTGTGTCTATTGCTGTTTTGTCCCTAGCACTTAAAATAGTGCCAGCACATAGCAGGTACTCAATAAACTATTGAATTAATGAATCAGCACTACTCTCACCTCACAAAAATCTTCTCTAGGAGAGGAAAAAATGTGAATAAATAATAGTGTTAAATGTTTATAAACTCATGTGAAGAATAGTGTGGGCATAAAGAAGGGCTTCCTCAGTTCTAAGGTGGGGTAGGGGTGGTGTCCTTGAAGTGGGTTCATCAGGGAGTAGTTCAACTGCATAAGTTGCAAGTACCTGTCTTGCCTATGTCACCTGACTATCCTGAGTCTCACATGAGATAATATATGGGAAAGGGCTCGTAAACTCTTAATAACCTCTGTATACATGCGCAGTGCATGTTTTGTTTTGCTTTTTTTTTTTTTTTTGCGGTACGCGGGCCTCTCACTGTTGTGGCCTCTCCTGTCATGGAGCACCATGGAGCACCATCCTCATTTGAGACCATGCACCAACTGCTCATTGTTACTGGTGACTTTCCAGGAAAATGCCTTGACACCAAATGCATTCTTGTAGGCCACAGAGAGGAGTTCTATTAAGGTCTCTTGCCACCTGTGTGGCAAAAGGTCATTTCATGGTGGACCCTGGCCTTCTGGACCAGGCAGACCCCCTCCATGGCTGCCACTGGTCCCTCATGTCACTCTCACGTATGACCTGACAGTACCTTGCCTTCTCTGCTTTCCCGAAAGACCCACTGTGTGCCCATACATATATATACACACACACACACACACACACACACATATATATATATATGAGGAAGTGTTGGTGACTTAATGCCCTGGGACCTGAACTTTGATCCTGGGCAATGGAAGCCAGTGGTACATTTTCGTTCTTTTACAGCACTCAGCTTATTTCAAAACTGTGGCCAGCTCAGGAATTCCCTTGTATTTCCTCTCTTGCTCTGTCTCACTCTCCATTTCTTTCATT
>NW_006779481.1:935481-951448 GCF_000442215.2 Lipotes vexillifer | reverse complement strand
ATTCCTGCTTCCCTGAAATTACACCTCCCTGGAAATGCTCTTTTTTTCTAGAGAAGCCAAACTAAGATCATGTTGCTCTCCTATTCATCAACTCTGAGAAGGTGGTGAGATTTCAGGAACACTTTGAAAGATAGCTTTTGTTGGACCCTGGAAAGAGAACTCACTGCTTATCTGTGAATCTTGCACAAATCACTTAGTTTCTAAGAGCATGTTAACACCCTCCTGCGTAAGTTGCAAGTACCTGTCTTGCCTATGTCACCTGACTATCCTGAGTCTCACATGAGATAATATATGGGAAAGGGCTCGTAAACTCTTAATAACCTCTGTATACATGCGCAGTGCATGTTTTGTTTTGCTTTTTTTTTTTTTTTTTTGCGGTACGCGGGCCTCTCACTGTTGTGGCCTCTCCTGTCATGGAGCACAGGCTCCAGACGCGCAGGCCCAGTGGCCATGGCTCACGGGCCCAGCCGCTCCGCTGCATGTGGGATCTTCCCCGACCGGGGCACGAACCCGTGTCCCCTACATCGGCAGATGGACTCTCAACCACTGCGCCACCAGGGAAGCCCTGTTTTTCTTTTTTATGAAAAACAATGGATGAGCAAGTGAAGCACATCTGTTGGCCAGATTTACAATCTTCAGTTACTTCCTTGTTTTCACACCTAAGGGACTGTATTCATTTAGAAGGCCATATTTTTAAAGCAATACTATCTTAAAATGGAATTTATGCAGAAAACAACAGGCAAGATAGTGAAGGATATGGAAATCTTGAGGAGACATTTAGTATACATGTTAAGTGCACTAACTTTGGAGTTTTACAAAATGTAGGTTTAAGTGCTAGCTTTGCCAATAATAGCCTATTCTTCCTTAGAAAAAGTTCTTAATTACTTAACCTTTTGAAATCTCAGTTTCTTCACATGTACAAAAGGAATAATACTATTTACCACATGGGGTTAAGGTAGGATTTAGGTGAGATCATGTAAAGTGTTTAACAATTATATGGAGGTGTTTACCATTATTATTATGTACTGTAGCAATGTGGTGAAAATTCCATTGTTTCAGGGAAAGAAGGATCAGACTCTGCTGGGATAATTTACCTTCATGGCAGGCTGAGCCTTTCACATCTGAGGATGAGCAGGCCTTTACTTCTGAGATTAGTGGAATTAGCTTTCACTCAGCAGAGGAAGTGAGGATGACATCAGGAAGGGAGAGACAGGGGAGTGGAGGGAGATTTCAGGAGCCTGTGCACCCTGCGTGAGATTCTTCCTGATGTTTTTGCTGCTAAGCTGCCATAACATATTAGACACAAACTGCTGAAAACCAGTGATGTTTGGTAGAAACTTGTAAAGACACCAAGTTTTGATATAAGCGGCTTGTACAAACATGAAAGCTGGAGGATGTAAGCCGAAAAGAATTTGAAAAATTGTGGAGATGTATTTTAAATCTCAAGAGGTCAAGAAACCGGAATTTGAGTCAGGTGTTAAGCAGCTGGTGTAATCCACAAGGATAGCTGTATCCAGTCACCCTGTGGACCATGGCAGAAACTAGGGGAAAAAAGATTGTTGGGAGGCCTGATATGTATGTTCCAAGATTGGAAGGGCTGTCAGGTGGGGGCAGTTTGACTTGATCTGTGCGGATCTAGAGGGAAGAACTTGGGACAATTGGCTTAAATATCTGCAAGGCTAATTTTATCTACGTAGAAGAAATATGCAAAGCTGGCCAAAAATGAATCAGCAGTCTCATCAAGCAGGGAACTTCCTATCATGGGAAGTGTTCAGGCAGCAGTCTACCTGTTAGATATGTTGGGAAATCATTCCTGTCTGAAACTGACTTGGAAATTGATGCCTTCTAAGCTCCCTTTAGTACTTTGGAGCTAACAGAAAACACTATTTGGAGAAGAATCTGCCTTGCCCTATGAATTTTTGCAGTTGGAAGAAGACATGAGGCAATGCCCTAATACTTTAGGACCTCTTCCGTACTAAATTTCTACTCTTAGAAGGGAGAGGGAAGAGGGAGTGAAGGAAAAGGAAAGGAAAAAACAGAAGGTAATTACCGTGGGACAGAAGTACATTCAAAAGTTAGAAAGAGAAATTTAAAAGTCCAAAGAAATAGATCACTTCTTGCTAAAATGTTCTGATGAAGCCTAAAAGGGCTTTGTCGGAGTATGTTGCTAGCTGCCTGCAGGATCCCAGCTGAAAACAAAATCAAAGGACTTAGGCCACATGGTTATATTGGCAGAGTCTGTTAGTTACCGGCTTCCATCCCTAGCACTTTGAACAACTTTGAACATTTTTCTGTGCTGTTTTTAGTAGTGGGAAATTAGACATCAGAAATTACTCTGTTATATGCTATTTGAGAACTGATACTACCTCAGATGACTGGGTTCTTCCTTTCCTTCATGAGTTGTTAGAGTTTAAGTTCATTCTCTTGTGGATCTAAGAAGGAGGGTAGAATTTCAAAGATAACCTTTCCTTGCAATCATTTAGTTTTGCCTTCAGAACTGCATCTAAGGCAAATGTTCATGTCCATGTCTAAAATAATCATTACCAGGAAATCTCAGTATATATTAAATTAAACTCTACATGCTTATATTTGGAAAGTACACATAGTTTTAAAAGTTTTTCCCTTTGAATTAAAAAATATGTAAATCTACATAATAACCAAACAGATCAGCCCTCCTTCATCGTTAAATTAAGTGCAGAGTAGATACCTAGATAGGAGAATCATATCGTAAATATTCCAAGGAATTAATTGATCTCATTTAATTGAATTTGAGACCAATAAATTGTAATACCTTCTGCTGCCCTAATTACATGTGACATTGTAAGCAATCAGTTCCCTGTGAATGGATGTGTCTAGGCTGCTATGTTTCTATTTGTCTCACATTTTTATGATCCCTAAATTCACTTAAACTTTAAAATGCAATTAAAATACAGCATAATCAGGCTTCCCTGGTGGCGCAGTGGTTGAGAATCTGCCTGCTAATGCAGGGGACACGGGTTCGAGCCCTGATCTGGGAGGATCCTACATGCCGCGGAGCAACTAGGCCCGTGCACCACAACTACTGAGCCTGCGCGTCTGGAGCCTGTGCTCCGCAACGAGAGGCCGCGATAGTGAGAGGCCCGCGCACCGTGATGAAGAGTGGCCCCCGCTTGCCACAACTAGAGAAAGCCCTCGCACAGAAACAAAGACCCAACACAGAAATAATTAATTAATTAATTAATAAACTCCTACCCCCAACATCTTCTTTAAAAAAAAAAATACAGCATAATTAAGATTGAGAAAAAACAAGCTTTCAGAAGTCTACACAGATATGAGTTATGAGAAGATTTAGGTACTCTGATTTCACCAGCCATATATTTTTCAGAAGGCCTCCCCAGTGGTTGCCACAGAATTATTAACAAAATCCAGAGGCCCTGGAGCTTCCTAATGCTTGTGAATGATTTGGCTTAAAGGTTTTTGCAGTCCTCATTTGCACTGTAAAACGGACTTCAGCTCTAAGTTTAAGGAGAAGTTTTAGAAGCTTTGACATGGCAAGATGCCATGAGAATATTTTCCCTGTGGGGAAACGAAACTCAAATGTGCTAATTAAGGGTACTTAATAGCCCTCAAAATTAATTCTTTGTTACCTGCAGTGGTTTAATTATTCCCTTATGGAAAGCTCAGAAATGCCCTGAATCTTTAAATAGCAGTGGGCTGCTTGATTCTGAGTCAACATCCACTTTGAAGGTATTTCTTCTACTCATTGGCTACAGCAGTGGCCAAAGAGAGGAAGGTTTTTCGATGTCACAATAAAACAGTAAGACAAATTTTCCCTGGTGGTTTGCAAAATCAGCTTTGTTAATATCATCATCCCTCACATAAGAGAACCTTCCAGAAAAAAAAACTTATAGCGATAAAAATGAAAAGAGGGAAAGAGCTACAGTTAAACATCAGGCAATTCCAAGCTCTGACCACCAGAAGCAGTCAGCCAGCCCTGACACTTTCCCCACTAGCAGCCTGCCCTTTCCAGAAAAGCAAAAATCAGATGTCCTCAGAAGATTTTGGTTGAACTGAGAGAGAACTAACCATATACAAGGCTGTTTATCTTAAGAAATAAACTTGAGTGTTATCCAGGTAACTGTTGTTTCTCCTGGAATTCTTCTTGAATCAGGTAGCTCCATGTAGCTATGGGACACACTAAAAAGCTCTAAATGTAGGTACATGTCTTGAGTTCAAATGTCACTTCCTCTGGTAGCCAACTCTGACCACCCAATCTAAAGCTGCTGCCCAGTCACTCTGTCACATCCCCCACTTACAGTCTTCCCATCACTTCCCATCATCACTCTTCTTGTGGGTTTACTTATCTACCAGTTTGTTCCTGTCATCCCACCTCAAACATGTGCATTCTGGGAGAGCAGGGCCCTGGCCATCCTTGTCACCTCTGTACCCCAAGCTTTGAGCAGCCCTTGGGTCATGATGGCTGTTCAGTAAATCATTGTTAAAGGAGGGGAGTGTAGTTTTTTTTTTTTTAATGTCAAACTCCTCTAACAATCAAAAAAAAGATTTATTCTGGAGCCTGAGCTAGGAAAGGAGCTGGATATCCTGTGGTAGCACCCTGGAATCCATGAATTTAATCAGGATAATTGTGCGAGGACCCACAGTCCCCTGCACACATTCAAACCTCTGCACCAAAGCTGTCCGCTCAGGCGAGTTTGACCAGAATTAGTCAATCAATTGATCACTTGGCAGGACTTGCAGGGTTACTCATTCTCTTGGGCTGGAATGTTATCAGCTTAACCCTCATCTATCTCCTCTCTCTCGAGCTGTCAATGAATCTCTGGAACTCTCAGTCTAACCCCATTTTGACCTACATTTGATAAGGTCAAGTGTGAGGCATTTCCTAAACTTAGGAAAACTAGGCCAAATGCCCTGCACAGAACCTGGGCCTACCTGTGTCCTAATGTACACCTGTACTTCTGCTACTTCTTTCCTCTTAATTTTGTTTGGGCCACAGAACCAAGGAGTTCATTCCACTGGGCTGGTGAACGGTTTACATAGGAGTGCATGTATGTATTATCTCAATTAATCTTAACTTACCCAAACATATAGATATGGTTTTCTGTGCCTTCACTACCCCCTTAATTTAGGCTCTAACCAATAACTCTTTTGAGGGGTTAACTAACCTTCTAGCTGCAGGCCAGAGCTACACAGCACCCGCGGGGAAACATAGTAGCTTGTGTGGAATTAGACCATTTGTAAATTGTAGTCAGTTTGAAAAAAGAAAATTTCATTGAGTCAAAAAGCCTGCTTTAGGGCTTCCCTGGTTGCGCAGTGGTTGAGAGTCCGCCTGGCGATGCAGGGTACACGGGTTTGTGCCCTGGTCCGGGAAGATCCCACATGCCGCGGAGCAGCTGGGCCCGTGAGCCATAGCCGCTGAGCCTGCGCGTCCGGAGCCTGTGCTCCGCAACGGGAGAGGCCACAGTAGTGAGAGGCCCGCGTAACGCAAAAAAAAAAAAAGCCTGCTTTATCTCCTTGCAAGATTTGATATTCGAGCAGGAGGTACAGATAGAGTCATTTGCTCAGGCCTTCCAAGGTTACCCACGGTAAAGAGACAATACGGTCAGTGCAGACATCGATTTTCTGGATTTCAGGCCATCCTCAGAAATACTAGTTAACACAGCTCTTCATAGATCTCAATGAAGAAGACCTCTTCTCAGCATCAAAAAGGAATAACAAATCATTTGGAAAAACTTCATGTCTTAAGCTTCAAGTAATGGGAATTTGTTCCAATTCTTGCAGCCTAAAAATATGAACAAACACCACTGAAAAGGCCTAGAAAAAAGGCCCTAATCATGAAGTAACACTTTTCCCATCTTGCTGTCTTTTCCCAGGTCACCTTCAGACAAGGGGCGGATTTCCTCCCACATGCATTCTTCCCCCTTGCAAAACTTCGCCCTCTCCAGGAGTGACCGCCCATGGTCAACATTTGGCCTCTGCTTGAGAATTTAAGGACAAAGCTCAGCCTTCCTCTTCCTGCACCATTAGAAAATATCTAAGTAACATGAGATCCATCCAAAAGACAAAGCCACAAATATCCAACTCAAGGAAACAAAATAAAACCTGAAGATGCTGGCAAGGTGTCCATGGATTTCCGCCCAGTTCATCTGGCCTTCCCTTTGGTCTGCCCCAACCAGCTGGGCAGTAAAAGAGGTGGATCCGGAAGACTCATCCATTAGAGGGAATACAGGGCCTGCCTGGTATCTGATACACCTACACAATCTGCCACTACCCTGTGCAAGAGCCTCTGCCTGGCTCTCCTTGTCTACAGGACAAATCCAGACTCCTTCCTAGGTAAGCAGGGCCCACAAGTTGACTTTCCATCTCTCTTTCCTAATCCAACAGTTCACTTTCCATCTCTTTTTCCTAATCCAAATCGTTGAAATTTGTACCCATCCCGACACCTCAACCTTCCTGTCTCACTCGTGTACTTGAACAAGTTTTTTTCTAATTCATATTATTTCCTCCTGTTTAGAATGCCTTTCCCTTTCTTCTCTACCCATCAAAATTGTATTTGTAAGCTAACTTCCATCTCAAAAACCACCTTCTGAAATTAAGATCACATCAGAATTAGAACGAGTCCCTCCCTACCTGGGGTTAACATTGGGCATTCCACCAGGCAGGTGGTCTTTTCTCTTGAACCACTGGCTCCTTTAGGCCAGAGCTAGCTCTTATTTCATCGCTATTGCCCCAGGGCCTAGTAGGGATTTTTGCACATAGCAGGTATTTAATAAGGTTTGGTCTAATTGGATTTCTCAGGAGAACAGCAGCTAACAGCTAATTTAGGGTGGGAGACAGTTGATATGAATTGTTAAGAGTTCAGGAGTAAGAATGAAGTTCCCCTATAAATGCCAGCTTCACTTCTTACAAGCTCTATGGCCTTGGAACTAACTAAATCTTTAAGCCTGAGTTTCCTCCTCTGAAAAAAATGGGGTATAGTTACATCTCTAGTACATAAAAGTATTTACCTCATCTAGCTATTGGAAGAACTAGATAAACACGTTTAGCGTGATGCCTAGCACTTGGTAAGAGTTCAGTACATGTTACTTCTCCCCTCCTGCCTCTCCCCCTCCCCCGTTCCCCTCCTTTGCTTCATTACTACTCCTCTTGCTATCTTAATACCATAAGGGGAAGGCCAGCTGTGGACTATAAACCTGGTTACCTCTCCCACAGCTGGGCTCCGTCTCTAGGCTATGTCTTAGGAAGACTTTTCCTTCTTGCAAAGAATACTGTAACTGTCACCGAAACGTGGCCTTGTTATCTTGGAGTGGAGAGAATTTGTCTTTGGGTTATAACCCCTCTTTTGTTTGGAAAAACTACCTCACTAGCTCTTTGAGACACACAAATGAAAAGTAAATGTCTACCCACTGTTTGGCTAGAAACCATGAGGTCACCAATAATTGGAAGACCCACGTTTAGCACTCAGAGTCGATGTTTGGTGTGTAAGTTCTTGTATTATTGAAGTGAGCTTCTTCCTGTAGACTTTGTTGCAATTTGTGTGTGTGTGTGTGTGTGTGTGTGTGGAAAGGAAAAAGATATTTCTAAGCCTTGCCGGAGTGAGTTTGGAGAGCCAGGCTGAATTACTGCTTGTCCTAGCTAGCACTGGGCTTGAGAGCCAGGTGATGTGAGTTGTTTTGCTTTGTTTTATCAGCATCAATGGCAGGAAAATGAGACTGATGTTGGGGAGAGTCATTTTTTTTCCCACCTCTTTGCAAAACCAGCTCCCCTCTGCCTCCCCCAGCAGCTACTGGAGCAAGAAGACCCACCTCTGTTGTCACTGTTCTCAGAAGTCCAACCACTGGCAGAGAAAACAAAGAACGCGGTAGCTGTTATGTAGTGGCCTGAAGCACAGATGGGTTGGTGGGCATCTTTAGGAACTATAGAAATAGTGAGGAAGAAAGGGAAACATTTCTGGGAAGAGTGAGGTCAAGGACGTGACTTATTGAGCTCTTGTAACTTGGATGTTAAAATTATTGTGACCTCATATTACCATCCCCAGTTCCAGTTTTATAAGATCTGTGACATGCTATTTGAATAAATAAATATTTGGTTTTAAAATGGATTATTATTTTTAATTTATTAATTTTAATTTAAAGCCAGAAAGAATTTGGGGTGGGAGATAGCATAGCATTGTGGGGTTTTTGTTTGTTTGTTTTTGATAGGTAAGAAGTGGATTTATTTAGAGAGAAACACACTCCACAAACAGAATGTGGGCCATCTCAGAAGGTGAGAAAGGCCCATAGTGTTTTTTTTTTAAGAGAATAGATTCTGGAAATCAGCATATTTCTATCTTGGCTTTTCTTTTTACTAGTGTAATCACAAGCAATTTATTCACCCTCTTTAAGCCTCTGTTTTTTATCTGTAAAATATAGATGTGTGGCAGATTGTACCTTCCAAAAACAGCTGCACCGGTATGTATTTCATTTCACATGCTGTTCTCATGAAGGGACTTTGACCTTCTTTCATTAAGAGATGGGACCAGTAATCCCTTCCCTTGAATCTGGGCTGAACTTTGAAACTGCCTCAACCAAAAGAATGTGGCAGAAGTGATGTGACTTCCAGCTAAGTTATAACAGGCAATAGGCTTCCATGCCTGGCTCTCTGTCTCTCTTCCAGCCTCTAGACCCCAATCGCCATGTTGTGAGGAAGCCCAGGCCACATGGAGAGGTCATGTATGGGTGTCCCAGTTGACATCCCCACCAGACCCTCAGCTGACAGCCAGCATTAACTTCTCGACATGGGAGTAATCGATTCTTCAGATGATTCCATAGCCCATTCTTCAAATCCTCCAGCTGAGATCCCAGACCTCATGGAGCAGAGATAAATCAAATTTATCATGTTCTTTCTGAATTCTTGACCCACAGAAACCATAAGAGATAATAAATGATTATTGTTGTTGTAAGCCCCTAAATTTTGTGGTGATTTGTTATGCAACAATAGGTAACTAAAATGAGAGATAATGGCATGTAATCCATGGTGGTGTTATGAGAATTTAGAGAAATAGCACAAAGCTTAGCACAGCAGTGAGTGCTCAAAAATGTCAGATGCTTTTATTATAACAAAAAAAGGCAATTCCTAAGCAAAAATTTGAGGCAAATGAGGGCTCTCAAGAGACCTTCTTTTCTGGGTGTCTTAACAGATAACCAGGGGAAAGAGAAGTTGAAATTGATGAGGAACCCACGCTAGAAGCAGAGATCTGTGGAGCTGGTCCGTGAATAAAATCATGTGAAGATTTGGTTTTCCCTCTCTGGAAGAAGTCCTCTTAAAATCCTGGAGCCAGAACCTCAGGATGGGAGAGAGAATATATGTGTCGGGGCCACTGTCATATCTGCACCCTCACAGTGGTTGGCCCACCATCCTGTGGTGAGCACCAGTATTTAAGAGAAGCTAGCTTCTGTATGTAATTACAATGACCTCTCCAGTCAGTTACTCTCCAAGTAACCTGTACCTGTACATGCAGGTCTAATATTAGTTTCTTGGCATATTTCAGAAAGGTATCAGACTGTCATAAAGCCCTTCTGTAAGGACTGCTTCAGTGGGAACTTGGAGATATGCCAAGCTTGTCCTGTATCACTAAGGTAACAAGAACTCCATCATCCTCAAAATTTGCTCTAGTTTCAAGAGCCATCCATCATTTTGATGAAGATAGATGTGGACCACTGAATATTCTCCTAGTGTTTCCAATGACCAAGGATATCAACAGGAAAAGGAAAGACAACGGCCAGCATACTTCTAATCTTTTCCCCCCATACACACAAAAAAAGGTTATAAAGTATTATAAAGTCAGTAACAGAATAAGGACACTGAAAACCGGAAAATACATCTTTTTCCCCCCTCTGTTCCTGAAGGTGTGTTGTGTAAAATTTGGGATTATTTCAGATTTATAAACAATTATTTTAAGCAATGATTTGAAAAGAGGCAAGACTTTAATGGTGGTGTCTCTGGCATAGTAGCCGAGGAAATGGTTTTTAGGTTAAATGTCATTTTAACATCCTTTAAACCATCCTTCAAGCCTACTGATGTGGCACATGCTGGTAAATTTAGATACCATCTACTGAGCGCTTTTTCTTGTTCTAAGCACTATACTAATTTCTTTGTATGCATTACTTCATTATAATCCCCATCACGATCAATCTTATGAGGTATAGGCAACACAAACCCCAATTTTTTCTTGTGGAAACTGAGAGTTACAGAAATCAAACAGCTTCTAAGAGGAGCTGAGATGGGATCCAAAGACCATGCCTTGCCCATTACTAACTTTAGCTGAGGTTGCTTCTCCATTCTGCATGTGCAAAGGCTGCTTCAAGACTCAGCTCAAGTGTTACCTCTTCCTGCATGGTTTTCTGTTCACACACACACACACACACACACACACACACACGACATACTCTCCCACTCACTCCTCTCTAAACTTCTATGGCATCGCTGGCCAAACGAAATAATGTGAGCCACGTGTGTAATTTTAAATTTTCTAGTAACCACGTAAAAACGTGAAAAGAAACAGGTGAAATTAATTATATACTTTAACCCAACGTATCCAAAATACTATCGTGTCCCATGTAATCAATATAAATATTATTAATGAGATGCTTTGCATTTTTTGCACTGAATCTTCGAAATCTGGTGTGTATTTTATGCCTACAGTACATCTCAGTTCGAACTAGCCACATTTCAAATGCCCAATAGTCAATAAGTAGTGGCTGTTCTATTGGACTGTGCAGTTCTATAGCATTTAGCCCATGTCATTTCCTTGTTATTCAGTGTAAAGTAAGTCTCTTGAGGTCAAGAAATGAGACAAACTCATCTTTGTATTTCCCAACATCCCCAAATATCACATAATAAACGTTTGAGTCAACATGTGAGTCAAGAACACAAGTACTGGCACCTTACTGGGTTCCTAGAAGGGAAGTGTCTGCACCACATCAAGGCATGGGTAGTTCTCACAAAGTCATCTTCCCACCACATAGTCTTAGGAGCTGCAAGATGCTCAGAGAGCTGAAAAACAGCCTTGAGGGTGAAGTTGTGAAACTGACAAGGAAGAAAAAGAGAGAATGCTATGGGGGTTATGAAAACAAAAGACAGACAAAGCCCCAGGTCACTTTCTGGTGAGCATTCAAAAAAAGAAAACGAGACAAACACACGGTGATGAGAGGTTACCAAGTGACTCAACCGTCTGAAAATAATAGAGCAGTAATTGATACTTAGTGTGAAAGGATTCTTTAAATCTCTCCGGTGGTATAAAAGTGGTATATTTGGAAAAAATAACCTTTTTTTGGCCACTCAGGTTATATCTGACTCAAAATCCAACAGGTAATATCCATTAAAAAAATCAGTTGTCAATTAGTGTCTTAAGTATTGACAAGTTTTTTCTTTTTTCAATGAGTAGCTGTTATTATATGGGAATATAACTTCACAGTGTATTTACTGTATTGTTTGTGAACTTGTACTCAATTATTTTCCTAGTTGGCTGTGACAGATCCTAAAATACTTTTCATTTGTGTAGGACTTTAGAGTTCACTTTTGTATATATTACCTCCCCTTGATGAAACTCTTTGGGACATTTTGTGTCACTCCCCAGGAACCTTCTGTCGAGGATTTCTGGAGTCATACAATCAAAGTCTCAGGCTGTTGATTTTGGAAATCATGTCAATTCATAGTTTACAAGTGATTAAAATGCAGTCTTCTTTAAAATCAGAGCTTGCCTTTTAAGTACATACGGGTCTTTCAGGACATACAGGTGTACTGAATGCAGAAAATCCTCAGATGCTCCCTCTGCCTGTGAAGTAATAAGGTTTGGAAAAGGCATTTTACTGATGTCCTTTGGTTTCCAGCAAAAACATGTAGGACTAAGAACATCACCAGCTGCGAGGCCGCTCATAAAATATGATGAGGCCTGGGCTTTCCTGGTGGCGCAGTTGTTGAGAGTCTGCCTGCCGATGAGGGGACGCGGGTTCGTGCCCCGGTCCGGGAAGATCCCACAGGCCGCGGAGCGACTGGGCCAGTGAGCCATGGCCGCTGAGCCTGCGCGTCCGGAGCCTGTGGTCCACAATGGGAGAGGCCACAACAGTGAGAGGCCAGCGTACCGCAAAAAAAAATATATATATATATATGATGAGGCCCAGAAGTTTGGGGATTTTTAATGTCAAGAAACATTCTCCCTGGAATATCAGCCTCACAGTTATTATCATTTCAAGAGGAGGCCTGAAACAGGTAAGGAAACCTCTGGACACTGTTGGCTGAAGCAGGGCTTCATCTGAAATCTGCGCTCAGAGCTGACTGAGGACACCTTGTCCCGAGGTGTCTCTCTGTGGTCTCACCATGAGGTGATTGCCAAGTAGCTCAGTCTGCTCAAAGTTTCACTAATGGAGTTTGATGGTTGGTCACAGAAAAATAAGATATAATGCAACTTCTTTTCTTCTTTTTCAAATCTCGTGCTAATTTATATTCAAATTAAGCATCCAGGGTGGAAGGGAAAGTTTTTTCCCTCACAGGGTGGTTAAGAGTAGGGTGTGGGTAGGGTTTCCATATGCCCTTTACACCCAATTAATTTTCTACAGAATTGAGCTCTCAGGAGGCTGCTAGTTTTAAAGCCTATCCCACCCCCTTTTATCAGCAGTTGAAATGAGCCATTAGATCTTCAGTTGTTATCAACCCAAGATGTTATGGTTGTAGCTTAGCAAGAATAAAGCCATTTTCTAAAGGTGTTTGTGTATACAACAGGAAGAAAAATATGTTATCTAAAAAAATTGAATAGCGTTCTAAATTCTACACTAATGGATCTTTCCTACCGGTGGAAGGGGGTGGGGAAGAGTAGGCTAGAAGATTGTGGGAAAATAAGAGAGGGCTTTAGGGCCATGGTTTGCCACCCTTTTTGATCAAACATCTCATTTTTATAATAAGTAATTAAGACTGCCGCCTTGACTATCCTGAACTGAAATTCAGATAATCTTTTCTAAAAATCCAATGTACTTCCCTAACTGTAGTATAAAGGAGAAATAAAAAGGAAGCAACTTATGAAATACATGAAAATATGTATTTAATATGCAAATGTTTGGCTAAGAGGACACTAGAAAGTCCATAATGGAATCAGATGCCTGCGCTGATCCTAGAATCCAACAAACACATTGGTGACAACTGCACTCTGAACCGTTGTGTGTTGCACTGAGCAATGTTGCCATCCTGATGTGATGTCCTGAAATAGTGAACAACTCTTGGGGAAGTTCCAAACCAAATGCAATCATCCCTCAAAAAGTCAAAAATATGTTGTTTTTATATATAACTCAGAGTCAGGTTCTAGGTTCAGGTAACAGGATTTATTTTTACCTACATGAATGTCCAGGGGAACTTTGAAAGTGGCAGGCGATGCCAGACAATTCTTCATTATGTGAGACTATCTTAGCACCTCTGCCACCCTCCCAAATGTCAGCATTACCCCTAAACATTGCAACATCCAAAAATGTTGCCGCAAATCCCTCTGTGGCAGAGACCTAAGGAGAAGGAAGGCCTATGAATATGGCTGAAGGCAAGAGTCTAAGGAGAAAGACAAGCAGTGAGCAATTCCCAGAGAGACCTTGATCGCCATTTTAAGGTCTTAACGCCATTTCCTGTTTTATGCTATGCTGAAGTCTCCTATTCTTAGGCCCAGACCAATCGCAAAGCCGGTGAATCAGGCTTGGAGAGCATCAGCCCTGAACAATGCCCCAAATCATACCACGGAGCTAGTTTGGTGAAGACCCTGCCACTGCCACCACAGGGCACAGACAAGTCAGTGTGTGCAGCTGCCACCACTGACCTGGGAAGAGAACACAGCTGTCTCCCAGGTATCACCCTGTACTGCTTGAGGACCACATGGTGACTGCGTCTTCATGCCACTGGCTTTCGCCTTTGAAGTGTGGTGAGTGAATCTGATTGGCTCAGCCTCTGTCACATGTCCTTGTCTTAACTGAAAGGGAGGCTCGGAAAGTATACCAACATCTTGACCTTCTAGAGTGGGAGGCAGGCTCTGCTTCCTCCAAAACAAGAAAAGGGTTCAGAGGCTGGACAGCCTACCAGAATGACCAATGCCCACTCTAGCTGGCCAAATGAGTTCTGCAGAAGTCCCATGGGATTTTAGAGCAGAGAGTGGTCTCTGAGGAGTTATGGGCAAAGGAGGCTTTATACAGGAGGTGAGGTTTGATCAAGACTTGAAGGATGAGGAAATTAATATGGTTGTGTGTAGGGATGGGAGAAGGAATTCTCCAGAGACGGAATGACATGAACAAGTATGCAGAACTGGGAAAACAAGTGCAGGCAAAGGAGTCCAATTTCACTGGAGCTGAGTTCCACGGGGAGTCATTAGTGAAAGGAGAGATGAAGGGACAGGAATGGCATGGAGAAGTTTGGTGAGTTTGTTTAACAGCGTTTTGACGTAATCAAAGTGGTGTTTGATGAGAGTATTTGCATATTTTCTGTATTGACTTTTATTGATTTATCAAAAAATAGTGTCCTTGTCAATTTGAATCTCATTCTTAGTCATTAGGGGAACAGACCTGTTTTTATGAATTGCTAGGAGCCTGAAGGTTTTTTGGCTATTTGTTTGTTGTTTGTTATTTTTGTCACTGTTGTTGCTGTTTTTTTCTGATAAAGAGGCTAACTCCTTTATACTTTTAATTTGTATTACATTGTACCCACTGAGGAATTTCACAAGTATCTTTTAGCTGATTCTAAGAGTGAGCCCCACCTGCAACTTTTAATCAAACTAGGTGTCATAATCCATTTTTTCCAACACCCGTTGCACACCTAACATGTACCAGGATCACTATTTAATGCTTTCATCTACATGTTTAATGTTATTTTCAAATTACTCTTTTATTTATGAAGAAATAGGATCTGAGAGAATAAATAATTTGCCCAATGACACACAATTTAGAAGTGGTGGGTTAAGGGTTTTGACTCATGTCTGTCTATCTAATTACCACATGATCTAGTGGCTTCTCTCATCAGAGTGCAATCTGAAATTATTGGCTGTGCTACCTAGAAGTTCTGTGATATTTTGGTTCTAGCCATTCTGAAGCCAAGAGTCTCTGAGACTCAGTTTTAAACAACTCAAAGGAAACAGATCTTTTATTATTACGTTTTTATTGACATATAGTTAATTTACAATGTCGTGTTAGTTTTCTGGTATACAGCGAAGTGATTCAGATATATATATATATATATATATATATATATTCTTTCTTTTCCCTTATAGGTTATTACAAAATATTGAGTATAGTTCCCTGTGCTATATAGTAGGTCCTTTTTCTTTATCTATTTTATATATAGTAGTATGTATCTGTTAATCCCAAACTCCTAATTTATTCCTCTCCCCCTTCCCATTTGGTAACCATAAATTTGTTTTCTATGTCTATAAGTCTGTTTCTGTTTGGTAAGTAAGTTCATTTGTATCATTTTTTTAGAGTCCACATATAAGTGGTGTCATACGATGTTTGTCTTTGACTTACTTCACTTAGTATGGTAATTTCTAGGTCCATCCATGTTGCTGCAAATGGCAATATTTCATTCTTTTTTATGGCTGAGTAATATTCCATTGTACATATGTACCACATCTTCTTTATCCATTCATCTGTCCATGGACACTTAGGTTGCTTCCATGTCTTGGCTATTGTATAGTGCATGTATCTTTTCAAATTAGAGTTTTCATTTTTTCTGGATATATGCCTAGGAATGGGATTGCTGGATCATATGGTAACTCTATTTTCAGCTTTTTTTTTATTTTGTTTTGTTTTTTTGTTTGTTTGTTTTGCTTTTTGTGGTACGCGGGCCTCTCACCGTTGTGGCCTCTCCCGTTGCGGAGCACAGGCTCCGGACGCGCAGGCTCAGCGGCCATGGCTCACGGGCCCAGCCGCTCCGCGGCAAGTGGGATCTTCCCGGACCGGGGCACGAACCCATG
>NW_006779481.1:934000-935303 GCF_000442215.2 Lipotes vexillifer | reverse complement strand
CACGAACCCATGTGCCCTGCATCGGCAGGCGGACTCTCAACCACTGCGCCACCAGGGAAGCCCTATTTTCAGCTTTTTAAAAGAGACTCCATTCTGTTCTCCATAGTGGCTGCACAAATTTACATTCTCAAAAGAGGCAGATCTTTTTGGACATCTCACTCAGGATCACCTGGCTTAAATCAACAAATCTTTCATCTTGCCAAGGACACCCTTTGCAGTAGTGGAAGTTAACTATGCCACTATAGTCTTTATGCCATTTTTGTTTGGCTGTTGGACAACTCTGCCTTGAGGTGATATAATCTGCCTTCCTTGGTACTTCCTTGGCAGTACCTGGTACATCCTTGTGTGATAAAGTTACCCCTGAGAGGATGTGCTACACTGTTGTCTCATCCTCTGAACCAGAGGCTCCAAGTCCTAGAGAGTGGTAATACAAACCAACGTCCAAGATCTAGGGATCATCATGGAGAAGAATGGACAACAGGGTCCAGTGGTGATGTAACAATCCATTTGTGTCCCCAGTACATCCTCCACCCCCACCAAAGCTTGAGCAGAAATTTCAAGGTATGGCCCTCCAGTACGCTGTAACATTTGGTTTCCAATTTCTATTTTCTTTCTTTGTTCACGCTTTGAGAGAGAGACCAACAGGCATTAAAATGTCAGAAAAAAAGCAGGCAATGGGAGGAAAATGGAAAAAATAAGTAATCTTTGGTTTCAAGCTTGGCTGGACCTCTCCCCTGCTCTGCTGCCCTTAAGGAACAGACCTTGTAGCAGGTGTCAGAGGCATTCACCACCCACCTCAAGTCCTCACTCTCTAGATCCCTCAATCTGAAGGTCATTTTGTCTCATATTTCACTGAGAAATAGAGGCCAACGGTTTGAAAATCTTTCCTTTCCCCTCACCCTGCAAACCTCCCTCTATTTAGAAAAGTGTGCCTCCTACTTTTAAAAGTTAAGCTCTCCTCTCATGCTCCTAACACCAGTCCCACCTGCCTTCTGTAACTCGCTCCATCAACTACCTTTATTTTTGTCTCCTATGTCTCTCAGGTTACAAATATGTTCAAGGGCACCATATCTTAAAGGCAAACCAACACATGAAAAGGCTTTTCTACCCCTAACCCACACACTGCCAGTTCACTTTTTTTCCCTTTGCACAGATTTGTTGAAAGGGTAAGGCTTCATGTACTGTCTGTACTTTCTCACCTCCCATTCACTCCCTGATGCAATATGGTGTCTTTGCTGAAACTGCGTCCCCCAGACCGATGTATTGGACATCTGGGTTTCTGTTGTTGTTGTTTGCTTGTTTG
>NW_006779481.1:930866-933990 GCF_000442215.2 Lipotes vexillifer | reverse complement strand
CATTCCTGACCAGAGTTCCCCTGGTGGTCACAGTCAGAGGGGACGTACACAGAAGCCGTTGTAGACCTATTGAGTTTCCTTCTTTGGAACCTGACACCTGAGCAGAGACACACTGAAGAAGATGTGAGTGCTGAGCATCAGTTGGCATCACAGTGAAGAAAAGTCCACCTGTTTTTTGCTGCTCAGCATCCCAGGGCTCCTATATTTCCTGCCCTTCCTGAGACCTGGTATCTCAGCTCTTCATGAGACTGTGAGCTATACTGTATCCTGATAGCTCCTCTTTTCCTTTTTAAGTTAGTGAAGGGGAAATGGGGAGTAAAGGCTAATAAGCATAGAGTTTCTTTCTTCCATGAGATATCTTTCTCACCCATGTCCTAAGATGATGGGAATACAAGGGATGAATCCCTGACATCAAAACTCCCTAAAAGGGCTTCCCTGGTGGCGCAGTGGTTGAGAATCTGCCTGCTAATGCAGGGCACACGGGTTCAAGCCCTGGTCTGGGAGGATCCCACATGCCGCGGAGCAACTAGGCCCGTGAGCCACAACTACTGAGCCTGCACGTCTGGAGCCTGTGCTCTGCAACAAGAGAGGCCGTGATAGTGAGAGGCCCACGCACCGCGATGAAGAGTGGCCCCCACTTGCCACAACTAGAGAAAGCCCTCGCACAGAAACGAAGACCCAACACAGCAAAAATAAAATAATTAATAAAATCCTACCCCCAACATCTTCTTTAAAAAAAAAAAACTCCCTAAAAGTCCTATATTATAGAGCAAGTCATTAGCGTGAATCCACCAGACACCACTTCCCCTGAGTTGTCTTACACAGATTTTCCCTGCTAAAAGGGGCATTCAGAGGTGGAGTGATGATGGTTGAAAAAAACAAAAGAAGTGCAACAGGGATGCTTATTAATTAGTTAGAAGAATAAAGAATCAGGTTGGCTTATCCTCAGTTCTAGGAGGCCTGGAGAGGAGCACACATAAAATCAGGTGGACACAGATTCATGTCCTGGAAGATCCAGCTTTAAATCCCAGCTCCATTGCTTAATCTGATTTTAGACTCCTTAACTTCTCGAAGCCTCAGTTTCTTTACCTGGGAAATGCAGGTAATAAAGGTATCTACTGTGTAACGTTCTTATGAAGATGAAATGAGCTGTAAGAAATTTTAAATGGTTAGCAGAGTGTCTGTTAACCAGTGAGTGATCAATAAATGTAACTTGCTATGAGTATGATTTTTTTTCTAAATTCATGTATAATCTCACTGGCTTGCCATGAGTTAGGCCACAAGTGGATGGTCATAAAGAAATATATTTTAACTGCTTTTTAAAATTATTTTTAAATCATCCTTAAGTTGCCCATAAGGAAAAAAGAATTGGCTTGGATCCTTCAAGAAGAAAAGATAGATCTGAGCATTCAGTGATGATAGGTGAGCTTCCTAAGGAACGTAGCAACTTGGTTACTAGGGAATTTTTTTTTAACTGAGGAAGAAATGATTATGTGTTAACATATTTTAGATGTGTGTCATGTTTAGGGATCCTTACTGTTCAAGGAAGTCAAGTTAGGAGGGAGGCAGTTTCTCATTGCACAAAATGAGACAAAAAGAAAGTACAATGGACCCTTGAATAATGAAAGGGTTAGGTGTACCAATTCTCCCTGCAGTGGAAAATCCCTGGATAATTTAGTCAGCCTTCCATATACGCGGTTCCTCCGTATCCGCGATTCCATATCCTTGGATTTAACCGACCTCAGATGGTGTAGTACTGCAGTATTTACTGTTGGAAAAAAATCCAAGGGTTTTTTTCCTTTGGGAAAAGTGGCCCCACGCAATTCAAATCCATGTTGTTCACTGGTCCACTGTATTGAACTGAGAGAGAAACTGAAGGTTACAATGGCAATTGACACTTCATCTAAAACTGCAAAGTAGACAGGTGAGTGCCATGTGGCTCAGTGCTAAACCCAGAATATAACTTCAACAGTTTCCTAAAAGCAATAAGGAGTATGATAATTGAGTAGAGATTTATAACACTGGGACTTTAGTTCAAAGATTTACAGGACCTGTACCTAATGTTGTTCTCTGTTCATGTCCTTACAGCACAGCATTAAACAGGTTGCTTGAAAGTTAAATAAGAGGACTAGGCCTTAGTACCTGTGTGACCTCAGTTATATAAAGTGTGGCCGTCTGTAAAGTTTAGCAAATAAAAACACCTGCCAAACTGACTTCGAAGAACTATTGGAAACATCAAAAGGAATAATTAATGTGAACACACTTTGCAAATGAAAAGGCAGGATACAAATGACTATCCTTGTGATTATGCGAAATCAAGTGGTTAGTAAATGGTTAAGCACTTTACATTTTATTTTAAAGGTACATTTTTATAGTGAAAACAGAATTGACTTCACCATAAATTCATTTTTAACAATTAATTAATTTTTTGCTGCCTCGGGTCTTCATTGCTGCGCACGGGCTTTTCTTTAGTCGTAGTGAGCAGAGGCTACTCTTCGTTGCGGTGTGTGGTCTTCTCATTGTGGGGGCTTCTCTTGTTGCGGAACACGGGCTCTAGGTGCGTGGGCTTCAATAGTTGTGGCACGCAGGCTAAGTAGTTGTGGCTCACGGGCTCTAGAGCACAGGCTCAGTAGTTGTGGTGCACGGGCTTAGTTGCTCCGTGGCATGTGGGAATCTTCCCTGACCAGGGCTCAAACCCGTGTTCCCTGCATTGGCAGATGGGTTCTTAACCACTGCACCACCAGGGAAGTCCCTGTAAATTCTTTTTAAATTAACAAAGTATTTAAACTATGGGCTCCAGTGTTAGACACCACCTGGTGGCAGTTGAGAGTAATGCAAGTACATTGCTGAGCTGCAGCATAAATGTCACAGAAAAATGTTAGGTGGAATGGGTACCGAGAAGTTCAAAGAAGGGCTTAGACTAAAATGAGCTGAAATGAGACTTGGCATGCTCAGGATTGAAGCTAGAAAATGGCTCTAGGGTTCGTGTGCTACAACCTGCAGCAGTGAAGCCACTGCTTGCCTCAGCTGTAACTAAAGTAGGGGAAGAAAGTCAAGCCTCTTCTTTATCCTCGTCTTCCCACTGACCAGCACAATAGTGCTCAAAAAGTTTATTAAATGAAAA
>NW_006779481.1:930398-930852 GCF_000442215.2 Lipotes vexillifer | reverse complement strand
GGAAAGAGAAAGGGAGATAGAGAGGGAGGGAAAATCTTAAAGGAAACTCTGTAAACGAGCCCATTCTATGTGTTTTTATTTTGTTGGCTTTTTTTTTTCCCTTCTTGTTGCCATCTGGTTTCTTTTGAAAAATTCCAACTCTGTGTCAACTGAACTAAGTTAAAAGATGCTAAGTTGGGATGGATGAAAAGCAATAGTATATCTTTTTGGAAATTTTATTTTATTGAAGTATAGTTGATTTACAATGTTGTGTTAATTTCTACTGTACAACAAAGTGATTCATTTACACATATATATACATACATTCTTTTCCATTATAGTTTATCACAGGATATTGAATATAGTTCCCTGTGTTATACAGTAGGACCTTGTTGTTTATCCATCCTATATATAATAGTTTGCATCTGCTAATGCCAAACTCCCAATCCATCCCTCCCATACCTCCTCTCCCACT
>NW_006779481.1:865826-930388 GCF_000442215.2 Lipotes vexillifer | reverse complement strand
AAAAAATGTATATATATATATATATATATATATATATATATATATATATATATATATATTTTTTTTTTGGCTGCGTTGGGTCTTAATTGCTGCATGCAGGCTTTCTCTAGTTGCAGTGAGTCGGGGCTACTCTTCTTTTGGTGCACGGGCTTCTCACTGTGGTGGCTTCTCTTGTTGTGGAGCACAGGCTCTAGGCGCTCAGGCTTCAGTAGTTGCAGCACGCGGGCCCAGTAGTTGCGGGGCGTGGGCTCTAGGGCACGCGGGCTTCAGTAGTTGTGGTGCACGGGCTTAGTTGCTCCGCAGCATGTGGGATCTTCCCAGACCAGGGCTCAAACCCGTGTCCCCTGAATTGGCAGGCAGATTCTTAACCACGGTGCCACCAGGGAAGTCCCAGTATATCTTTATAGGCTCTTTGTGATGGAACAAATCTGCCCTGACCCGGAATGCTAGGAAGAGTCCATGAAGTAGGGCAAATACGACCAAACATTGAGATAGTTTGTGGGAGTCAGCTAAGGTCACAGCTGAGCAGTTCCTTCTTGCCCAGATGATCTTCACAACACCAGCCCCCAAATGCAAGAGTAACTGCCCCAGTCTCTGTTGGTTGCGACCTGCCTTTTGGTGCTGGTATTCCCTAGCAGAAACAGGGAAGTGTCTCCCTTTAAAGCTATAGTCTTTATGCTCTGGCCTTCCTCCATTTTCTCTTCTCTAGGTCTCTGCCCTGCTCCCAGCAACGGAGCGTGCTCAGAACGTGACTTGTCCATGATTACTTTTCCCTGCAATGTGAGAAAATTTGCAAACAGACTACTGGCTACATCACACCAGCCTCACAGACAATCAAGAACTTGGGCTTCAGTTACAGACTGAGCCGATAGAAATCTTCCAACCAGCTAGTTAACCCCAATCTTCCACGTAAAATTCATTTAATTTACATAATACTGTGAAGTAGGTACTATTATGACCCTCACTTTGTAGCCTGTGAAAATAGGGACTCTTCCTTGATGAAGACTCTGAAGGTATGTATTGCTCCAAGGGTGATGTAATACAGAAACTAGAAAAAAAATCATAAAACATTTATTAAAGTCCTAATAGGGTGGTCAAAGTCATTGCTATTATGACGAGGGAGCAGAAATTCATAAAGGAAAGAAAAAGATGCAAAATAGGATGGCTGACTTTTTTTTTTTTGGATAATGAATGCTAGGTTTTGAAAATGGTATATATTGTCAAATTGTATCTCAAAGCACAGTAATAATCTATAGTCCTACACAAAAGTCCTAGAATGGCTATTTTATTTCGTTAGGCATTGTACATTTAAGAGTCTTTGCTACTTTAATACATAAAATAATATTTAAGTAATTTTATATGTCTTTGAACATTTTCTTTTTTTTATATTTTTATTGGAGTATAGTTGATTTACAATATTGTGTTAGTTTCAGGTGTGAAGCAAAGTGAATCAGTTATATATATATATATATATGTATATGTATATATATCTCTATTCTTTTTCACATTCGTTTCCCATATAGGTTGTTATAGAATACTGAGTAGAGTTCCCTGTGCTATATATAGGTCCTTATTAGTTATCTATTTTATATATAGTAGTGTATATATGTTAATTCCAATCTCCTAATATATCACTTCCCCCCACGTTTCCCCTTTGGTAACGATGAGTTTGATTTCGAGATCTGTGAGTCTGTTTCTGTTTTGTAAATGAGTTCATTTGTATCATATTTTTTAGATTCCACATATAAGTGATATATGATATTTGACTTTCTCTGACTTACTTCACTTAATATGATAGTCTCTATGTCCATCCATGTTGCTGCAAATGGCATTATTTTGTTCTTTTTTATGACTAATATTCCACTATATATATGTACCACATCTTCTTTATCCATTCTTCTGTTGATAGACATTTAGGTTGCTTCCACATCTTAGCTATTATAAATAGTGCTGCAATGAACATTGGGGTGCATGTATCTTTTCCATTTATGATTTTCTCCAGATATTTGCCCAGGAGTGGGATTTCTGGATCATATGATAGTTCTATTTTTAGTTTTTAAGGAACCTCCATACTGTTCTCCTTATTAGTTGTACCAATTTACATTCCCACCAACAGTGTAGGAGGGTTTCCTTTTCTCCACATTCTCTCCAGCATTTATTGTTTGTAGATATTTTGATGATGGCCGTTCTGACCCGTGTGAGGTGATACCTCATTGTAGTTTTGATTTGCATTTCTCTAATTAGTGATGTTGAGCATCTTTTTGGCCATCTGTATATCTTCTTTGGAGAAATGTCTGTTTAGATCTTCCTCCCATTTGTTGATTGGGTTGTTTGTTTTTTTGATATTGAGCTACATGAGCTGTTTGTATATTTTGGAAATTAATCCCTTGTCAGTTGCTTCATTTGCAAATATTTTCTCCCATTCTCTGGGTTGTCTTTTTGTTTTGTTTATTGTTTGCTGTACAAAAGCTTTTAAGTTTAATTAGGTCCTATTTGTTTATTTATTTTCATTACTCTAGGAGGTGGATCATAAAGGATACTGATATGATTTATGTCAGAGAGTGTTCTGCCTATGTTTTCCTCTAAGAGTTTTACAGTATCTGGCCTTAGGAACATTTTCTTATATGTGGCTTCTTCTGTGTATTATCTATTGTGTCTTTTTATATTTATTAAGTTTTAATATTTAAATTATTTTATGATAAACATATTAACCTTTAAAAAGAAAACAAACATAATAAAACGAATGCAGGTTGTTATTAATTACATTGTGCATTAGAAGCAATAAGTATTATAGCACTTAAAACCATGAAATAGAAGAGAATCTTGAAAAGCCCAGTAGGAGTTCATACAGAAAGATAAAGAGGGCTTCCCTGGTGGCACAGTGGTTGAGAGTCCACCTGCCGATGCAGGGGACACGGGTTCTTGCCCCAGTCCAGGAAGATCCCATATGCCACGGAGTGGCTGGGCCCGTGAGCCATGGCCACTGAGCCTGCGCATCCGGAGCCTGTGCTGTGCAACAGGAGAGGCCACAACAGTGAGAAGCCCACGTACCGCAAAAAAAAAAGATAAAGAGATGAGAGATGTTGATCCCAAACAGGATAGAGAATGAAAATCAACTCTAAGAAGTATAGGTATTCCTATGGCTGGATTTGGCAATGGTGGTAGGATGGGAGGAGTAGATGAGAAGACTTGATATAGAAGAAATAACTAAAGATGTATTTTAAGGAATCTGAGTTGAAATAAAAGGCTGGAATAATATTAAATAGGTGATTCTATTGTGCATCTAAATTTGAAACCCACTGATCTAATTAATTTGTGCAGTTTCTTCCACCTGGAGCCCTCTATGAATTTAAATTCCAGCAGTGTATTTATATTTTATCACATCCTCTGCCTTTCTGTCCACACTCACTTTGGAGGGAGAATGGAGAAGAAGAGTTTCTACAGAATTTTTGTAATTTAGTGATTTCAAAATAACATATGATCTCAATGGCTTCAAAGAAAAAAAGTGTGACTTGATAAGAGGTCAGGTGAATTTATGAATTTTTTTACACAAAGCTCTTTGAGGAATTTTTCCTATTAAAAGAAGCCATCGGGCTTCCCTGGTGGCGCAGTGGTTGAGAGTCCGCCTGCTGATGCAGGGGATGCGGGTTCGTGCCCCGGTCCGGGAAGATCCCACATGCCGCGGGGCGGCTGGGCCCATGAGCCGTGGCCGCTGGGCCTGCGCGTCCGGAGCCTCTGCTCCGCAACGGGAGAGGCCACAACAGTGAGAGGCCCGCGGGCCGCAAAAAAAAAAAAAAAAAAAAAAAAAGAAGCCATCATCTTAGAAAGATTTTTTTTAACCTTTTACTATCCTTCGAATATACTTGCTTTAATTTTTTGTTTATGAGGGTGTTTTAAATTATGAAAATGAATAAGTTAATGGACAGAAATAGCCCCAAATCCTCTCATACTGATTAATATGAATGGGGTTGGGGGCAGAAGAAAGCAACTCAGAATGACACAGAGGGAGAAACTTTAGACTTTCAGGGGATTTTTCTGTTAAAATCTGACTAGGAACTGACTCTTCAAAGACTTTACAGCAACTTTCCCTGAAAACATAACCTTCCTTTTTAGGTTGCCTGTTTTTTAGAGGACTTTTTAGCCAAAGATCTTCTTAATGAGGGTCCAAATTAATTAAAATAGTTTGCTTTTATGTTTTGTTTTGATCAAAGTTGCTTACTCTCTTTTTAACATTATATTAAATTATAATAAGATAGAATTCGCATTGTTTCCCCTTTTACAGGTGAAATTTCTCTCTCCTGAGTCCCTAGAGGCTCTTCTTCCTAGTCTCTCTCTCCCACTTTTCCTCCTGTCCCATCTCCCCAAGTTAGGAGAGACTGATAAAAAAGGTTCACCAATTTGAAATGTTGGTGACATAACTTGGTCCCTCTTTTCTTCTTTGATGTTACTGGCCTCCCGACACACTGATGGCATTCAGGTA
The DNA here is from genome assembly GCF_000442215.2 of Lipotes vexillifer. Taxonomy (NCBI): domain Eukaryota; kingdom Metazoa; phylum Chordata; class Mammalia; order Artiodactyla; family Lipotidae; genus Lipotes; species Lipotes vexillifer. Next base: position 925,908 of record NW_006779481.1, on the reverse strand, counting down.
TGACTTTCCTTTCTCATTTGGGGGCACTGGAAGAAGAATGTTCTCTACTTTCTAACAACGAAGTGGCAAGCACGCAACAATTTCTCTTGACCTCGCAAAAGACCAAGACTGAAGACCATCTTATGCTTTCATTCTCTTTCTCTTTGTTATAACTTATATAAATTATCTCTTGAGAATGGAGTGCCCTAGGCCTTTCTCTTCCATTCTCTCTTAATAATAGTGTACCGTTCTGAGTTTCCAGATGAAGAAAATATTATCAAATGACAAATGGCTGTGAAGGCCCTTTGGCCAGATTGTCTAATAGTCCACTCATACACAGTCCCTCTAGGCTCTGACCTTTTAGAGTTTCCATTGTACTTTTAATAACACTTTTTTTTTTTCTTACTGGAGCACTTTTGATAGGCCTGATGATGTATTATATTTTCCCTTTGGATGAGTTCCTAAGAGATGTGTCCATTATGGGAATTACATGTTTCCTCCACCTGCACTTTAGGCCCATCGCATTCAGGACCACCTCTGACTTGAGCTGGAGGGATAAAGGGAAACCTTGCTGAGTTTCAAACTCCACCCTCAGCTGCTGGTGCCCTCTGCCTAGATCTTCATTGTATAGTTCACAGAGTGGGCTTGGGATTTTGTTTCTGCTTGTCCAGAACTCCCAATTCCTTCACTCATCCTTCTTTCTAGGCCCTTCTCTGATAATCTAAGTACCCCATCCTTGCCACTGCCTTCTCCAGACTTGAAGTCGGAAGAGTAGTTGGATGGAGGTGTGCATTTTCAGGGGTGGAAAAGTCATGAGGGAAGCCACCACTGTCTTTGAGCACATTTCCCCAAAGTGGCACATTTTCGACAATTTCTCCAAGTAAATACGAACATGAATATTGTTAAGACTGAGAAATAAAGCCTTTAGAGAAGTGAATATAAGAATAAAACATGGTGATCAGACCATGAGTTGCATAGAGAAGGTGGTTTAAAGTTCAGCTCACCCATCCATTTTGCACCCTACCATCGTTCCACGAACCACCAGGCTCTATGCAGTGGCATTTAGACCAGGCACAAGTCTCTGCTCTAAGCATCTTCCCTGCCTAGACTTACGGCATCTTCCTGCCTCTCCCTGATTTATGTCATCCTTTCTGAACTCAAACTTTCCATCCAGTTGACTTGTAGTATGTGCCATTTCTCCACTGGTCTTGCCAAAGTCCTGCTGTTGTTCCCCTTGACTTAGAAGACACAGTCATTATGGAATCTCAAGTGGTTCCCCATGAGCAGAACTTAAAAGAAAGGGAGAGGGGAGGGGGATGCCAAAAAAAATCCATTTGGGCCTGATCCCTTATTCACAAAGGGGCTCAATTGTAGATTTTTAGCCTTATGTTCTATTGAGGTATTACATACAGAGATACTAATGGGGTTAAGAGACAAACACATTTGTTGTAGAACTTTACATTTTTGTCACTTCATTGGAACAGACTTCCACAGTGCAGTATGAATTGATATTTTTCATGATTTGTAGTTGTGATGAATAGCATAGTTGGGTTTATGATAATTTGTGTTAAAAGCACTATTGTTAATTATAAACTTATTATATGTTTATGTACAATTACTCTAAGTCTATCTTGTATTTCATCATTTTTTTTAATATGCTGGAGCCTCAGAAAAATAGAAGTGACCCAAACCTCTCTTGCCCTCTGAGAGGCTCTACAATCCTATTAATATAATGACATGTGATGGATACTTGGATGAATAGTCTACTACTGTTTTTTTTTTTTTTTTTTCCTTGCGTCATCCGGGCCTCTCCCTGCCGTGGCCTCCCCCATCCGCGGAGCACAGGCTCCGGACGCGCAGGCCCAGCGGCCATGGCCCACGGGCCCAGCCGCTCCGCGGCATGCGGGATCCTCCCGAAACGGGGCACGAACCCGCGTCTCCCGCATCGGCAGGCGGACCCCCAAGCACTGCGCCACCAGGGAAGCCCAATAGTCTACTACTGTTGTTCAGAGTTTGAAGTTATTGTGCACTGATTTAGCTCAAGAAGACTTTCTGGAGTGATGGACTCCATTCTTTCCTTCTTCTTTCCTGATGTATTATATTTTCTCTTTGGATGAGCTCCTAAGAGATGTGTCCATTATGGGACACATATGTTATGCCTTCCTAGAGCTTTTCACCTTATTGGCATCTTACTCGGGAAGTGTGTAAACGTTCCTCAACAATGATGTCTTACCTAAGCCTCAAGGGACTTATGTGTCCTGCTTCATTTGTTATTTGTTATGCCTGTGCTCTGCCAGATGGAGTTGTTTGCCAGGGTGTAGGGAGAAGTCTCTGGGGTTGACCTTTCTCCCACCTCTGTCTTTCCCTTCTAGCGCCCCCTCCTACCCCCACCATGGGAATCAGGTCCTTCTAAAAGAATTCAGGGAATTCTCACAATGAACTTGGCTTTTGGACTTTCTCTTCTATTTTCCTTTCCATACCTAACCAGAAAGGTGACCCGATTCATTTCCTCAGAGACCTTTAGAAAAGAAAATTCCAAAGACACTTTGGGCATTTGATCTGCATGTTTGCATTATGTAAGAAGGAATTTGTAAGTACATCTTTAAAATTGTGCTTAATTTTGAGAGAGTCAAAGGAGAAAAAATTACAAAGAGTAACATACCAGATATCTTATTCAGTCATTCTGAATTAAACATTGTCAATATTTTGTCTCATTGACTCTCAGTTTTTTGTTTATGGGTTAGTTAAGGAATAATACACTACAGATCTAGGTCAACCTCCCTTAAACTGTATCCCCATCATATTCCCTCCCATTACCCACACCCCTCTCTCCTGGTGTGTTTGTAGTGCTGTCTATTGTCTTCCAGTCTGTCTTCAAATAGGTTTACATGTAGTTTTACATATCTCTACATATAGAAATATACACATATAATATGCCTATGCTTTTAAATGCTATGTGTATGTAAAAGATAAGTATAAAAATACATGTAAGGGCTTCCCTGGTGGCGCAGTGGTTGAGAGTCTGCCTGCCGATGCAGGCGACACGGGTTCATGCCCTGGTCCGGGAAGATCCCACATGCCGCAGAGCGGCTGGGCCCTTGAGCCATGGCTGCTGAGGCTGTGCCTCCGGAGCCTGTGCTCCACAACGGGAGAGGCCACAACAGTGAGAGGCCCGCGTACTGCAAAAAAAAAAAAAAAAATACATGTAAGATTATTTTCTTTTGTATATGTATATGGTTAATACACACAAATAGCATCATACTATATGTATCAACCTCCATCTTGCTTTTCTTTTTCAGCATCACTTTTGATATCTATATCTATATTTAGAGATCTTTTAGCTGTCGTTGAATAGTGGATTACATGGATATAATACATTTCATTCATCCATTCCCTTATTGATGAGCATTAAGGTTTTTCCACTTATTTACTAATATTAACAGTGCTTCCATGAACATCCTTGATGTTTCCCCTTTGTGTACATACATGTGTTTTTCGAGAGTGTATACTGAGACATAGAATTAGTGAATTATAGGTTATGTGTATTTTCAATTTTATTAGATGCTGCCACACAATACCAGTTTATATTCCCAACAGCAAAGTATATTTTTCTCCAAATCCTGATCAGTAATGATATTTTCAGACTTTGAAATTTTGCTACTTTGATGGTTTAAAGTAGTATCTCAGTGTTGTTTTAATTTATGTTCTCCTAACATTACTGAGGAGGAGTATGATTTCATGAACGTATTAGACATGCAGATTGCTTCATTTGTGAATTGCCTATTTATATCCTTTGTCTTTTTCTATTGCATTGTCTTTTTTCTATCAGTTTGTAAGAGTTCTATATATAATACAAATATTAGTCCTTTTCTAATTGTTATTACTGAAAAGACTTTTCCCAGTCAATTGCTTCTCTTTTAACTTTGCTCAGTGTTTTTAATTATATAGACCTTTTAACGTAGTCAATTTTTTTCCTTTGGGTTGCTTCTTTTGCCTTTTTTAAAGACATGTGTAACCACTATATTTCCTATTCAAAAATTGCCTTAGCTATTCATGTACTTTGACTTACATGAATTTTGGATTCAGGTTATCAGATTTGCTGAAGAAATCATTTTGTAATTTTATTGGAACTTATTAAATATGTAGCTTAACTTGAGGAGATATTTTTATTAAAATGTGCCCTTTCATCCTTGACAATAATCTTTATTTATTCAGATTTTCTTATTATGCCCTTCACAAAATTTTCAGAATTTCTCTATAAAAATCTAACATTGAAAAAATTAATTTCTTGACATTTTATAATATTTGCTGCTCTTGAGAATGACTTGGTATAAAAAAATTGGTAAAAGAAATACTTTTGAGTTGTTATGCTGACTTTTTATCTTACTGGAAAATTCTGCTGAATTATCTTATTCATAGTTTTTCTGTTCCTTGATGTTGATAAGATTATCATATCATTTGCAGATAATGACAAATTTTTCTCTTCCTTTCAGAAGTGGACAACGTGGTTAACTTTTTAAATTTCCAAACCACAACAGATTGACTGATGTGCAGTCTGTCTGACACATTCTCTAATTCTTACACTGCTTATTCTTTTCTTATTCTATTGACTAGGACTTATAGAACAGTGTGCAATAGTTGTGGTCTCCAGCCTTTAACAGAAATATTTTTAAAGTTTTATCATTAAATATATTTGCTGAAGGATCTTTAAAAATATCCTTCTCTCGTTAGGTTAAGGAATTTCCTTATTTTACTAATTTACTAAGCATTTTTTTTCCATAGAATGCCTTTTCTATAGCCACTGAAATCACCATTAAAACATGTATTAATGTGATAACATTAACAGTACCTAGATTTTTTTGCTACTGATCATGACTTTATTTCTGGAATATGTACTACTTTATCATTATTAACAAATTTTAAGTTCAATTTACTTATAATTTATTTAGAAAGTTGACATCTATTTTATGCATGTGTGTATATGTATGTATGTAATTAAAAGTGGTGCCTAACTCTGTTCGTTTAAACACTTCCATTTAATTTTGCCACTTTGGTTTATTAAGTACCTGAGAAGTAAACTATCATTTCTTCATGGGGAACTTCTCTGAACTCCAGCCTAAATTAGAGCCCTTTGTTAGCCCTCTCACTGTACCCTGTATTATAATTACATAGTTATCTATGAAGTTGATTATTGACCGAGTCACCCACTAGGCTTTAAGTTCCATAAGGTCAGGGGATTTTATCTGTTTAACTCATTGCTGTAATCCTGGGGCCTAACTTGCAATTAGTACATAGTAGACACTTTAAAAACTATTTGTGGAATGAATACATGATTAAATAAATAGTAGTTTGAAAGCTGATGATGTTCCAGGGTCTTTCTCTGTTTAAAACTTGCCTGATGTTGATATAACAACTCAATGTTCGTTACTAGGCTGCTTTTTCCAGTATCTTCCCCTACTTGGATTGATATGCCAAAGTATTTCTTTGAAGTCCCTGAGACTGGATAAATCCCAGTGAATCCCCTTTCTCCTCACTTAGTACACTGCACATCATGACAAATCAGGGTAGTTTTCTAAACTTAGCAACTAAATATTACTGAAACAAACACACCGCCTAGTAAGTATTTTTTTCCATTTTCATATATGGGAAATTGTACATTCACATGCTTCAACGCACCCTACAAACCAAAGCACAATTAAGCAATGATTGTTACTCAAGAGTTGGTAAACATTGACTTTTCAAGGCCAAAGATAAATGTGCCAAAAGCCAGCTCTGGATGGGGCCTCCAGATCCTTGGAGATTAGTCAAATAGAGAGAGGCAGTCAGCCTTTCACACCACAGCTCCTTGGAAGGTACCAGGAATTCTGTGGACAGTATCTTGTTTCTCTGATTCCCTTTCTCACCAAAGGTTCCTAATTTTCAACACAATTGTTGACATTTAGGCTAGTTCCAGAGTGTTTAACAGTTGACTAAAGGTAATCCCATTCTTTGCCCTTAATTACACCTTTGAGGAGGTTCTGGGGAATTGTCAAAACATTTTTTTTTCTAATTTCTTAGTAGTAAACATGTCATCATTAAGAAAAGGAATAGCCACCTTTTGCCAGTAGTGGCATTTTAAAATTAATTAATTTTACTTTACTATATTAATATCCCAAAATAATTGGAGGCAGTTGCAAATTTCCACCAATTATTAGGCTACCCATAGTGGTTAAAATTATTAAATGCATTGGTAAAATCGCATCGTATTCAAAGTTTGTCAATTTTACAGTTCCAGTTTACAATTAAATCCTGGATAAGTTTTAATTCAAAGGGTGCTTTTTTTAAATGAGCAAATTCATTTTTTTCATTGACAAAAGTAGAATTTGTTCATTTAAAAGATGAATCCTTTGAATGACAACTTATTCAAGACATCGTGAGTTGAAAACTGTACTAGGTGCTGGGCACAAAGTATGTTCCTCACCATCATGGAGCTTATAGGCGTGTAAGGGAATGGGTAGTTTTGTACTGTATCAACTTAGCTTCCCCTTTTGTGTATAGTTCTGGTTTAATGTTGGCCACAAGAAACATCATGAACTTTCATCACCGTGAAATTCAGAAGGGGAGGGGAAGGGGAAGTAGGTGTAAGGCACCAGGCACTGCTGCCCTCATACACGTTGTCACTGCTCTGCTGGCTCACCTTGTTGGCATCGAGCAGCAGCCAGCCGGCAGCTCCTGCTGGCTGCTCCTGCCCCATTGACTCCCTCCGCTTTTCTGAGTCCTGGGCCAGATATTTGTGTATTTCCATGGAGAAGGGTACCAGCTTCTTCCACACGTTTCCCACATCATGAAGGTAGGAGGTTGCTACAGACTGAATGGTTGTGTCCCTTCAAAATTCATATGTTGAAATCTAATCTCCAACTTGATGGTTTTGGGAGAGGAAGCTTTCGAGAGATGATGAGTATAAAAGAGATCCCAGAGAGTTTCCCCATTCTTCCACCGGGTGAGGTTACAGAGAGAAAATGGGAATCTATGAAACAGGAAGTGGGCTCTCACCAGACACTGAATCTGCTGGCATCTTCATCTTGGACTTCCCAAAGAAGTCCAAGTGAGAAATAAATTTCTTTTGTTTATAAGCCACCCAGTCTATGGCATGTTGCTATAGCAGCCTGAATACACTAAGACAGAGGTGGTGTGAGATGAACATGTGTTCTGGTTGTCTTCATGGATTATTGTTTGTCCTTACCCTCCCCATTTCATGCCTAGCATTTCTTCCTAACTGCTAATCCTGCTGACCTATGGAGACTTCAGGCCCACCACCAGAGGCAAGACCACAGCCTTCCATAGACTTCACCAGCATCCACAATTGCATAAGGACTGATCCCTATACTACTTCTTGCTTTTGACATTACTCAGGGTGGTTCTAGTTCTCTGATCAAATCTGGGTGATACAGGGAGACAGACATTGCTCAAAGAATCATGCAATATACTCTACAATTACCACTTGTGTTAAGGGATTTCAAGGAGGAGCTACAGTGAGATCATACAAATACAGTGCCTTAATTTAGATTGGGGAAGGAGGTGTCGGGGAAAGCCCCTTTGACGAAGTAATATGTTGTTTAACTAGGCCCTGCATTCAATTCTTAGTGAGTTAACATCCATGATTGCAACAGTCTCCTCTCCTCCCCCTATATCTAAAGTGAAAATACATCATGCTAGATGCCTGATTAGCCAGAGGCTGTCAGTATCCAACAGAAAATAAATTCCTCAGCTTCAGCCCTGCTAATGTTATTGACTTTCATCTGCCTGTGGCTTTTATTTGCTCTCTTGCTATCAGGCTTGGGTGGGCTAGATCTCACAGTAAGTTTGAGACACCTCTAGAAATTGTTCCCGCTTTTTGTGTACCATAATCCTGATTTAGTGATATACAGGGTATATTTACCCTGGGTCTTGAACCTGAGAGCCAGATCTGGAGTTTGAGTAGACACTAGCCAGGTCAAGAGTTAGACAAGAGGAATAGCAGTGGGCAAGAGCTCTGAGGTCTGCCCCACTGGGGGAACTGAAAGAAGACGAGAGTGGCCAGGACAGAGGGAAGGAGGCACTGAGTGGTAGAAGGGCCAGGTCATCAGGGCCCTGTGCCCAGTTCAAGGTCTTGAGGCTTTACTCAACGGGGATATAACAGGAGCAGTTTTCTATTTTTAAAAGATTTCTCTGGATGCTATGTAAACAAATTGATTATATATTTGCAAATGATCTTCTGTTTGTTGACAATTAAGCCTTTTCTATAACGGAATTCAAAATTCAGCACTTGGCTATCTCTTGAAATAAAAATTACCTGTCAAAAACTCAAGATTGTGGAAAAATAAAGACTTGGCCCCATAGCACTCAAAGCCTGACCATCACATATATGGAAGGCGGCTTAATTATTATTCTTGATGAATCACATTGTAATATGATAGATGCCTTATGCCTTCACATTTTTGGCAGTAGTGAGCAAGGAAAGCTCTACGCTGTCAAGATCGTAACTGCAAAAAATGAATTAGAAAGAGAAGATTATTTGAACCTCAGTTTTAAAACATGCTGACTAGGGCTTCCCTGGTGACACAGTGGTTAAGAATCCACCTGCCAATGCAGGGGACGTGGGTTCGATCCCTGGTCTGGGAAGACCCCACAAGCCTCAGAGCAACTAAACCCATGTGCCACGACTACTGAGCCTGAGCTCTAGAACCTGAGAGCCACAACTACTGAGCCCATGTACCACAACTACTGAAGCCCACATGCCTAGAGCCCATGCTCCACAGCAAGAGAAGCCACAGCAATGAGAAGCCTGCGCACCGCAACGAAACGTAGCTCCCACTCACCGCAACTACAGAAAGTGCATTCGCAGCAACAAAGACCCAAAACAGCCAAAAATAAATTGATTAATTAATTAATTAAAAAAAAAACATGACCTTATTCTGACACAGAAGTCTTCTTAAATATCATGAAATCTGTCTCTTTCCATTAGATCTTGAGTTAGCCACACGGCGATAATTTTGCCTGTACAAAACATCTTGTTCTAGCAATGGGGATGCCTTCCACCACGTCTGTTGCACTCCAGATTTTTGTTATCCATTTTTATTTCTTCTAAGGAAGGAGGTTTGGGGCTATAATTCATCAAATTTCAAAACTGTATTTCCAGTACTCTTTGCTAACTTAAATGGCCAAATTCTGAGGCATATAAAGAAAAAAAATAACAGAGGTGATGATGATGATGATGATGATGGAATATGGAGAAGTAAGGGAAGACTGGCTTAAGAACAAGTTCTTTAGGAGCTGCAGATGGCAGTTGCGGCGGCTGCCTTTGGGGCTCAGGAGTGGGTTCACAGTAAAGGTGCTAAGAAAGAGAACGTAAGACAGTAAAATAATTAAATATTTTTACTGAGCCATGTGGCTGACAGGGTCTTGGTGCTCTGGCCATGTGTCAGGCCAGTGCCTCTGAGGTGGGAGAGCCGAGGTCAGGACATTGGTCCACGAGAGACACCCCAGCTCCACGTAATATCAATCAGCAAGTGTTCTCCCAGAGATCTCCATCTCAACACTAAGCCCCAGCTCCATTCAACAACCAGCAAGCTACAGTGCTATACACCCTGTGCCAAACAACTAGCAAGACAGGAGCACAACCCCACCCATTAGCAGAGAGGCTGCCTAAAATCATATAAGGTCACAGACACCCCAAAACACAGCACTGGACATGGTCCTGCCCACCAGAAAGACAAGATCCAGCCTTATCTACAAGAACACAGACACCAGTCCCCTCCAACAGGAAGCCTACACAACCCACTAAACCAGCCTTACCCACTGGGGGCAGAAACCAAAAACAATGGAAACTACGAACCTTCAGCCTGCAGAAAGGAGACCCCCAGATACAGTAAGTTAAGCAAAATAAGAAGACAGAGAAATACACAGCACATGAAGGAGCAAGATAAAAACCCACCAGACCAAACAAATGGTGAGGAAATAGGCAGTCTACCTGAAAAAGAATTCAGAGTAATGATAGTAAAGATGATCCAAAAACTTGGAAATAGAATGGAAAAAATACAAAAAACTTTAACAAGGACCTAGGAGAACTAAAGAGCAAACAAACAATGATAAACAACACAATAAATGAAATTAAAAATTCTCTAGAAGGAATCAATAGAAGAATAACTGAAGCAGAAGAACAGATAAGTGACCTGGAAGATAAAATAGTGGAAATAACTACTGCAGAGCAGAATAAAGAAAAAATGAAAAGAATTGAGGACAGTCTCAGAGACCTCTGAGACAACATTAAACGCACCAACAAACAAAATATAGGGGTACCCGAAGAAAAACAGAGAAAGAAAGGGGCTGAGAAAATATTTGAAGAGATTATAGTTGAAAACTTCCCTAATATGGGAAAGGAAATAGTCAAGTCCAGGAAGCACAGAGAGTCCCATAAAACATAAATCCAAGGAAAAACATGCCAAGACACATATAAACCAAACTATCAAAAATTAAATACAAAGAAAAAATATTAAAAACAGCTAGGGAAAAACAACAAATAACATACAAGGGAAACCCCATAAGGTTAACAGCTGACCTTTAGCAAAAACTCTGCAAGCCAGAAAGGAGTGGCAGGACATATTTAAAGTGATGAAAGAGAAAAAGCTACAACCAAGATTACTCTGCCCAGCAAGGATCACATTCAGCTTCGACAGAGAAATTAAAACCTTTACAGCCAAGCAAAATCTGAGAGAATTCTGCACCACCAAACCAGCTTTACAACAAATCCTAAAGGAACTTCTCTAGGCAGGTGACACAAGAGAAGGAAAAGACCTACAATAACAAACCCAAAACAATTAAGAAAATGGTAATAAGAACATACATATCAAGAACTACCTTAAATGTAAATGGATTAAATGCTCCAACCAAAAGACATAGACTGGCTGAATGGATACAAAAACAAGACCCATACATATGCTGTCTACAAGAGACCCACTTCAGACCTAGGGACACATACAGACTGAAAGTGAGGGATGGAAAAAGATACTCCATACAAATGGAAATCAAATGAAAGCTGGAGTAGCAATTCTCATATCAGACAAAATATACTTTAAAGACTATTACAAGAGACAAAGAAGGACACTACATAATGATCAAGGGATCGATCCAAGAAGATATAACAACTGTAAATATTTATGCAGCCAACATAGGAGCACCTCAATACATAAGGCAAATGCTAACAGCCATAAAAGGGGAAATCGACAGTAACACATTCATAGTAGGGGACTTCAACACCCCACTTTCACCAATGGACAGATCATCCAAAATGAAAATAAATAACGAAACACAAGCTTTAAATGATACATTAAACAAGATGCACTTAATTGATATTTATAGGACATTCCATCCAAAAACAACAGAATACACTCTCTTCTCAAGTGCTCATGGAACATTCTCTAGGATAGATCATATCTTGGGTCACAGATCAACCTTGGTAAATTTAAGAAGATTGAAATCGTATCAAGTATCTTTGCCAACCACACGCTATGAGACTAGGTATCAATTACAGGAAAAAATCTGTAAAAAATACAAACACATGGAGGCTAAACAATACACTACTTAATAACCAAGAGATCACTGAAGAAATCAAAGAGGATATCAAAAAATAGCTAGGAACAAATGACAATGAAAACAAGATGACCCAAAACCTATGGGATGCAGCAAAAGCAGTTCCAAGAGGGAAGTTTATAGCAATACAATCCTACCTCAAGAAACAAGAAACAGGGCTTCCCTGGTGGCGCAGTGGTTGGGAGTCAGCCTGCCGATGCAGGTGACACGGGTTCGTGCCCCGGTCCGAGAAGATCCTACATGCCGCGGAGCGGCTGGGCCCATTGGCCATGGCTGCTGAGCCTGCGCCTCCAGAGCCTGTGCTCCGCAACGGAAGAGGCCACAGCAGTGAGAGGTCTGTGTACCGCAAAAAAAAAAATCTCAAATAAACAACCTAACCTTACACCTAAAGCAATTAAAGAAAGAAAAACAAAAAAAACCCCGAGGTTAGCAGAAGGAAAGAAATCATAAAGATCAGATCAGAAAAAAATGAAAAAGCAATGAAGGAAATGATAGCAAAGATCGTTAAAACTAAAAGCTGGTTCTTTGAGAAGTTAAACCAAATTGATAAACCATTAGACAGACTCATCAAGGAAAAAAGGGAGAAGACTCAGATCAACAGAATTAGAAATGAAAAAGGAGAAGTAACAACTGACACTGCAGAAATGCGAAGGATCATGGGAGATTACTACAAGCAACTCTATGCCAATAAAATGGACAACCTGGAAGAAATGGACAAATTCTTAGAAATGCACAACCTTCCGAGACTGAACCAGGAAAAAATAGAAAATATAAACAGACTAATCACAACCACTGAAATTGAGACTGTGATTAAAAATCTTCCAACAAACAAAAGCCCAGGACCAGATGGCTTCACAGGCGAATTCTATCAAACATTTAGAGAAGAGCTAACACCTATCCTTCTCAAACTCTTCCAAAATATAGCAGAGGGAGGAACACTCCCCAGCTCATTCTACGAGGCCACCATCACCTTGATACCAAAACCAGACAAAGATGTCACTAAAAAAGAAAACTACAGGCCAATATCACTGATGAACATAGTTGCAAAATCCTTAACAAAATACTAGCAAACAGTATCCAACAGCACATTAAAAGGATCATACACCATGATCAAGTAGGATTTATCCCAGGGATGCAAGAATTCTTCAATATAAGCAAATCAATCAATGTGATACACCATATTAACAAATTGAAGGAGAAAAACCATATGATCATCTTAATAGATGAGGAAAAAGCTTTCAACAAAATTCAACAACCATTTATGATTAAAAAAAAAAAAAAACTCCAGAAGTTAGGAATAGAGGGAACTTACCTCAACATGATAAAGGCCATATATGGCAAACCAACAGCCAACATCGTTCTCAGTGGTGGAAAACTGAAACGATTTCCTCTAAGATCAGGAAAAAGGCAAGTATGCCCACTCTCACCACTATTATTCAATACAGTTTTGGAGGTTTTAGCCACAGCAATCAGGGAAGAAAAAGAAATAAAAGGAATCCAAATCGGAAAAGAAGTAAAGCTGTCACTGTCTGCAGATGACATGATACTATACATAAAGAATCCTAAAGATGCTACCAGAAAACTACCAGATCAAATCAATGAGTGTGGTAAAGTAGCAGGATACAAAATTAATGCAAAGAAATCTCTTGCATTCCTATACAGTAATGATCAAAAATATGAAAGAGAAATTAAGGAAACACTCCTATTTACCATGCAACAAAAAGAAAAACATACCTAGGAGTAAACCTACCTAAAGAGACAAAAGACCTGCATGCAGAAAAGTATAAGGCGCTGATGAAAGAAATTAAAGATGATACAAACAGAAGGAGAGATATACCATGTTCTTGGATTGGAAGAATCAACATTCTGAAAATGACTATACTACCCAAAGCAATCTACACATTCAATGCAATCCCTATCAAATTACCAATGGCATTTTTCACGAACTAGAACAAAAAATTTCACAATTTGTATGGAAACACAAAAGGCCCCAAATAGCCAAAGCAGTCTTGAAAAAGAAAAATGGAGCTGGAGGAATCTGGCACCCGGACTTCAGACTTTACGACAAAGCCACAGTAATCAGGACAGTATGGTAATGGCACAAAAAAAAGAAATATAGATCAATGTTACAGGATAGAAAGCCCAGAGATACACCCTTGCACCTGTGGTCACCTAATCTCTGACAAAGGAGGCAAGAATATACAATGGAGAAAAGATAGTATCTTCAAGAAGTGGTGCCGGGAAAACTGGAGAGCTACATGTTAAAGAATGAAATTGGGGGCTTCCCTGGTGGCGCAATGGTTAAGAATCCGCCTGCCAATGGAGGGGACACGGGTTTGAGTCTGCGAAGATCCCACATGCCGTGGAACAACTACGCTCGTGTGCCACAACTACTGAGCCTGGCTGTAGAGCCTGAAAGCCACAACTACTGAGCCCGCACGCCACAACTACTGAAGCCCGTGCACCTAGAGCCCGTGCTCCACAACAAAAGAAGCCACGACAATGTGAAGGCTGCGCACCACAATGAAGAGTAGCTCCCACTCACTGCAGCTAGAGAAAGCCTGTGCACAGCACTAAAGACCCATCACAGCCATAAATAAATGAATGAATGAATGAATGAATGAATGAATTTTTTTAAAAAAGAATGAAATTGGAACACTCCTAACACCATACACAAAGATAAACTCAAAGTGGATTAAAGACCACAATGTAAGGCCAGACACTATAAAACTCTTGGAGGAAAACATAGGCAGAACACTCTGTGACATAAATCACAGCAAGATCCTTTTTGACCCACCTCCTAGAGAAATGGAAATAAAAACAAAAATAAACAAATGGGACCTAATGAAATTTAAAAGCTTTTGCACAGCAAAGGAAACCATTAACAACACGAAAAGACAACCCTTACAGTGGAGAAAATATTTGCAAATGAAGCAACTGACAAAGGATTAATCTCCAAAATTTACAAGCAGCTCATGCAGCTCAATATCAAAAAAACAACCCAATCCAAAAATGGGCAGAAGACCTAAATAGCCATTTCTCTGAAGAAGATATACAGATTGCTAACAAACACGTGAAAGAATGCTCAACATCACTAATCATTAGAGAAATGCGAAGCAAAACTACAATGAGATACCACCTCACACCAGTCAGAATGGCCATCATAAAAAATCTATAAACAATGAATGCTGGACAGGATGTGGAGAAAAGGGAACGCTCTTACACTGTTGGTGGGAATGTAAATTGATACAGCCACTATGAACAGTCTGGAGGTTCCTTAAAAAACTAAATCAGAACTACAATACAACCCAGCAATCCCACTACTGGGCATATACTCAGAAAAACCTTAATTCAAAAAGAGTCATGTAGCATAATGCTCATTACAGCTCTATTTACAATATCCAGGACATGGAAGCAACCTAAGTGTCCATAGACAGATGAATGGATAAAGAAGATGTGGCACATATATATAATGGAATATCACTCAGCCATAAAAAGAAACGAAACTGAGTTACTTGTAGTGAGGTGGATGGACCTAGAGACTGTCATACAGACTGAAGTAAGTCAGAAAGGTAAAAATAAATACTGTATGCTAACACATATATATATCGAATCTAAAAAAAAAAAACGGTTCTGAAGAACCTAGGAGCAGAATAGGAATAAAGATACAGACGTAGAGAATGGACTTGAGGACATGGGGAAGGGGAAGGGGAAGCTGGGAAAAAGTGAAAGAGGGGCATGGACTTATATATACTACCAAATGTAAAAGACAACTAGTAGGAAGCAGCCGCATAGCACAGGGAGATAAGCTTCGTGCTTTGTGACCACCTAGAGGGGTGGGATAGGGAGGGTGGGAAGGAGATGCAAGAGGGAGGAGATATGGGGATATATGTATATGTATATATATTTTTTCACTATATTTCTGTATGTATCTTTAATCTTGAATTTTTGAATTTTATTTTATTTACTTTTTTATACAGCAGGTTCTTATTAGTCATCCATTTTATACACATCGGTGTATGCATGTCAATCCCAAACTCTCAATTCATCACATTACCACCCCCACACCCCACCGCTTTCCCCCCTTGCTGTACATACATTTGTCCTCTACATCTGTCTCAATTTCTGCCCTGCAAGCCAGTTCATCTGTACCATTTTTCTAGGTTCCACACGTATGCATTAATACATGATACTTGTTTTTCTCTTTCTGACTTCCTTCACTCTGTATGATACTCTCTAGATCCATGCACGTCTCTACAAATGACCAATTTCGTTCCTTTTTATGGCTAATATTCCATTGTATATTGGTACCACATGTTCTTTAGCCATTAGTCTGTCAATGGGCATTTAGGTTGCTTCCATGACCTGGCTATTGTAAATAGTGCTGCAGTGAACATTGGGATGCATGTGTCCTTTTGAATTATGGTTTTCTCTGGGTATATGCCCAGTAGTGGGATTGCTGGGTCGTATGGTAATTCTATTTTTAGTTTTTTAAGGAACCTCCATACAGTTCTCCATAGTGGCTGTATCAATTTACATTCCCAGCAACAGTGCAAGAGGGTTCCCTTTTCTCCATGCCCTCTCTAGCATTTGTTGTTTGTAGATTTTCTGATGATACCCATTCTAACTGGTGTGAGGTGATACCTCATTGTAGTTTTGATTTGCATTTCTCTAATAATTAGTGATGTTGAGCAGCTTTTTCTTGTGCTTCATGGCCATCTGTATGTCTTCTTTGGAGAAATGTCTATTTAGGTTTTCTGCCCATTTTTTGATTAGGTTGTTTGTTTTTTTAATATTGAGCTGCATGAGCTGTTTATATATTTTGGAGATTAATCCTTTGTCCGTTGATTCATTTGCAAATATTTTCTCCCGTTCTGTGGGTTGTCTTTTTGTCTTGTTTATGCCAAACAAAGCTGTGCCAAAGCTTTGATGTTTCATTAGGTCCCATTTGTTTATTTTTGTTTTATTTCCATTACTCTAGGAGGTGGATCAAAAAAGATCTTGCTGCGATTTATGTCAAAGAGTGTTCTTTCTATGTTTTCCTCTAAGAGTTTTACAGTGTCCAGTCTTACATTTAGGTCTTTAATCCATTTTGAGTTTATTTTTGTGTATGGTGTTAGGGAGTTTTCTAATTTCATTCTTTTACATGTAGCTGTCCAGATTTCCCAGTACTACTTATTGAAGAGACTGTCTTTTCTCCATCATATATCCTTGCCTCCTTTTCATATACTAGTTGACCATAGGTTTGTGGGTTTATCTCTGGGCTTTCTATCTTGTTCCATTGATCTATATTTCTGTTTTTGTGCCAGTACCATATTGTCTTGATTACTGTAGCTTTGTACTATAGTCTGAAGTCAGGGAGTCAGATTCCTCCATCTCTGCTAGTTTCCCTCAGGACTGCATTGGCTATTCGGAGTCTTCAGTGTCTCCATACAAATTTTAAGATTTTTTTGTTCCAGTTCTGTAAAACATGCCATTGGTAATATTTTTTTAACATCTTTATTGGGGTATAATTGCTTTACAATGGGGTATTAGTTTCTGCTTTATAACAAAGTGAATCAGTTATACATATACATATGTTCCCATATCTCTTCCCTCTTGCATCTCCCTCCCTCCCACCCTCCCTAGCCTTTGGTAATTTGATAGGGATTGCATTGAATCTGTAGATTGCTTTGGGTAGTAGAGTCATTTTCACAATATTGATTCTTCCAATCCAAGAACATGGTATATCTCTCTGTTTGTATCATCTTTAATTTCTTTCATCAGTATCTTATAGTTTTCTGCATAGAGGTCTTTTGTCTCCCTAGATAGGTTTATTCCTAGGTATTTTATTCTTTTTGTTGCAATGGTAAATGGAAATGTTTCCTTAATTTCTCTTTCAGATATTTCATCATTAGTGTATAGGAGTACAAGAGATTTCTGTGCATTAATTTTGCAGCCTGCAACTTTACCAAATTCATTGATTAGCTCTAGTAGTTTTCTGGTGGCATCTTTAGGATCCTGTATGTATAGTATCATGTCATCGAAGAACAGTGACAGTTTTACTTCTTCTTTTCCAATTTCTATTCCTTTTTTTAAAAAAATGTTTTTGCGGTACGCGGGCCCCTCACTGTTGTGGCCTCCCCCGTTGCGGAGCACAGGCTCCAGACACGCAGGCTCAGCAGCCATGACTCACGGGCCCAGCCGCTCCTCGGCATGTGGGATCTTCCCAGACCGGGGCACAAACCCGCGTCCCCTGCATCGGCAGGTAGACTCTCAACCACTGCGCCACCAGGGAAGCCCTCTATTCCTTTCATTTCTTTTTCTTCTCTGATTACTGTGGCTAAGACTTCCAAAACTATGTTGAATAATAGTGGTGAGAGAAGACATCCTTATCTTGTTCTTGATCTTAGAGGAAATGCTTTCAGTTTTTCACCATTGAGAATGATGTTTGCTGTGGGTTTGTCATATATGGCCTTTTTTATATTAAGGTAGGTTCCCTCTATGCCCACTTTCTGGAGAGTTTTTATCATAAATCGTTGTTGAATTTTGTTAAAAGCTTTCTCTGCATCTGATGAGATGATCATATGGATTTTCTTCTTCAATTTGTTAATATGGTGCATCACATTGATTGATTTGCATATATTGAAGAATCCTTGCATCCCTGGGATAAATCCCATCTGCTTATGGTGTATGATCCTTTTAATGTGTTGTTGGATTCTGTTTGCCAGTATTCTTTTGAGGATTTTTGCATCTATATTCATCAGTGATATTGGTCTGGAATTTTCTTTTTTTGTAGTATCTTTGTCTGGTTTTGGTATCAGGGTGATGGTGGCCTCATAGAATGAGTTTGGGAGTGTTCCTTCCTCTGCAGTTTTTTGGAAGAGTTTGAGAAGGATGGGTGTTAGCTCTTCTCTAAATGTTTAATAGAATTCACCTGTGAAGCCACCTGGTCCTGGGCTTTGGTTGTTGGAAGATTTTTAATCACAGTTTCAATTTTATTGCTTGTGATTGGTCTGTTCATATTTTCTATTTCTTCCTGGTTCAGTCTTGGAAGGTTATACCTTTCTAACAATTTGTCCATTTCTACCAGGTTGTCTATTTTATTGACATAGAGTTGCTTGTAGTAGTCTCTTAGGATGCTTTGTGTTTCTGCGGTGTCTGTTGTAACTTTTCCTTTTTCATTTCTATGTTTATTGATTTATGTCCTCTCCCTCTTTTTCTTGATGAGTCTGGCTAATGGTTTATCAATTTTGCTTATCTTCTCAAAGAACCAGCTTTTAGCTTTATTGATCTTTGCTATTGTTTTCTTTGTTTCTATTTCATTTCTTTCTGCTCTGATCTTTATGATTTCTTTCCTTCTGGTAACCTTGGGTTTTGTTTGTTCTTCTTTCTCTAGTTCCTTTAGGTGTAAGGTTAGGTTGTTTATTTGAGATTTTTCTTATTTCTTGAGGTAGGCTTGTATTGCTATAAACTTCCCTCTTAGAACTGCTTTTGCCACATCCCATAGGTTTTTGATCATTGTGTTTTCATTGTCATTTGTCTCTAGGTCGTTTTTGATTTCCTCTTTAATTTCTTGAGTGATCTCTTGGTTATTTAGTAACATATTGTTTAGCCTCCATGTGTTTGTGTTTTTTACATTTCTTTCCCTGTAATTGATTTCTAATCTCATAGCATTGTGGTCAGAAAATATGCTTGATATGATTTCAATTTTCTTAACTTTACTGAGGCTTGATATGTGACCCAAGATGTGATCTATCCTGGAGAATGTTCCGTGTGCACTTGAGAAGAAAGTGCAATCTGTGGTTTTTGGTTGGAATTTCCTGTAAATATCAATTAAATCTATCTGGTCTGTTGTGTCATTTAAAGCTTGTGTTTCCTTATAAATTTTCTGTTTGGATGATCTGCCCAGTGGTGTAAGTGAGGTTTTATATCCCCCACCGTTATTGTGTTACTGTTGATTTCCTCTTTTACAGCTGTTAGCAGTTACCTTACATATTGAGGTGCTCCTATGTTGGGTGCATATATATTTATACTTGTTATATATTCTTTTTGGATTGATCCCTTGATCATTATGCAGTGTCCTTCCTTGTCTCCTGTAACATTTTTTATTTTAAAGTCTATTTTATCTGATATGAGTATTGCTACTCTAGATCTCTTTTGATTTCCATTTGTGTGGAATATCTTTTTCCATCCCCTCACTTTCAGTTTGAATGTGTCCCTAGTTCTGAAGTGGGTCTCTTGTAGACAGCATATATATGGGTCTTGTTTTTGTATCCATTAAGCAAGCCTGTGTCTTTTGTTTGGAGCCTTTAATCCATTTACGTTTAAGGTAATTATCAATATGTATGTTCCTTTTACCATTTTCTTAATCATTTTGGGTTTGTTTTTGTAGGTCCTTTTCTTCTCTTGTGTTTCCCACTTAGAGAAGTTCCTTTAGCATTTGTTGTAAAGCTGGTTTGGTGGTGCTGAATTCTCTTAGCTTTTGCTTGTCTCTAAGGGGTTTTTTTGTTGTTGTTGTTTTTGTGGTACGCGGGCCTCTCACTGCTGTGGCCTCTCTCGTTGCGGAGCACAGGCTCCGGACGCGCAGGCTCAGTGGCCATGGCTCACGGGCTCAGCCGCTCCACGGCATGTGGGATCTTCCCGGGCCGGGGCACGAACCCGCGTCCCCTGCGTCGGCAGGCGGACTCCCAGCCACGGCGCCACCAGGGAAGCCCTCTAAGGGTTTTGATTTCTCCATTGAATCTGAATGAGATCCTTGCCAGGTAGAGTAATCTTGGTTGTAGGTTCTTCCCTTTCATCATTTTAAGTATATCATGCCACTCCCCTTTGGCTTGTAGAGTTTCTTCTGTGAAATCAGCTGTTAACCTTATGGGACTTCCCTTGTATATTATTTGTCATTTTTCCCTTGCTGCTTTCAATAATTTTTCTTTGTCTTTAATTTTTGCCATTTGATTCCTGTGTATCTCGGCATTTTTCTCCTTGGGTTTATCCTGTATGGGACTCTCTGCATTTCCTGGACTTGGGTGGCTATGTCCTTTCCCATGTTAGGGAAGTTTTTGAAGGAAATCTCTTCAAATATTTACTCTGGTCCTTTCTCTCTTGTCCTTCTGTGACCCCTGTAATGCGAACGTTGTTGCATTTAATGTTGTCCCAGAGGTCTCTTAGGCTGTCTTCATTTCTTTTCATTCTTTCTCCTTTATTCTGTTCTGCAGCAGTGAATTCCAACATTCTGTCTTCCAGGTCACTTATCCGTTCTTCTGCCTCAGTTGTTCTGCTATTGATTCCTTCTAGTGTAGTTTTCATTTCAGTTATTGTATTTTTCATCTCTGTTTGTTTGTTCTTTAATTCTTCTAGATCTTTGTTAAACATTTCTTGCATCTTCTCGATCTTTGCCTCTATTATTTTTCCAATGTCCTGGATCGTCTTCACTATCATTATTCTGAATTCTTTTTCTGGAAGGTTGCCTATCTCCACTTCATTTAGTTGTTTTTCTGGGGTTTTATCTTGTTCCTTCATCTGGTACATAGCCCTCTGCCTTTTTATCTTGTCTATCTTTCTGTGAATGTGGTTTTTGTTCCACAGGCCGCAGGATTGTAGTTCTTCCCTGCTTCTGCTGTCTGCCCTCTGGTGGATGAGTCTATCTAAGAGGCTTGTGCAAGTTTCCTAATGGGAGGGACTGGTGGTGGGTAGAGCTTGCTGTTGCTCTGGTGGGCAGAGCTCAGTAAAACTTTAATCCGCTTGACTGCTGATGGGTGGGGCTGGGTTCCCCCCCTGTTGGTTGTTTGGCCTGAGGCGACCCAACACTGGAGCCTACCCAGCCTCTTTGGTGGGGCTAATGGTGGACTCTGGGAGGGCTCTTGCCAAGGATTACTTCCCAGAACTTCTGCTGCCAGTGTCCTTGTCCTCATGGTGAGACAGAGCCACCTCCCACCTCTGTAGGAGACCCTCCAACACTAGCAGGTTGGTCTGTTTCACTCTCCCCTGGGGTCAGTGCTCCTCCCCCTGGGTCCCGATGCGCACACTACTTTGTGTGTGCCCTTTAAGGGTGGAGTCTCTGTTTCCCCCAGTCCTGTCAGAGTCCTGCAATTAAATCCCACTAGCCTTCAACGTCTGATTCTCTAGGAATTCCTCCTCCCGTTGCCGGACCCTCAGGTTCGGAAGCCTGATGTGGAGCTCAGAACCTTCACTCCAGTGGGTGGACTTCTGTGGTATAAGTTCTCCAGTTTGTGAGTCACCCACCCAGCAGTTATGGGATTTGATTTTATTGTGATTGTGCCCCTCCTACCATCTCATTGTGGCCTCTCCTTTGTCTTTGGATGTGGGGTATCTTTTTTCGTGAGTTCCAGTGTCTTCCTTTCAATGATTGTTCAGCAGTTAATTGTGATTCTGCTGTTCTCGCAAGAGGGAGTGAGAGCACGTCCTTCTACTCCACCATCTTGAACCAATCTCCTGTATATGTATATCTGATTCACTTTGTTATACAGCAGAAACTAACACACCATTGTAAAGCAATTATACTTCAATAAAGATGTTAAAAAAAAAAAGGGAAGAAGTTTTTTAAATGGAAAGGCTTAAAGAAAATACAATTACGGGATGGGTTGTTTTTCCCAGAGAAAGAAAACTCTAATAATGAAGACTGATAAATACTAAAAAGTAAAGACATAAGAAACAGGAGGTTATTATAATGAGTCTGATGAATGAAAGGGCTGTGGCAGTGAGAACAAATTGTAGCAGAGATGCACAAATCTTTTAAGAAGTGAAAGCAAAAAGCAAAAAAATGACCTGGAGTTTGCTGGAATTTTATCGGGATAGGAGACATGGTGACTCAGTAATTATATCACATTTGAAACTGAGAGTTCTGGAGAATGGTAGAGATTTTTTTTATTTCAAAAAATTTTTGAGATTGAGTAGTGCTAATGAAGAATATGGTAACTCTGGGCCTTCTCTTTAGGTTAAGCAGAAGAACTGAGACTCCTTTTAAACTATCACAGAATTTCCATTTTCTTCAGGTATTCATTCTAGAGACTCTTGAGACTTCAGATATTTGAGAATGGAAAACTTTTTTTTTTCAGAATAACACAACATATGGACATGGTCTCTCAAGCCAGAATTGGTATGGCCTTTAATGGCCTTAGGTCTTCCCCTTTTTTGTTAAGTTTGTAGCCTTGGTGAATTAATGCAGAGGGAAAGTATTTCAGAATGGAATTGTAATGGTAATGACATGATTGGTATTTTGATTCTTTGTATT
The DNA here is from genome assembly GCF_000442215.2 of Lipotes vexillifer. Lineage (NCBI taxonomy): Eukaryota > Metazoa > Chordata > Mammalia > Artiodactyla > Lipotidae > Lipotes > Lipotes vexillifer. The sequence goes on along the minus strand of NW_006779481.1, from coordinate 903,092 downwards.
CGCCTGAACTACCTGTAGTTACATCTGCGACAAATAGTATTATAAGAATATCACCATGCACTTGGATATTCTCCTACTCAGATTACAGGCTGCCCTTGGTATTCACTGGAACTAGGTTTTCCCCAAATGCACGTGTTCTGGGGAAAAAAGAGTGTGTGAGCTGTTTGTATATTTTGGAGATTAATCCTTTGTCAGTTGCTTTGTTTGCAAATATTTTCTCTCATTCTGAGGGTTGTCTTTTTCTTTTGTTTATGGTTTCCTTTGCTGTGCAAGAGCTTTTAAGTTTCATTAGGTCCCATTTGTTTATTTTTGCTTTTATTTTCATTACTCTAGGAGGTGGGTCAAAAAAGATCTTGCTGTGATTTATGTCATAGAGTGTTCTGCCTATGTTTTCCTCTAAGAGTTTCATAGTGTGTGGCCTTACATTTAGGTCTTTAATCCATTTTGAGTTTATTTTTGTGTATGGTGTTAGGGAGCAATTCTAATTTTTTTCTTTTACACGTAGCTGTCCAGTTTTTCCAGCACAACTTACTGAAGAGACTGCCTTTTCTGCATTGTATATTCTTGCCTCCTTTGTCGTAGATTAGGTGACCACAGGTGCAAGGGTTTATCTCTGGGCTTTCTATCCTGTTCCATTGATCTATATTTCTGTTTTTGTGCCAGTACCATACTGTCTTGATTACTGTAGCTTTGTAGAATAGTATGGAGTCAGGGAGCCTGAATGTTCATCAACAGAGGAATGGATAAAGAAGATGTGATACATATATACAATGGAATATTACTAAGCCATGAAGAGGAATTAAATAGTGTCATTTGCAGAGACATGGATAGACCTAGAGATGGTCATACAGAGTGAAATAAGTCAGAAAGAGAAAAACAAATATCGTATAATATTGCTTATGTGTGGAATCTAGAAAAATGGTACAGATGAACTTATTTGTAAAGCAGAAACAGACACAGATGTAGAGAACAAACTTGTGGATACCAAAGGGGGAAGTGTTGGTAGGATGAATTGGAAGATTGGGATTGACATATATACACTACTATGTATAAAGTAGATAACTAATGAGAACCTATTGTATAGCACAAGGAACTCTACTCAGTGCTCTGTGGTGACCTAAATGGGAAGGGAACCTAAAAAAGAGGGGATATATGTATATATATAGCCAATTCACTTTGCTGTGCAACAGAAACTAACACAACATTGTAAAGTAACTATACTCCAATAAAAATAAAAATAAAACAATGTGTGAGGAGGAGATGGTACCTACCTCCACCCATCCCCTCCTCTACCTAGTACGCCAGTCCCAGTTTGAGTGATCTTTTCTCTTGCACCTCGTGGAATTCTAACTCACCTTTTCCCTGTCTGGGCCTTTCTCTGATCCTAGACTCTGTACGTAGGAGGACAGATTCCATTATTTATGTGGTTGGCAAGAGAAAAAATAGCAATTCTTATCTATGACGAAAAGCTCCTCGGATGGGGGAGTTGTGAACATTCCATTAGTTCACTCAGAGAAGTAAAAAAGTTTGGGAATCTGGGAGTAAGAATTATGTTTTTAAACTGTAAAGTGTATTCTGCTGTAGTTCCTTTGGATTCAGTTACTGAGGGCTGGTGGCTCCAACTCTAGGGCCCTAAGAGGGAGCTGGTAGAGTTTATTGTGCAGCACATGCCCTGATTCTACAAAGCTTCTGGAAAGAGTCTTCATTGGCACTTCCCAGTGCTAGGCGTTTGGAGTCCGTTCCTTTTTTCTTTTTTTTTCAACATAAAAACGGTATCAGTTTCAGCCTTAATTCTCTTTTAAGGCTACCATGGGTATTCAAAATCTTCAAACTTTTTCCTCCCAGCTTTCTCCCTTCCACTGATGTGCACAAATCACTAAGTTGCTTTAAAATCTTTTTATCTTTGGAAAGACTAGAGCTCCAGAAAATCTGGGCAATTCTTAATCAAGACTAACCCAAGAGGTATTGTTTAATGGGTACAAAGTTTCAGTTTGGGATGATGAAAAATCTCTGGAAATGTATAGTGGTGATGGTTGCACAACAATGTGAGTATACTTAATGCCACTGAATTGAATGCTTAAAAATGGTTAAAATGATAAATTTTACGTTATGGGTATTTTACCACAATTTTTTAAAAAGTCAGGTTGGTGGTTACCTCAAGAAGGAGCTACGGATGGGAGTATTTTGGAAGGGCCTGGCATTTTCTGTTTTTCCTCTAGTGATTACATGTCTGCTTAGTAATTATTATATTTACCTTTGCTTTGTACTCCAGCATAAAATTATGTTATATTTCTTAGTAAAAAGAAATATAAAATTGTCTGAGTTGAAGCAATATCATCTCTTAGCTCTCTGTCTGAGGCATGTCTGGCTCCTTTTCATCCTCTGTAACCATCAGGATAGCACAGTGGTTGGGCACAGCTTCCGAGGTCAGAGAGCTTGGGGTTGGGTTTGCATCCTGGTTCTGGTTCTTGCAGCTGTGCGACACTGAAGGAGTTCTTAAGGTTCTAGGATTCACCTTCTCATCCGTAAAACCATGATAACAATAGTAACTTCATCATCAGGTCGACGTGAGGATTTTTGAGTAAATGATGTATTTTTTTTTTTTTTTTTTTTGCGTTATGCGGGCCTCTCACTGCCGTGGCCTCTCCCATTTGCGGAGCACAGGCTCCGGACGCGCAGGCTCAGCGGCCATGGCTCACGGGCCCAGCCGCTCCGCGGCATGTGGGATCCTCCCGAAACGGGGCACGAACCCGCGTCTCCTGCATCGGCAGGCGGACTCTCAAGCACCGCGCCACCAGGGAAGCCCTAAATGATGTATTTTAAGTGTTAGCTCTGTTTGCTGGGACACAGTAAACTGTCTAAAAATGGTTGGCAATTGTTATTGCCCCATTGTAATTGCATCTCATCCCTTTCCATCCCCCTACCTCTACCTAATCCAAATTCCTTTAAAATGAATGTGTTTTCTCTGTATTTCTTGTGCTTTATATTCTAGGGTTAGAAAGTTGGGGTTCTCTTGGCAGTGAAAGAGGGTACCTATCTACCTGGCTTGTCTTAATTCTCTTGCCATAGAAAAGCAACAACCATCTTTGCTTAGTAATCAGTTCAGAAGCTCAATAAATGCAATGAATAGTTTCTGTAAAATGGTAGCCAACCAGAGGAATGAATGAGGCATGGTCACTTACAGAATGAATAGCTTATTGCTCAATTCCTGATGCAAACTAAATGTGAGTTGCAAACTTGAAGGCAAATTAAGTCCCCAAAAGCAATGGACTAGGAAAAGAGAATGGAGTAGTATTTTACTTTGATGATAACATTATTTGACAAAATTGGTTACTCCATTAACAGCACCTTTTTTATGTTTCAGGCTTTGTTTTGGATACAAAGCATACATCAATAAAAATGATCAGATAAAAATCCTGCCCTTGTGGACTTACATCCTGGTAAGGAAAAAATAGATAGATAGATAGATAGATAGATAGATAGATAGATAGATAGATAGATAGACAAACTTTACAGCACTAGAAGATGATAACTGCTTCAGAGAAAAATATAGAGTAGGATAAAAAGGATCAGAATGAGAAAAGAGAATGGAATGTTGTTTGCATTTTTAAATAGGTTGGTCAGAAGACATTTGAACAAAATTGTGAAGGATGTGAGAGAGTGAACCACAGGGACATTTGGAGGAAAAAAATTACAAGTCGAGGGAACACACTGTACAAATGCCTCCAAAGCAGAAGTATGTCTGGCTTGGGCAAGGAACAATAAGGAAGCCAGTGTAGAGGCCAGAAATAATAATAATGATAGGAATAAAGTAGCTAATTTCTGCTGAGCTCTCAACTGAGCAGTCTTCTAAGAATTATTATATATAATCTTCAAAACCTTCTCATAATGTAGGCAGAGTTATGCCTTCCATTTTATAGATAAATAAACCAAGATCGTTAAGACGTTGAATAATTTGCACAAGATTACACAGCTAGCAACCACTGGAGCCGGATGTCTCCAATTCCAAAGCTCACATTCTTAGCCACAACACTTTTTGCATTACATCTTTGTCTTGGAGGTCAAGACTGGATTAGCTCTACTCTGTTCCCCACTTGTCAAAACTGTGCAGTTCTTTGTTCTGACCTCTTTTACTGGTTAACTTGTCCTTTAGATGCATTTTATTTTACTTTATAAATCTATTTATTTTATTTATTTTTATTTTTGGCTGCATTGGTTTTCATTGCCGCGCGTGGGCTTTTCTCTAGTTGCAGTGAGCAGGGGCTACTCTTAGTTGCCGTGCGTGGGCTTCTCATTGCGGTGGCTTCTCTTGTTGTGGAGCACGGGCTGTAGGCACACAGGCTCAGTAGTTGTGGTGCACAGGCTTAGTTGCTTCGTGGCATGTGGAATCTTCCCAGACCAGGGCTCGAACCCACGTCCCCTGCACTGGCAGGAGGATTCTTAACCACTGCGCCACCAGGGAAGCCCCTATTTATTTATTTTTGTATACAGTTTTAAAGATTCACCTCAGTCTTTGATAGTATTACTTTAAAAAAATTCTCAACCCTATCTACCACCTTCTTAATCAAATGCAAAGTAGATTAAAAATAAAGCCAGGAAATAGTACTGAAGTTTTAAAAGTCTGTTCACTTCTCTGTCCATTGATGAATGTTTCTCATCAGAATTCCTATGAGCATTATCCCTGTCCAAATTAAATCATCTCCTTCTCTCTTCAAAGAAAACAAAAGAGGATTGAACTACTTTTCCTTCTTCAATATGTATAAATTATTTTCTCCTGGTAAAAGTGTTTGTCAAATTTCAAACCAGAATCAGAAGGACAGAATGTTCATTCCTCTATTAGGTTATAAAATCCTTGAGCTAGAAAGACAATGCTCTTGACAAGGAAGAAATTCATCTTTTTGCATTAGTAACTGAACTGAAATGGAAAAAAAGAGAGTGGAAAATTTGGATATTTTCCCCATGAAGAACATGTAAAATTACAATTGCTTGGCTATTGGTATACTTGGAATGGGTATTGAAATAGAAACGGGTGAAGGAAACCATGAGTTTTGTGAATAATGCTTTTTAAAGGAAGTTCTAGTTTTTAAAAAATGGAAAGACTAGTATGTTGACCAAATTTTGGAGACTGATGGCATTAACTTCAATGGCAGAAAGCCAATCTACGGTAATTGCTTTCTTCAGAAGCTAAAGGTACGTTTACTTTTTAAATCATATGGAAAAATCAGGCATAGGGAGTAACCAAGCACAAGTTATCATATTCCAAGTGGAAGCCAAATGGTTCTTAGAGTGTGACATATACAATAGTACCCATGGAAATGGCCTGACTCAACTCTTCCCTCGAAAACCTCTCCAGGTTTCTTTGGCTTCCTAGAATGACTGAAACTGATATGTCCCTAAATAAACATGACTTTACACACTTTCTTCTTTATTCTTTCATGGAAATTTTCAAATAGATACAAAATTAGAGAGATCATTTTAATGAAACCTCAGCTCTTATCACACGGCTTCAACCACTATCAACACATGGTCAATCTTATTTCATCTATACATCATCCTCTTAACACCCTTCCATACAATTTTGAAGCATGTCTAAGACAGCATATAATTTCATTTGTAAATATACAATTTCTTCTCAAGTTTAAGGAGCTGTAGTCTGAAACAGGCAGTAAATCAATGTTAAAGAAAAGTGGTGAAGTCACTCCCATCTTAAATGTGCTTCCTGATTCCATTGGCTCACCATAGCTTCTCATTTTAGCCCAAGAAAGATAAGAGCACAGTTTTAACCAAGACTAGTAGTCAATCTATTGGGGAAAAAAGTCAAGAAGGTGAAGATTCACTGTCATATATAGTAGACGCACATAATTATTTTTGTCTGCCTAGCATCTGAATACCATTTTCTGACTTTGGAGACATCTACACGTTGAAGCATCATAGAAGAAAAATCTGTTTCCCACTGTAGGAGCTGAAAATGCAGAAGCTCGCTTTTCCAGCTCTATTGTATCTAGAGCCATGGCCATAATGGAGGCTTAGCCATGAGACACACCTGCCCCAGATTGCAAAAAGGAGTTGGGGACCCAAAGAAGAACAGACACAGAGAGCCTGCTGAGGATGCAGCGGCTCTGGCAGCCATGTCCATTTTGTGGGTAGGGAGGGGAGAGGAGGAATATAGTGGGAGACAGTGACAGTGGTGCCAGTATCTGAGTTCAGCTTCAGTGTATACAGCCTATTGATGTATGCTCAGCCATGAAGTCAATGTGGGACCAGGTTGTAAATATGATTATGGCTGGGGTGCTAGCTGAATAGTTTCCAAGCTGGCTTTTCAGCTCTGCTGGCCATTCTTTGAGCTACCAATATTTTTTGACTAAATTTTTCTCTGTAAAATCAATGTTTCTGTTTTTGCTATCAAGAAACCCGACTGATGCACCTGGAGTTTATGCAAATCTTTAAATAAGCACCTCAAAGGGACTCTAAAATATAAGATGGATTAAGGAAGAAATAGAGAGGAGGCCAAAAATTATTCAAAGATCAACAAAAAGCTGGTAGAAACATATCGCAGTAGCAGTTTGAATAATTGTAGAGCAGTTCTGTTGGTGTGGTAGTTGAAGTTATTTTCACTGCATTCCATTTGAACTTCTTGGTTCAAGGCGTTGTTGATATATAACAGTGTTCATCAAACATTGCCTATAAGAGTAAAACATGTGGGAAGAAAAGTCACCTTAAATATCCACCAGTTGGATTGGCCACATTAAGACAAACTCTGCTACACTTGTCTCTTCCACTGCCCATCCTACCCCCTCTTCTGCCAAAAGTTAATGGTTTTGGAAAAATGTCAGCGACACAATTTTAAGTTAAAAAAAAAAAGCGTGAAAACCCAACATCAAGCTAGATAGAAGAACAGTCCCAAGTATGGCCCCATTTCTGAAAGGTTCGTGTTTGTGAACTATATTTACAGTATGTAAATATGTAATATATATACACATATTATATTTACAGTATGTAAATTTACAGTATATACACATAAACTATGTTTATAAATATATAAATATATATATTTTAATATAAATATGTAATATATACATATGTATACATATATATGTATATAATTACATATATAAATATGTAATAAATATATTTACAGTATATACACGTAAACTATATTTACAGTATATAAAAATAAACACAGCAGAACTTCATGATGACCCTCAGTGGGAGATAGGAATAAAGAGATAATTTTTATTTGTTTTTTTTCCCATTAGCTTTATGTATTAGTTTCCTATTGCTGCTATAACAAATTACCGCAAATTTAGTGGCTTAAAAGAGCACAGATTTATTATCCTACAATTCTGGAGGTCAGAAGTCTGAAGTAAGGGACTTCACTGGTGGCACAGTGGTTAAGAATCCTCCTGCCAATGCAGGGGACACGGGTTCGAGCCCTGGTCTGGGAAGATCCCACATGCCGCAGAGCAACCAAGCCTGTGAGCCACAACTACTGAGCCCACATGCCACAACTACTGAAGCCTGCGTGCCTAGAACCCATGCTCCACAGAGAAGAGCTGCCTCAATGGGAAGCCCATGCACCACAACGAATAGTAGCCCCTGCTCACCACAACTAGAGAAAGTCCACAGGCATCAACGAAGACCCAACACAGCCAAAAACAGATAAATAAATAAATATATTTTTTAAAAAAAAGAAGTCTGAAATGAGCCTTATTGGGCTTAAGAGGTCAGCAGGGCTGTTTTCCTTCTGGAGGCTGCAGGAGAGAATCTGTTTTCTGTACCTTTTCCATCTTCTAGATGCTACCCACAATCCTTGGAGTGTGACCTCTTCCTTCATCTTCCAAGTACATCACTCCAACCTCTGGTACCCTCATCACATCTCCTTTTCTGACTTTATCCTCTTGCCCCCTCTTTCACAGGCCCTTGTGATTACAACAAGCTCACTTGGATAATCCAAGAAAATCTTCCTGTCTCATGACCCTTGACTTAATTATATCTGCAGAGTCCCTTTTGCCATGAAAGTTAGCATATTCATAGGTTCCAGAGATTAGGACTTTAGGAGGCCATTATTCTATCTATCACACATTCTAAAAACAATCTAATGTTATTGAGAAGTTATTTTTTCCCTTGAAGCCTTGTTCTCAATAGTTTAATAGTTTTATAGTGTAATTGTAAAATTCCTACAAAGCCTCAACTAGAGTGCAGTATTTAAGCCAAATAGATTAAATGATTAGTTTTTATTTTTGTCACTTTCTTTTTTTTTTTTTTACAAAAATAATATGTTGTTTTCAAACCCAAGATAATGCTAGAAATTAAAGAATTTATAATTCCCCATATTTCCTTTCTTTTCACTCTCTGTGGCTTTTTTTATATCACAGTTACATTTTTTCATTTGACAAAATGTCTTGAAAGTATTGTTCAGTATAGGTATGGTTGACATTGAATCCATTTTCTCACTTCTTAAAGATAGATATTGTGCTAAGTGTCAATGAATATATACCAACAAATGCCATTAACAATAATATAAATAACAAAGATATTAACATTTTTTTACCATTTTTTTGTCAAATTTTTTTTCATGTGGACCATTTTTTAAGTCTTTATTGAATTTGTTACAATATTGCTTCTGTTTTATGTTTTGGGTGTTTGACCACAAGGCATGTGGGATCTTAGCTCCCTTACCAGGGATTGAACCCACACCCCTTGCATTTGAAGGCGAAGCCTTAACCACTGGACTGCCAGGGAAGTTCCTTTTTAACCATTTTGTATCCTTCCTTTCATTTATTTTTTTAATTAATTTTTATTGGAGTATATTTGCTTTACAATGTTGTGTTAGTTTCTACTGTTTTAAGTGATAATTCGTCAATGGATAAAGAAGATGTGGTATATATACACAGTGTAATACTAGTCAGCTATGAAAAAGAATGAAATAATGCCATTTGCAGCAACGTGGATGGACCTAGAGATTATCATATTAAGTGAAGTTATATTAAGTGAAGTTAAGTCAGAAAGAGAAAGACAAATACTGTATGATATCACTTATATGTGGAATCCAAAATATGACACAAATGAACTTATTTACAAAACAGAAACAGCTCACAGATGTAGAAAAACTTATGATTACCAAAGGGGAAAAGGGGTGGGGGAGGGATAAATTAGGAGTTTGGGATTAGCAGATACAAAGTACTATATATAAAATAGGTAAACAACAAGGTCCTACTGTATAGCAGAGGGAACTATATTCAATATCCTGTAATAAACCATAATGGAAGAGAATATGAAAAAGAATATATGTGTGTGTGTGTGTATAACTGATTCACTTTGCTGTACACCAGAAACTAACACAACATTGTAAATCAACTATACTTCAATAAATAAACCATCAAATGCTAATATTTACATTAAAGATATATGGCTTTTGATGCCTTTAAAAGTTGGCCCAAATGGTAGATAATAATAGAATAATTTCTAGTTTAAGTGTGCTTTATGCTTGAAAACAGAAATTCATGATTAATATATTTTTGTTTGACTACCTATAATTATTAATGGTTGGGAAAGAAATATTTCTTCCAATGTAAAAGGATTCTCAGTTTCTGTTGTTGTTATATAAAATAATATCAAATCTCCATCTCCTGATTTATAGAATATCTGATGGAAAAATACTCACTAATAATCTGTACAGTTAGGGATGCTCTCTCCAAGGATAAATGTGATTAACAGGCTTGGTAAATAACTCAGCGAGAAAAAAAAAAAAATAGACAACATAGCTTTCATTTGTCAACCCACCTTAAAAGCAAATGACAGGAGCAATTTCTCTTTTTCTTTTACTAGCCCAATATGAATTCATGGTCATTAGAGGGTTGAGTGTGCAATGCCTTGCAGGTGTTCTTTTGTAACACAGGAATATTCATTAAGTCTTTGTATAATATCCAGTCACTAATTACTATTTAGCTCCACGAGTTCATGTCTCAGAGTCTTTATGTTTTGCTGTTTTTCCCTGCTCAGCCAGCCTCCTTTGCTTGGCAGTGTTTTGCATCTGCCTTCCCCTTGTGTGTTCGTAACTGTTTCTCTGGTGTAGGTCATTCTCCAGCCTTCACAGAACCTCAGTAGTATAGCGGGTATATTTTGACTCCACTGAATTTCTGTTACAGAATTCTCTCTCCACCTCCTCTCACCGCGCACGATTTTCACGTTGTTCCCAATGATATCTTGCCAACCTTCTACTTTCCTGGGAAACTGTATGAAGACTTTTTTTTTTCTGAACTATAGAATCTTGGCAGAAATGATCATAACGTTAATAGGTGGGTCTGTTATCATAGGGAAAATGTAAGGAATGGTTTAATTCATAGGAAAGAATAATTGTGCAGAAGTTTTCTAATTAGAATATTTTTCTCCTAATGGTAGAGTAGTTAGAAGTCAGGTTTATAGAGAGTTGAAATTCCCCTAAGATTATTGCTTCATACTTGAGGCCCTCCCTGCACACTCTGGGCAACTGACCAACTGGAATGATTTCAGGGGTCTGGGAAGCTCCTTGGTCTCACATATTTCTCTGACCAAGGTTCAGAAGAACCACTCCTTAAGGACTTTCTGGTAAAGATGTTTTAGGATGAGCAGCTAATCTTTGGGGCTGGTTAAACCTATCATCATTCACATTACCTAAACAGAGAGCAGACACTAAAGGTATGGGAACTCATGAAGTGTAATTTTTAAATGGAAAGGACCAATTAAGAGAAGTGATAGAGAAAAATGCCTGGAGGGCAGCACACTGTAAACAGTTCGTGGTTTGAAATTCATCAGAGAAAAGAAGCAACAGGAAAGCTTTAGGGAATGTTGCATAGTTTTCCATGTAGATGTATTTATTCATCATTATTTTACATGGTTCTTATTAAGTGTCTATTGGCTATGGTCCAGTTAAACCATTTGGTGTCAGCTATGCAAAGCAATAGTTTTTCACATTTTTATTTTACTGGCCAAAATCTTTTCCAATAAAAAATTTACATATTCTCAGTGTGTAAACCAAATGACAGGAGAGCTATTCTGATTGAAGAGGGTTGGAATATTTGAGGATTTCTCTTTCCCACAGCACCTGGCCTCTCCTTTCTCTCCCCCAACAATCTGTGAGACAGCTCTCTGATTAAAGTCTGTTTGAGTAATCAACATCCTTTGAAATGAGGGACATTTATTCAATAGATTCATGATTGAAACCACCACTTCAAGAAGAAAAATCACTCTTCATTGAAGTTGGCAAACTGAAGAAATTGCTGATACCCCACTTCATTAATCCATTCACTCATTTTCTTTTCCAAAGAATATTGATAACCTAGTATGTGCCACTGACATGCTCTGGAGATAGAAGAGTGACCAATGTAGACATGGGCTGTGCCTCACAGAATTTACATCCTAATTAAGAGTCAGCCATTTGAAGCAACATGGATGGACCTCGAGATTATCGTACTAAGTGAAGTCAGTCAGGCAGAGAAAGACGAATACAATATGTTATCACTTATATGTGGAATCTAAAAAGAATGATACAAATGAACATATTTACAAAACAGAAGCAGATTCACAGAAAACAAATTTATGATTGCCAAAGAGGAAGAGGGGGAGGAATAAATTAGGAGTATAAAATTAACAGGTACACACTACCACATATAAAATAAACAACAAGGATTTACTGTAGAACACAGGGAGTTATATTTAATACCTTGTAATAACTTATAATGGAAAAGAATCCAAAAAAGACTATAAACATACACGTATATATGTATAACCAAATCACTTTGCTGTACCTCTGAAACTGACATAATACTGTAAATCAACTATACTTTAATTTAAAAAAAAAAAGAGTCAGCTATGTGCCATCACATGCACTCTTTGAACAGATGATTTGCCCAAGATGTTTGCCCTCTGTCCAACCATATTTTGCTCAAAGCATACTTTTCCATAGATAATATTCTTAGGCGTGTCTTATGACAGCTTGCTCACACTGTATAAAGTTCAAAAGCTTATCTAGGTGGGGCTAATACAGCAATTGAGAACACTATTTGCAATATGTTGAAAGACTGCCAAAGCATTACCCAATCCCAAAAGACATTATTTATTCTATAGTCAAAATATGCAGGATTAGAAGGAGTCTTTTCCATTCATCCATCCTACTGTTTTTCTCAGTTCCCTCTATCTATGAAGTTCTTTGGGACATTTAAAATTCATTCTCTGGGGACTTCCCTGGTGGCGCAGTGGTTAAGAATCTGACTGCCAGTGCAGGGGACACGGGTTCGAGCCTTGGTCCTGGAAGATCCCACATGCCGCGGGGTAACTAAGCCCGTGCACCACAACTACTGAGTCTGTGCTCTAGAGCCCTCGAGCCACAACTACTGAGCCCACGCACCACAACTACTGAAGCCCGCAGGCCTAGAGCCTGTGTTCCACAACAAGAGAAGCCACCGCAATGAGACGCCTGAGCACCGCAATGAAGAGTAGCCCCCGCTCACCACAACTAGAGAAAGCCTGCGTGCAGCAACGAAGACCCAACACAGCCAAAAAAAAAAAAAAAAAAATCATTCTCTGAACAAACTCAAGAAATCTCAACAGCTCATTTCTTTTAAGGCTTTTTCTTTTCTATCACCAGCAAATCATAGAAGAGTGGACAAGTTGCACAGCCTGTGATCTCAGGAAGCTGTGCCCGCAGAGGCAGACTGACTGGCTTCATAGGAGCCGCTGTGTGTGATCCCCAAGGTCTGCCCTTCCAGATGCCCTACATGTATAACTGAGCCACTTTGCTATACCCCTGAAACTAACACCACATTGTAAATCAACTCAAATCCTATATAAATTTTAAAAAAGAAATAGAGTCAATATTTTATATCATGCCATCCCTCCTCTTGGTATGCCCTCCAAACTACTGCACGTTACATGTTTTCTTTTAAAAACGTTCTTTACTTTTATTCTGAAAACCCTTGAAATAGCTCGAACCAGTCCAAAGTGAGGTAGAACTGTACCCGAAAATCAATGGCATAATAATAACTAACATAAATAGCACTAGTTTACTACTAGTTATTCATAATTAATTTGATCCTCACAATAACACTGTGAGGGAAGTATTATAATGCATCCCTTCTGACAGATGGAGAAACTGAGCTTCAGCAATGCAAAATAACTAAAAGGCACACAGTTAGAAAGCATCTGAGCTTAAACTCAAAAGCTGGTCTTGGGCTTCCCTGGTGGAACAGTGGCGGCGCGGGCCCCCCCCCCCCCCCTGCCGATGCAGGGGACGCGGGTTCGTGCCCCCGTCCGGGAAGAGCCCACATGCCGCGGAGCAGCTGGGCCCGTGAGCCATGGCCACTAAGCCTGCGCGTCCAGAGCCTGTGCTCTGCAATGGGAGAGGCCGCAGCAGTGAGAGGCCCGTGTACTGCAAAAAAAAAAAAAAAAAGCTGGTCTTCTGATACTCAGAACTGAGTCAAATCGGTACCCGCTGCCCACCCGCATTTCTGGACTTGGGGTCATCCCAGGCCTCAGGCCTCCACATGGGCCCACTTTTAGATTCTTGAGAAAACTCGTCAGAAAGACATTTTAATCTTGATTTCCTGCGAGAAGGGGGAGGCGTTGTGCGGAATTCGAAGCCATCTATGAGAAAGAGGAAGGACAGGGTGGTGAGGTGACTGCAAGCACTGACTGGAATTGTGACGTAGCGCCACTCAGCGCCCCGGGCCAGGCCTGCCCTGCTTCCCTCCGCCTTCTTCCTGCCCCTCAAGCACTCAAAGCTCTTTCCCACCTGGGGATCTTCACACTGCTGCCCACTCAGCCTGACGTGCTGCCCCAGACCTTCTACTGGCTGGTGCGTTTCCATGATTCCCATCACGTTCAGATGGCCTCTCCTCAGGGAGGCCTCTTCTGACACCCCTCTATGACCCACCCCGTTGCCTCTGTCCTGTCACCTCATTTTGTTTTCCTCACACTGCTTACACTCTGAACTTGACTTATTGACTTTTTAAGATTGTGGCAAAACCCAGATAACGTGAAGTGTACCATCTTAAACATCTTTAAGTTCAGTGGCATGAAGTATACTCAAGGAGGTGTGCTGTCATCATGACCACCCAGCTGCAGAGCCCTTTTTATCTTGCAAAACTGAAACTCTATACCCATCGTATAACTCCCCATTCCCCTTCCCCAGCCCCTGCCGAGCATAATTCTGTGTTCTGTCTCTAGAAATGTGACTATTCTAGGTACCTCATGTACGTGGAATCATACAGTGTTTATCTTTTTGTGACCAGATTATTGCGCTTAGCATAATGTCCTCCAGTTTCACCCATGTTGTAGAATGTGCCAGAATTTACTTCCCTTTTAAGGCTGAATAATATTCCATTGTATGTATAGATCACATTTTTTTTTTTTTACCCATTCATCTATTCATTGACACTAAAGTTGCTTCAACGTTTTGGCTGTTGTGAATAATGCTGCTGTGAACATAGGTGTATAAATGTCTTCAAGTCCTTTCTTTCAAACCTTTTGGGCACTACACCCAGAAGCAGAATTGCTAGATCATATGGTAATTCCATTTTTACTTATTCAACATAGGCTGGCATACAGTAGGTACTTGATTATTTTTTGATTGAACAAAGGATGGCCGTTGGGCCATAGAGCACATACTTTTTCATTGAATTTTTAAAGTACATAATACATGTAAATGGTTAAAAAAAAAAACTCTATATAATAGGGTTTAATTGACAAGTAAGTCTCTCTCTTCTTGCCCCCAACTAACTAATTTCTCTTGTTAGAGGCAATATTTTTACTAATTTCTTGTATGTCTGTCTAGAAATATTCTATGAATGTACAAACATATATAATATATGCTCTCTTTCTTCATTTAATGGTATACTGACTTATGAACAAAGTGAAGAATTACCAGGCAGGGTCAAGACTAATGGACTGACTCTGGGAAGAGTTAAGACCTCAGGATAAGAGCCCAGAAAAGACAGTCCTCAAGCATCAAGGAACATTCTTCCATGTGTCAGTTAAGTCCCTACTTGCACCTGGCAACACGTTTTCTCTGCGCCCTTGTACACCAATTAATTGTGGGTGTCCTCCCTACCTGCCAAGGAGAAAGGCCACGTGGCAGGGCAGAAAGATGCAACATGAGTTTGATTGAGGAGTTTGAGGTCACAGCGCGATGTGGAAGTGGGAAGTACCCAATAACCGTCACAGTTATGAGGATGGAAGTGGTGGGTATGAGTCTGGACTAGAGATAAAGTCTTGGGTGTCAACTATAGAGAAAGGGGTGCTGAATTTTGTGTGCAGCAATGAGACTTCAGAGAGAGTGTGTCAAGAGGGAAGAGCAGGGCTTCCCTGGTGGCGCAGTGGTTGAGAGTCCGCCTGCCGATGCAGGGGACACGGGTTTGTGCCCCGGTCCGGGAAGATCCCACATGCCGCGGAGCGGCTGGACCCGTGAGCCATGGCCGCTGAGCCTGCGCGTCCGGAGCCTGTGCTCCGCAGCGGGAGAGGCCACAACAGTGAGAGGCCCACGTACCGCAAAAAAAAAAAGAGGGAAGAGCAGTAAGCCAAGAACTGGGCTCTGCCGATACCCCTGGACAGCAGGCAGGGAGAAGGAAATTGTTGAAAACAAGTATCATCAGACAGCATCATCAGTAACAGAGGAAATTTAGACATGGGCATGACGGTGACGTTTCTTCAGTTAATAACTTGGAAGTTCACTCTGAATCGTGTAAGCTTTCCTTTTTAGTATTTCCAGTAATATTTTTGCTCTGAGACCAAATGCTTTCCTGGAACACCGGTCTGTAAAAATATGTAACTCTAAAAGACACCATTTGCCGATGAGGAACAAGGAAGAAACAGTGTGTTCTGGCCACAAGCAGTATTCTGAACACGTTCCTCTGGCCAGATACTTGCCATATTTCCACTATTCCTTCCAGTCCTTCTTTTCTTCTTCAACCTATTTTAAAATATCATGTTTCCTTTCTGACTTACCTACTCATTTCTAAACCTAAAACAATAGTTGTTCTTTTCTCTGCATTGCCGTGCCATTTTTCTCTCTGTGGGTGGGAACAATTAGCTCTTTCTGAATCTTCAATTAGGTTCTTGATGATTTACCTATAAAAGTTACTTATAGATGTCTCCTAGGAACACTGTCCACAGTGGCTTGTTTATATCTTAATCTTTTTTTCTTTTTTTCTTTTTTTTGGCCGTGATGCCCAGCTTGTGGGATCTTAGTTCCCCCACTAGGGATTGAACCCAGGCCCCTGGCAGTGAGAACCCGGAGTCCTCACCATTGGGCCACCAGGGAATTCCCTATATCTTAGGATAAAACCTTTGAATCTTCAAACTTCTCTTTTCCCTCTTCTCTCCTGTTTCTTTCAGGCCCAAATATACAAGACAGCCTTCTGAATAGTAAGTACATTTCTCATGGGACAACTTGAAATAATGCATTTTTTAAAAAAGTCTTTTTGTCCTGAAGGAATAATGGGAATCCTGGTTCTTTAGCTGTTTTTTGGGTTTTTTTTTATTGAAGTATAGTTGATTTACAATATTGTGTTAGTTTCAGGTGTACAGCAAAGTGATTCAGTTATATGTGTGTATATATATATAATATATATAATACATATATATAATATATATATTATTTTGGGGATTATTTTCCCTTATAGGTTACTGAGTGTAGTTCTCTGTGCTATATAGTAGGTCCTTGTTGGTTACCTATTTTATATATAGTAATGTTCTTTGGCTGTTTTATGATGAAATTTCACCTTTGGCTTTCTATTTAGGGCTCACTGTGTATCAATGCTATATTGTTCTTTGAGGCAGAGTAAGAAGGTACTTGTGAATCCTAGTAAGCCCACATATTAGGGCTGCAAACACAAGTTCCAGAATCTATAAACTCATAAACATAAGTCCATGACATGTGGAGAAAAGAAAAATAACAAAGAAGGAGCCCAGTTATTCTCAAGAAAATACAGCTAAGGGGAAGGGTCTTAAAAATTATTTAAGCCTTCATATGTGTCTATACCTACTTATTTCTATTCAACTCACCTTTATTGACTACTTATCATGTGTCAGGCACTCGTTAATGTGGTAACATAAAGATAAATAATTTTATAGAGCATAGGTAGTAGGTAAAATGAATATGACCTTTTCACAGAGAAAAGTAAATATGACACCATTGGTGTTACAAAATCCCAATGGAATAGACTGTCAACTAGGAATGGGGCTTTGGAAGGGAAATCTAGTTCAGGAAAGTGTCTAATGGAAGAGATCTGTTGAGAAGGTATAAAACCCTGCATGAAATTCAGAAGGACACACTGGCCATATTTATTAGGACAGAGTTAGAAGATACCATACTTCTTCTGCATGTGTCATCCTACCCAAAGAGGAACATCTAATAAGTCCTAGGCTTAGCTTGCTGACAGTTTCTCCTGTTAGGGTAGGAAAAACAATGAGGAAACAGCTATGTTGGCTGTAGTTTCTCCTGTTAGGGTAGGAAAAACAATGAGGAAACAGCTGTGTTGGCTGTACTTCTAGCCAACCTGGAAGACTGGTCAGGGGTATGAAAATGGCAGGAGTCATGAGGGAAAGTGGTTCCAGTACATGATGATAACAAAGGGGGAGAAGTTGTGAGTGGCTAAGCACTTCCCTGAACTGTAAGAAAGGAACCTGTAGAAGGTTCAAAGGAAATGTACATGTGATCCATCATCTGAGACTAAGAAGGAATATGACTAAAAGAGAGAAGGAGGTTCTACCAACTTAAACACTGAGAATGTAATTAGAAATTATCTCGAGTAGAAAGAGAATGGGGAGATGGCCGTAGAGACCAATGCAGGTACGTAGATACTCTGAGGACTTCTGATTTTGAAAGGCTGTGTGGAAAAGATGCAAGCTGGGACACAAAGTGAAGGGCACCTAAAAAAGTGAGGCAATCTTTTCAGACTAGCAAGAATCAGCCTATATATGCTGATGGAGCAAGACATTGTTTTGACACATTAACGACGACGTTTTCCCTGGAGACTTCTTGCTACCTTGTGACTCTCCCTTATCAGCAAGCTAGACACAAAGCCCCTGTTACCTCCAGTGAGAATTGTAACAGCAGCAACCAGAAAAAAATGTAGTTCAGTTCTTGGACCTGCTTTGTTGTACAGCTTTGTCAGAATAAGAGATACCCCCAAACCCCATACTGACTCACTCTGCCCCATGGCTATGCCAAGTTTGATTCTTTTTAAAATCAATGAGAAAATTTCAGAAATCAATTTTGTCTTTTTTTTTTTACTTGAAGAAATGAATAATTTTTTACTACCTTCTTTTTTCTCTAAGATAATTTTTAGCAATAATAAATGTTACTCAGACTACTTAAAGACATTTCTACTACAGGTGAATTTTTCACTGGATTGTACATGAAGTCCAGGAGACCACTCCTTACCTGTTGCCAACAACAACCCTTACCCGGCTCAAACACACAAGAACTCCAGGGCATGGTCAAATGACTACCCCAAGGAAAGGAGGTATTTGACTTCTTTTATTAAGAGCCCTAGGGCAGAAATGGTGAGCTATAAAGCCATCACCACCTATTGTCAACTCATCTTAGGCAGTTTCAGTGGGTAGGTTTCTCACTATGCTTTATCAAACTCAATTCAGGTGACCTCTAGACAAAGGAATTACTCATAGAAATTTGGTGATCGTTACATGGTCTCTTCCATTTTTGCAACATGGATTTTTATCTCCTAGAAAAGGGTCTTACATATCTTACTATGACCTACTTTAGAATCAAATAGTCAACATCATAAATTGCTAATCCTAGTTGTTTCTCAGAGAAAACAAAATCCTAGTCATATTAATTGCATACAGTTCTTCTAGACTGTTGTTCAAAGAAGTAAATATAGTTGGCTATGACATTGGTCCCTCCTGATCCCTTTATGCACAAGACAGAGCTTCTGCACAATAATGATGCATGGATTGGATTTGTAATAACTTGAATACTCACTGGAAAGAATAATGACTTGTGGACGGGTGGCAATGTGAAAAGAAGCTTCAAAGAGTATCTCAGAGGAATCTGTCCTATTAACAATTGTTTAAAGATGACTAGGATGAAGCCATGAAAAACATAAAGAATTATAATATATAAGCAAAATAAAGGTGGTGGGAATAATATACCAGATAGCAGAGTCAAAATATGAAAGTGTCACAATCAATTGATAAAGTGGGGTGAAATAAATGATACCTGAGAAAAGAAATATAAATTCCCACATTGGACCTGAAAAAAAGTCAGGTTTTTCAAATCCAGATCATGGGGAAAATATCTTAGGAGCAGGTCTTGTGAAAAATGTCGAGTGTTTACACTGAAAAGAATGTCAACATGGACCAGATTAAAGAAACCAATAAATTTTATTTGGGACCATGGGTGGTCAAGGCATTTTAAAGTTGCATTAATAGAGTAACGATGTCCACATCTAGGGTAGTACTTGTCTCAATTGTACTTTGCCCCCAACACAACTCATCCAGATGTTATATTTATTTCTTGGTACAACATGGAAAGCATTTTGGAGTAAGGTAAATGGAATTGCAAGGAACTAAGTCAATTTTTATATACCCAGAACCCCTTTTAACAAAAAAGAAATAACCCCCTCTTTATTCCATGTGGTCCTGGTGAGATTATCCATCATTGTACCCTCCCTAGTCTTTGGTCCAAAGTGATTAGTTCAGGGACTGATGTGATTTGTGTATTTGAGGTTCAAGAATTTTTCATCTTTGTTATGATAGGCTGTAAGATGTAGGCTTGGGACAGCCAGGTACCAATTATCTGGCCATAGGAGCCTGTTGCCTACAGAGGAGAGTGAGGTCAGCATGTGAAGCAAAGATAGTGGTATGTTACAGCCAGCTCAAACTGACTCACGAGAGCCAACTCTTAAATTTTCATGAAATTTTATGAACCAGTAGTTAAAGGCAGCCATTTTTTGTTACTTTTTCTTTTCTTTTCTTTTTATTTTTTTATAAATGTATTTAATTTATTTATTTTTGGCTGCGTTGGGTCTCTGTTGCTGCGCACAGGCTTTGTCTACTTGTGGTGAGCGGGGGCTACTCTCCGTTGCGGTGTGCAGGCTTCTCATTGCAGTAGCTTCTCTTGTTGCAGAGCACAGGCTCTAGGCACACGGTCTTCAGTAGCTGTGGCTCACGGGCTTAGAGCGCAGCCTCAGTAGTTGTGGTGCGTGTGCTTTATTGCTCCGCGACGTGTGGGATCTTCCCAGACCAGGGCTGGAACCCATGTCCCCTGCATTGGCAGGTGGATTCTTAACCACTGTGCCACCAGGGAAGTCCTAGTTTTTAGTTTTTATTTTAAAAAATTTTTTATTAAAATATAGTTGATTTACAACATTGTGTTAGTTTCTGTTGTATAGCAAAGTGATTCCGTTTTATAGATATAGATATATAAATAATGTACAATTATTTTTCATATTCTTTATATATATTCTTTTTCATATTCTTTTCCATTATAGGTTATAATAGAATATTGAATATAGTTCCCTGTGCTATACAGTAGGACCTTGTCGTTTATCTATTTTATATATAGTACTTTGTATCTGTTAATCCCAAACTCCTGATTTATCCCTCCCCCATCCCTTTTCTCCTTTGGTAACCATAAATTTGTTTTCTATGTCTATAAGTCTGTTTCTGTTTTGTAAATAAGTTCATTTGTGTCATATTTTGCATTCCTCATATGTGATATCATATGGTATTTGACTTACTTCACTTAGTGTGAAAACCTCTAGGTCCATCCATATTGCTGCAAATGACATTATTTCATTCTTTTTTATGGCTGAGTAGTATTCCATTGTGTATATATACCACATCTTCTTTATCTATTCATCTGTTGATGCGCATTTAGGTTGCTTCTGTGCTGGCTATTGTAAATAGTGCTGCTATGAACATTGGGGTTTTGAATTATGGTTTTCTCAGGATATATGCCCAGGAGTGAGATTACTGGATCATATGACAACTCTATTTTTAGTTTTTTGAGAAACCTCCATACTGTTTTCCATAATGGCTGTACCAATTTGCATTCCCACCAACAGTGTAGGAGGGTTCCCTTTTAAAGACAGTGATGACTAAAAGATAAATTATATAAACATACACTTAAGTAAATTATAATTAAAAACAAAGGTAATACCTATTCAAAACTCATTTCTTCCTAATTATTTTACTACATTTTATTATTATCTGTGCTCCTGGGACTCTTTACAGCTATTGTTCTCTAAATAGTGGAAGTACTAGATAATGGTGCATTACTGCACATCTCTTCCCAGTTCTATGTTCAGTGATATTTACATTGGTAGATTGAAATTAGCCAGTGTGGGAGTATTTATACTATAGAAATTGATAAACACTACAAATCAAGGCTGGATTTTTTGTTTTATTGATTTTTGGGATCAGAGTTCAGCCAACTTTTTCTGTAAAGGACCAAATAATAAACATTTCAGGTTTTGCAGGCCGTATCATCTGTCAAAACTACTCACCTGTACCACTGCAGTACAAAAGCACATATAGACAATACATAAACAAATGAATGTGGCTGCATTCCAATAAAGCTTTATTTAGAAAAACAAGCTACAAGCCAGATTAGGACCACAGGCAGAGTTTGCTAATCCTGTCTCTAAAGTTGTAGAGCAAATGTTAATTATACAGATTAAACATAAAAGTGTGTCATGTCTAAGGAAGGTATATCACATAGCATAAAGAAATGAGGAAATACTCTCCAGGTATTCAAAAATTATAGTCTGATTCAGCAAAATCAGGCTTTGCAAAAGGAGTTCCCACATACATATTTATTGTTTCACTTTCATCTTATCTGTATCAGCTTAGGCTGCCATAACAAAATACCATAGACTGGATGGCTTAAACAACAAAAATGTATTTCTCACAGTTCTGGAGGCTGGAAGTCCAAGATCATCAACATGCCAACAAAGTAGGTTTCATTCTGAGGCCTCTTTTCTTGGTTTGTAAGTAGCCTCCATCTCACTATATGCTCACATGACCTCTTCTGTGTGTGCATGCAGAACGAGAGAGAGAAAAGGATATCTTATTCTTTTTTTTAAATTCTATCCAAGTATAGTTGATTTACAATGTTGTGTTTAACCTCTGCTCTACAGCAAAGTGACTCAGTTATACATATATATATATATTCTTTTTCATATTCTTTTCCATTATGGTTTATCACAGGATTTGGAACATAGTTCCCTGTGCTGTACAGTAGGACCTTGTTGTTTATCCATCCTATACATAATAGTTTGCATCTGCTAATCCCAAACTCCCAATGCATCCCTCTCCCAATCCCCTCCCCTTGGCAAGTCTATTCTCTATATTTGTGAGTCTGTTTTTGTTTTGTAGATACATTCATTTGTGTCATTTTTTTAGATTCCACATATAAGTGATATCATAAGGTATCTGTCTGAACCACTCTCATAGTATGATAATCTCGAGGTCCATCCATGTTGCTGCAAATGGCATTATTTCATTATTTTTAATCGCTGAGTAATATTCCATTGTATATATGTGTCACATCTTCTTTATCCATTCCTCTGTCGAAAGACATTTAGGTTTTTTCCATGTCTTGTCTATTGTAAATAGTGCTGCTATGAACATAGGGGTGCATGTATCTTTTTGAATTATAGCTTTGTCTGGTTATATGCCCAGGAGTGGGATTTCTGGATCATATGGCAACTCTATTTTTAGTTTTTTGAGGAATCTCCATACTGTTTTCCATAGTCATTGTACCAATTTACGTTCCCACCAACAGTATAAGAGGGATCCCTTTTCTCCACACCCTCTCCAGCATTTATTATTTGTAGACTTTTTAATGATGGCTATTCTGACTGGTGTGAAGTGGTACCTAACTGTTGTTTCGATTTGCATTTCTCTAATAGTTAGCAATGATAAGCATCTTTTCATGTGCCTATTGGCCATCTGTATGTCTTGTTTGGAGAAATGTCTATTTAGGTCTTCTGCCCATTTCTTAATCTTCTTTTAAGGCACCAGTCCTATCAGATTAGGATTGATTATGACCTCATTTAACTTTCATTACCTCCTTTTAGGCCCTGTCTCCAAGTACAGTCACATTGGGAGTTAGGGCTTTGTCTTAGTTGACTCAGGCTGCTATAACAAAATACCATAGACTGGTAGCTTAAACACTATTTATTTTCTCATACTTCTGGAGGCTAGAAGTCTGAGATCAGAATGCCAGCATGATCAGGTTCCAATGAGAGCCTGGCTAGCAGATAGCCACATTCTCATTGTGTCCTTACATTTGGTGGAGGGGTGGGTGTGGCTGTGGGAGGAGCTCTAGTATCTTTCTTTTCTTATAAGAACACTAATTCCATCATGAGGACCCCACCTTCCTGACCTCATCCAAGTTTAATTACCTCCCAAAGGCCCTACCTCCTAATACCATCACATTAGAGGTTCACACTTCAACATATGCATTTTGGGGAGACACATTCAGTCCATAACTGACTTCAAACATGAGTTTAGGGTGGGGAGACACAATTTAGTCCATAACATTGTCTTTCTTATTAATGAAAATAGCAGCGAACATTCAAGTCAAAACTACACTCATTCTTCAGTAACCACGACATTTGGCTACAAGTACAAGAGTTTGACAAAAATCAACAAAAGCATTCTATGAGAATAAATTAGCTGTATCAACTTTATATAAAGAGGATGATATATTTAAAGTAGTGAAATTTACAATAAGCTTATGTATGTATATGCATACATACATTATTTTTCTTCAGAGACCTAGTTGTTGAACATTTCCAGCCCACCACTAGGCAGACACAAGTAGAAGTGAATGATGAAAAAGAGCTTGAGGGACAGTGTTAAGCCCCAGGATCCAGCAGTATTTATAATGCCAGATCCACCCTTGTATTCTCCAGTTACATGAACCAGTAAATTCCTCTCGTTGTGATTTTGCCTAAAGCTAATTTTAATTGGATTTTTGTCACCTGCTTTCAAGAATCCTGACTAATTCAGGGAACAAAATAATAATAATAATAATTATTATTATATTATTATATATAATAATTATATATATAATTATAATTATATAATAATTATATAATTATAATTATATATATTTTATATATAAAATATATTTTATATAATTATAATTATATATAATAATAATAATTATTATTATTATTATTATTACATTATTATTTTTTAAAGCCCTGAGAAAGAGGTTTCTGCAGGTTTGAAGACACAGCCTTCACTTTCAGGATCAGATCAGACTTGGAGCAGAAGGGATAAATGAGCTGCGTCCTGAAACTCTGGATTTTGCATTGCCGGCTTTACTGCTTCTCCAACTCTGCTCTCATGTCCCACTTTAATAACAGGATCCATATCTGAGCCCCAGTTCCCAGTTTTCTCCCAGTTCTGAAAATAGGGCTCTTCTGGTTCTAGCGCCTGATCCACTTGTCTGGTCCCAGTCCCTTTAGGCCTGGCTCTGTCTTTTCCCTCCCACATGCTCCAGGGCTTAGCTGTAGGAAGGCAGTATCCCCTGTGCCACTGTCCTGTGTGTAGCTTTATTAGACCTGTCCCTCCCTGATTTCCCATCGCAGTACTCTTGTGGGGATGTGCTCTGCTGGCCCTCTCTGATGCGATTTGCTGTTCTCAACAATACCTCCGATCTGTAACATGACCCACATGTCACAATGTCCTGCCTGCCACGCTAGCCCCTTCCCTGAGTCTGCTGCTCATTGGAGCCCACCTGGCCGGCCCTTCTCAGCCAGGGCCCTCCTTACAGAGTGGGCTCTTCCCAGGCCTCCACTGCAACCAGTCAAGCCAGGCCCTGATAAGTCCCTTCTCAGAACTGCAGCTCCTGATGTCAGCTTGTGGGGAAAACAAACCATACACTGCAATTTGGAAACCATGTGCACAACTACTTTTCAACACAGGCTTGGCGTTCCCCTTGAATACTGAGGAGAATAGCTCTACCTGTGAAAATGAAGTGCTAAATATTGTTTAAATTTATCACTAAAAAACAAATTAATTCTAGATAGTGGGTTGACATGTACTTAAGTGGTTCTACAAAATAAGACTGAAGACCGTTTCCACCTGCCTACTTGTAACGTTTCCTTTACCCATCCCCCCACCTCCACCTGTTCTTTTGAGATGTCAAAGCCGCTAAAATCAAGGGAGGAGAGAGAAGCATTAATCTAAAACCTCAAACAGCAATAAAAAGCTTAGTTCCACAGTCCTCAAGACAAGAATCACATGTATCTTTTATCTTTGTTAGCGTGTTCCTTTGCACGGTGGGTGCAGACACAGCCCAGCATCTTAATAATGGGTCCCATTAAATTGCATTTTCCTCTTTGCTTGAAAAAAATTAATGTCAGCATACACATTATGTTCAAGCAATTATAATGTGTCAACATCATAAAGTCTGGACCGATGAGTTCGAAAGATTGAAAATAGGGTAATTTACTTTGTTCCACTTGAGAGAAAGTAAGAGATGAAGCAAAATGGACTAATTAACAACCTTACCCTGTCTGGAATTTTTTTCAGATGCTACAGAAAAAAAAATGGCCTTAAAGAACAGATATTGCAGAAAAGACAGGACCCATTCAAGATCCATGCATATAATAATGCAATTATTACAATAGAGAGTTTCTCTCAAATCATATAAAGGCTTCCATTGGGGATTTCCCACAGTAATGGGATTTGTCTTAGTTGTTCCCTGGAGCAGCTGTGCTCAAACATTTTTGTACTACAACTCACTTGATGGATGACATGTAAATATTTGACACTCCCACAGGCATGCCCAGGTTTTAATGAATCAAAAACAATTTTTGTGTGCAGAAATAAAGCACTACAATTATTTGTAATGGTCAGGGCTATTAAATGTAGATCAGTAATGGATAGGCAAGACTGCCAGTTACACTTAATCCCTGATACATTAGTGGTAATTCCACATCTTTTTCTCCCACTCAAGACAGCATTATGGATTTTAGATGATTGAGAGTTATGTTATTTGGGGGAGTAATCTTGAATCCACTCAAGTGAATATTTTAAATTTAAAATATTTGCAAACTTGAGAACTTTAGTTCTCATCAGTTATACATTACTGTGACACACCTCACATATGATTGAGACTTACAGGCTTGGAATTTAGGTCATCAAATAATAAGAGGGAAACTGGAAGCGAAAGGAAGAAAAACCATTTTTACAGGAAGTGAAAAGGGGTGGGAAAGAGAATAGGGATGAAATGGAAAAGAAGAATTTGTCAGGCGGTGTGGAGTGTTAGAATACCAGCTTCTTTGACTTCCCCCAGTTTAGCAGATGTGTTTGGAAGTAAAGAAAGCAAATTGACTCGGGCCTTTATTCAGTGGAGTCTTAAGACC
Organism: Lipotes vexillifer; assembly: GCF_000442215.2. Classification (NCBI taxonomy): domain Eukaryota; kingdom Metazoa; phylum Chordata; class Mammalia; order Artiodactyla; family Lipotidae; genus Lipotes; species Lipotes vexillifer. Next base: position 876,705 of record NW_006779481.1, on the reverse strand, counting down.
GGGTAGATGGGGAGAAGGCCCAAGTTGGGACCAGCATGTCCCAGAACCTTGAAAAGTCAGGAGACAAAATACACTTTTGACATCCAGTCTAATTAGTTGAATACTTTCCCAGGATGCACTGAGAAAAAAGATAAGGATCCACCATTTTAGTATCAAATACCTTTAGTCATGTTAAACTTCTACATTTAAAAAGATTCCTGGGGCTTTCCTGGTGGCGCAGTGGTTGAGAGTCCGCCTGCCGATGCAGGGGACGTGGGTTCGTGCCCCGGTCCGGGAAGATCCCATGTGCCGCGGCGCGGCTGGGCCCGTGAGCCATGGCCGCTGAGCCTGCACGTCACGGGAGAGGCCACAACAGTGAGAGGCCCGCATACCGCAAAAAAAAAAAAAAAAAAAAAAAAAATTCCTGTTTCAAAGCAGGACTTCTAATTTGAAAGACTTTCATATCCCAACTTTTAACCATAACATGATGTTGAGAAATTGGGTAGGAATTTTGACATCAGAACAGGAGTATGTGTCAGAATACCAGCAGGAAACAGCTGGCACATTCAAAGGGGGTGGAAGTTTAATAAGGGGACTATTGACAGAGGTGAGATTAGGGTCAAGGGAAAAGATAGGGGATGGTGAAGCGTCTAGGATTAGCGGCACTGTGAAGCCATTAGCATTGCTAAGCCTGAAGGGACCAGGGGAGGTGAAGTGAGCCACAACCTGAGTGGAGCTGTACGGCTGTGGGAGGGTGATTGCCCGACAGGAGTGTGGCTGAGGGGAGGGGAAGGAGACCTCAGCTGAAGCACAGCCAGGCAAGGAGGGTCCCTGGGGGTGGCAGAAGGAGTCCCGAAGTAATACCTTGTTGGCATTTCCCACTGCCTAATCCCAGTCAGAAGCCAGAGGGAAAGGGAATAGGAGTGCTAAAGTCAGTGGAGCTCAGCCTCCTTGGGCACAGAGCAGGAAGGAGAAGACAGAGAATGGATCTAAGTGGCAAATGGAGAATAACCTGCTCAAAGAGGTTCTTTCTATACAGCCTTCTGCCACCCTTCTGCCCACCTCTTCATCACTCTGTGATGTGACTGACAATGTGAGTGGACAGGAAGAATTGGTAAATTGATTCTTCCTGGATTTTGCAATACTATTTAGATTTGGGGCAAATTCCTTTATGGAAGGAAAAAATCACAGTCAAAACAAGGACAATAGCAGGTTAAAGAGGCAACCTGGGCAGTCTGATCAAGATTTGGTGCCTTATGGACATACATACACGACCAAACGTAAAACAGATAGCTAGTGAGAAGCAGCCACATAGCACAGGGAGATCAGCTCGGTGCTTTGTGACCTCCTGGAGGGGTGGGATAGGGAGGGTGGGAGGGAGATGCAAGAGGGAGGAGATATGGGGATATAGGTATACGTATAGCTGATTCACTTTGTTATAAAGCAGAAACTACCACACCATTGTAAAGCAATTATACTCCAATAAAGATGTTAAAAAAAAAAAAAAAAAAGGATTTGATGCCTTGTTTCTAAAACAGAAATACAACTTGGAACATAGTGTTTAATAGAATTTGGCCCCTGCAGACAAAGGCCATTGAAGTCAACAAATTGTTCTTAACTCTTTCAACTTCACTTAATTGCATTGAGCCCCCATAATCTACAGGAACCCAAGAGAAGACATGTCCTTACAACTTGACAGTTTGTTCTTCTGCTCTGTATTGGCTTGAAGATTTTCTTTCTTTTAGTGAAGTTCAAAATGTCAAAGAATAACTCAGCTTGAAATTAACAAGCTCCAAAAGGTTTTAATTCAGTATAAAAATAAAATTATTTTATTCTGATATCTAGGAAATCAATATAGAAACCTCACTTTGATGCCTGGGTGCAGGAGTTTTACTTCTTCAAGACTTGTGGCTCTGCTTGTGTCTTTCATGATGCCTCAGGGGCCAGGTAAAAGGAGCCTGTACTGTTATCCTGACTAGCAAGTCCTAACTCAAATTTTGTTAAGTTTATCTCATCTCTGACACATGTTTATTATTGTTATATATCTAGAAAATAGTTGATTAAACAAATATAAATGGGTTTTGTTACTACAGAATTTCTCATATCCTTCATGTTTTAATGGAATGATGTACTTACACAAGAGGAGGCTGATGTGTTCCTGAACTTCCTTGGCCATGGAACCCTTGTGTCACACATCATCTTGTAGACTAAAATTTTGTGGAATGAATTTTGAAACACTGTCCTAACAACAGGTCTCCAAGCCCCTATTTCTCTAGTAACAATCTATCAATCCTGGCAAGATAAGTGGTGAGACTTTAGGCTTTCAGGAATGTCTATGGGCTGATGGAAGCTTAATATAAATGAAGAGTTGGGAGAACTAAGTTTTGTTTTGTTTTGTCTGTTTGTTTGGTTTACCACTTACTAGCTGAGTGATGTTGAGCAAATCAGCATGATGTTGTTGAGTCTGAATTTCCTCATCGCTGGGGGTAATTATTCTTACCTTACAAGGTCATTGAGAAATTTTCAAAAATAGCTTGGCAGTTTCATAAAATGTTAAATATACACCTACTATATGACGCAGCCATTCCGCTCCTAGGTATTTATTCAAAAGAAAGGAAGTCATATGTAATAGAGGAATGTTCATAGCAGCTTTATTTGTAATAGCCAAAACTGGAAACAACTCAAAGTCTCCATTGACAGGCAAATGGATAAATTGTGGTATATTCAGAAAATGGAACACTACTCAGCAATGAAAAGGAGTGAGCCATTCATACACGCAACATGGATAAATCTCAAAAAATAATGTCCAGTGAAAGAAGTCAGACAAAATCATACATACCATATGATTCCTTTTATATAAAATTCTAGAGAATGAAAACAAATCAACTATGACAGAGAAAGGATCAGTGACTGCCTCGGAACTGAGGGCAAGGGAGTGACAAGGGTTAGCAGGAGGGAGGATTTACAAAGAGTTAAGAGTAAAATTTTGAGAATGTTAGCTATGTTTACTATATTTTTGCTGCATATAGAATTCTAGAATGATGGTTTTTTCTTTCACTACTTTAAAGATGTTACTCACCATCTTCCTGTTTACCTTGTTTCCAGTGAGAAAATTGCCATCATCCTTATTTTTTTCTCAGTACCTAACATACGTTTTTTCCTCCCCTCTGGCTGCTTTAAAATTTTCCCCTTTGTTGCTGATTTTGAGCACAGTAATGAGTTTTGAGGTTGTTTTTTTCTTATGCTTAGGGTTCATTGAGCTTTTTGCAACTATAGTTTATGGTTTTCATCAAACTTGGGAAATTTTTGGCTATGATGTTTTCAAACATTTCTTCTTTCCCACCCCTCTCTTTTCTCTCCTTCAAGGACTTCAATTACACAAGTGTTAATTAGACCACTTGGAACTGGCCCACAGCTCACTAAGGATCATTTTTGTAAAATTCCATCTTCTCTTTGTGTTTTATTTTGGATAGTTTCTATTGCTATCTCTTCAAATTCAGTAATCTTTTCTTCTGCAATGTCTCCTCTATATTTAATCTCATCCAGTGTTGTTTGTTTGTTTGTTTTTACCTCAGACATTGTAGTTTTCATGTGCAGAAGTCTAATTTGGGTCTTTTCAAAATTACCTTCTATGTCTCTACTTAATTTTTTGAACATTTGGAATACAGTTATAAAAACTGCTTTAATGTGCTTGTCTACTAATTCTAACTTCTGTGTCAGTTTTGAGCCTGCTTTGATTGATTTTTCTCCTCATTATGGGTCATATTTTCCTGCTTCTTTGCATGCCTGCTTGGTGGGATGCCAGACATTGTGAGTTTTGCCTTGTTGGGTGCTGGATGTTTTTATATTCCCATAAATATGCTTGAGCTTTGTTCTGGGACACAGTTAACTTATTTGGAAACAGTTTGATCTTTTCAGATCTTGGTTTTTATGACTTGTAGGCAGGATAAGAGCTGAGTTCAGTCTAAAGCTAATTATTTTCTACTACTGAGATGATACCAAGTACTTTTACTCCTTTACTCAAGGAATCTACCAAGATTCACTTGGCTTCAGTCTCCCTGACCTGTGGCCTGGAAACTCTCTCAAGGTAATCTCAAACTGTGGCAATTGTAGGGTTCACCTCATTTATTTGCCATTTCTTAGAGAACACTATCCTTTGTTATCTGATGTATGATGTCATAATCCATCAGCCTTTCACTTAACTGTTTCATCAATCATTGATGTTCAAGTCCTAGGGCCATTATCGTATTAAGGGTTATAAACTGATGATATTTAATTCTCTACTTCTCAATCTGTTAGATGGAATTATTTTAAAAGATCCTTTCTACCTTATCCAGTTTGTTACCTAATAGTATAGTTTATAAAGAAAAGGAAGAATAAGTGCTGTCTTCCTATGTTTTTCAGTTTTCAGAATAATTAGCTGTTTCACTAACATTCTCTAAAGGTAATCAGTGAGTTTCTTTTAAAAATTGTATTTAAGAGCTTCCAGATTGGTGAACACATGGGGATTTGGGCAGAGTAGCAGACTTACAGAAGGCATGGACACTGCACTCTATCCTCTGACTTTGCCCTATGCATCTCTTCTATCCTGTGTTATATTATCCTTTTGTAATAGGTGGTAATCTAATCTGAAAGACTCTAGCTGTGGAGGGAAGAAACATAGGTGCAGGGGCCAAAGGCTAAAGAGGAACAGAGAAGTGCCGGTCCGCCTGCCTTCATGCTACCTGGCCCACAAAGAACAGGGTCTGATTAAGGAGGAAGTTGGAGGAGAACCTCAGCTTCCACCCCAATCACTTCCTGTCTGCCCCAATTATTTTCCTCTCTTGCTTTCTTTCTTTCTTTTTTTTTTTTTTTGGGCCTGTGTTGGGTCTTCGTTGCTGCACACAGGCTCTCTCTAGCTGCAGCAAGCGGGGGCTATTCTTCGTTGCGGTGTGTGGTCTTCTCATTGCCGTGGCTTCTCTTTTTGCAGAGCACAGACTCTAGGCGTGCGGGCTTCAGTAGTTGTGGCATGCAGGCTCAGTAGTTGTGGCTCGCAGGCTCTAGAGCACAGGCTCAGTAGTTGTGGTGCACTGGCTTAGTTGCTCCAATGTATGTGGGATCTTCCTGGACCAGGGATCAAACCCGTGTCCCCTGCACTGGCAGGCAGATTCTTAACCACTGCGCCACAAGGGAAGTCCCCTCCCTTTATTATTTTCACTACAAAAAAATGTATTTAAGTTATTATTATGAGCTCATGAAATTTAATATATTTGATGAGTTTTAATGTACTTAAAATTTTTTAAATATTCAAACTGTTCTATCTATGACCAAGAAGTCCCTTCAGATAGGTTTCTATGTTCTTTTGACATTGCTTCAGTAGTCTTAGATAGCTTCATTGCTTTCTGAAAAAACACAATATCCCAGGTTCATCTTGCATATTTCCTGACCCAGACATAGAACGAACTATTTGTCTAGATAGCACTCAATCTTTTGTAGTAGGGAATGGTATTTACAGACCATAATCTGGGTGCTAAGACTGCTTCTTTCTCCTGGGTTGTCACTATTTCTAAGCTATTCAGTGGAGAGCTTAGGAATAAGTATTTATAGAAAGAGAAAAACACATCATGAATTCATACTGATATTTACAATTTAGATTTAAGATTATAGAGTTTTACTTAACTTTTTGGGTTTTATATTTGTAGTCATTCCTTTTATGCTAAAAAAATTGTTGGTTCCTAATAAGAAAGTTATTAGTTATTTGCTTTATCATATATATACATATACATACCACATAAACGTATATATAAAATAAATATATAAATACGTGTGTTTAAGTAGTCTTAATACTAGTAGTAATAATTATATTGTTAATTTGAAACTATCACATACGTATATAATATGTATGTGATACACGCAGAGGCAGGGCCAAATCCAAAGCTGAACCCCAGGAGCTGTGCGAACAAAGAAGAGAAAGGGAAATCTCTCCCAGCAGCCTCAGGAGCCATGGATTAAATCTCCACAATCAACTTGATGTACGCTGCATCTGTGGAATACCTGAATAGACAACGAATCATCCCAAAATTGAGGCAGTGAACTTTGAGAGAAACTATAGACTTTGGGATTGCTTTCTGCATCTAATTTGTTTCTGGTCTTATGTTTATCTTAGTTTAGTATTTAGAATTTATTATCATTGGTAGATTTGTTTATTGATTTGGTTGCTCTCTCCCTTTTTTTTAATATATAGATATATATTTTTTCCCTTTTTCTCTTTTTGTGAGTGTGTAGGTATATGCTTCTTTATGTGATTTTGTCTGTATAGCTTTGCTTTTTCCATTTGTCCTAGGGTTCTATTTTTTTTTCTTTTTCTTTTTAGTATAGTTTTTAGTGCTTGTTATCATTAGTGGATTTGTTTTTTGTTTGTTTGTTTGTTTTGTTGTTGGTTTTTTTTCCTGTGGTATGCAGGCCTCTCACTGTTGTGGCCTCTCCTGTTGCAGAGCACAGGCTCCGGATGCACAGGCTCAGCGGCCATGGCTCACGGGCCTAGCTGCTCCGCGGCATATGGGATCTTCCGGACTGGGGCATGACCCGTGTCCCCTGCATCAGCGGGTGGACTCTCAACCACTGTGCCACCAGGGAAGCCCAGTGGATTTGTTTTTTGGTTTGGCTGCTCTCTTCTTTCTTTCTTTCTTTTTTTATTACTTTTTAATTTTTAATAATTTTTTTATTTTTTATTTTAATAATTTTCTTTCTTCCTTCCTTCCTTCCTTCCTTCCTTCCTCCCTCCCTCCCTCCCTCCCTCTCTCTCTTTCTCTCTTTCTCTCTTTCTTTCTTTTCTCCCTTTTCTTCTGAGCCGTGTGGCTGACAGGGTTCTTCGTGCTCCAGCCGGCTGTCAGGCCTCTGCCTCTGAGGTGGGACAGCTGAGTTCAGGACGCTGGCCCACCAGAAACCTCCCGGCTCCACATAGTATCAAATGGCATAAAGCTCTCCCAGAGATCTCCATCTCAACGCTAAGACCCAGCTCCACTCAACGACCAGCAAGCTACAGTGCTGGGCATCCTGCGTCAAACAACTAGCAAGACAGGAACACAACCCCACCCATTAGCAGAGAGGCTGCCTAAAATCATATAAGGTTATAGACACCCCAAAACACACTACTGGATGTGATCCTGCCCACAAGAAAGACAAGACCCAGCCTCATCCACCAGAACACAGGCACTAGTCCCCTCCACCAGGAAACCTACACAACCCACTGAACCAACCTTAGCCACTAGGGGAGAGACACCAAAAACAATGGGAATTACGAACCTGCAGCCTGCAAAAAGGAGACCTCAAACACAGTAAGATAAGCAAAATGAGAAGACAGAAAAGCACCCAGCAGATGAAGGAGCAAGATAAAAACCCACCAGACCAAACAAATGAAGAGAAAATAGGCAGTCTACCTGAAAAAGAATTCAGAGTAATGATAGTAAAGATGATCCAAAATCTTGGAAATAGAATAGAGAAAATACAAGAAACGTTTAACAAGGACCTAGAAGAACTAAAGAGCAAACAACCAATGATGAACAACACAATAAATGAAATTAAAAATTCTCTAGAAAGAATCAATAGCAGAAAAACTGAGGCAGAAGAACGGATAAGTGACCTGGGAGATAAAATAGTGGAAATAACTACTGCAGAGCAGAATAAAGAAAAAAGAATGAAAAGAATTCAGGACAGTCTCAGAGACCTCTGGGACATTAAATGCACCAACATTCAAATTATAGGGGTCCCAGAAGAAGAAGAGAGAAAGAAAGGGACTGAGAAAAAATTTGAAGAGATTATAGTTGAAAACTTCCCTAATATGGGAAAGGAAATAGTCAATCACGTCCAGGCAGCACAGAGAGTCCCCTACGGGATAAATCCAAGGAGGATGGGAGGGAGATGCAAGAGGGAGGAGATATGAGGATATATTTATATGTATAGCTGATTCACTTTGTTATAAAGCAGAAACTAACACATCATTGTAAAGCAATTATACTCCAATAAAGATGTTAAAAAAACAACACCACTGTGTTTTAAAGTCACTTGCAATAATTTTTCTTTCTATTACTATGGCAGCTAAATGATATATGTTTGATAAATTTGTTTATTTCAGTTTCTTTTTTATTTTTAGTGATTACTCTTTTTAAAGTTTACTTTTACTTTTAAATCATGCAAATATTAACATGGTTCCATAGTAACAATGTGCTGGTAAATATTTGACAACTGGCTCCCTGGGATAAAAGACCTGATTTTGTTAATCTCTATGGTTTAGATATTACCATGACCGATTTCAAGCTACTAAAGTTATGTCATTGCGTGCAGAGTTTGGGAGATGTGTAGTCACATATCATTATATAGTATTTCTACCATACAGATAGAATAATCTCAGTAGCATAGATAATAGTAAAATAATTACAGGTTGATGAGTTTTGAGTATTTATTATCTTTATTTTTAATGTAATTTATCTAACATTAAGTTTATATAATTTAATTTTTATTAATGGCTATTGACTAACTGACTCACAAAATTCTTGAAAATTTAACAATTGATTCTTGCTAGCTGGTGCGACCTGGCTCCAGCACGTCTCTCTTCCAAAGTCAAAATCACAAAACATAGCACATTGAGAAAAGGATTGCCCTCTACCTATCCTTTCCATCTGGTTCCCTCTCTTCCTGTATAGATAACCATTTGTATTAGATTTTTGTCTCTTTCATTGTTTATTTTTACAAATACAGGCAGATATGATTTTATATTTTCTTACACAGAAGATAGCACACAAATAACACTCTTCTGCTCCATGTTTAGCTTAGAATTGTGATTCCTGTTTAAATGTAACTCCCCTAGGAGAGGTAAAGAGGTGATATTGAAACTATTTCCAACATCACACTTCAGTAAAAATTAGTTTTCTTGAGAGCTGAGAAATGTCTGAGTGGGACCAGAGAGTTCCACTGAGGATATGGGTGAAACCATATGAGAGCTTCATAGACAAACTTCACAATTTTACTCTGGATCAGAGAAGTGAGGGGCCAGGCCTTGGAGCTGCTGAGGTGGCAAGGTTGCATGAATGAATGCTCAAGTCCTGGCTCAGCTCCCACCATATAAATGCAGCTACTTTCACTGAAGTCATCCTACCTCCCTGTTATAAAACTTCCGGCCATCAGAGGGGGTAATTGGTGTTTTAATGTTTTAGTTGGGTTTTTCAGCTGAGGTAAATGGAATAAGAATATGCTTATCACTCTTCTGAAAGTCATTTCTGTAATATTTATACACTTATACTCTTTGAGACTGAAAACTTTTATTGATATTCTGTTTGTTTCTGATAACTTTCCCGTGGAAAGAAATGACTGAGATCTTGGAATTCACGTCATTATTACATGACTGCTTTGAAAGTCATGGGATTTTAAAGAAACCTCTTTATTTCCTACAATGAGGGTATCCCATCTTGCCTTTGCCTTCATAGGTAATATCATTAGTGATTATTAGCACTTTATGACACCATAATATTTACACCATAATGAAGGTCAGAGACATGAAAGGGCTATTGACATGATTTGCTGGCTCTTGTTGTTAACCAGAATGGGCCCGTTTATTCTGTGCAACCTCTAATTACTTCTGGATTTTATTACGTTTTTCTGTGAATTCTAGGGGAAAATATGTAATAGTGTTTATCACAAGAATACATGTGATAGCTGGTAAAAACAGACTGATACAGTGTTTTTAATGACTATTTCCCAGCTTAAGGTTAGTGATCCCATTGGCACACAGAGCCTTTCTGTGAAATCAACATGGAAGAAATGAATGCAAGATATTGTATTGCAGTGCTGGGCCAGCACTTTCTATCCTATACAGAGAAGTAGCCTCAGAAAAAACACTATGGCGGATAACTAGGGCAACCTCTTATGTCCTTACGTAGTGCCCTGACCTTTATAATGGGTATGCACAGTTACCCGAGATTGGCACACAGAAAAGAGTGTGTGGGGGAATTTACATGAGCTTACTGAAAGCTGCTTTGCAAACCTGCATTTAAAGAACCTCAAGACTGTTGTTTTTTTGTTTTTTGCGGTATGCAGGCCTCTCACTGTTGTAGCCTCTCCCGTTGCGGAGCACAGGCTCCGGACGCGCAGGCTCAGCGGCCCTGGCTCACGGGCCCAGCCACTCCGCAGCATGTGGGATCTTCCCGGACCGGGGCACGAACCCGTGTCCCCTGCATTGGCAGGCAGACTCTCAACCATTGCGCCACCAGGGAAGCCCAAGAACCTCAAGACTTTTGACTTGCTGTGATGATTGCTGCTCTCGTCTAATTGGTTGGCCACTAAAATTTGCTCCCCATCCTACTTACTTTGATAGGAAGATCTGAAAGAATGGGCCCAAGCCCCAATTTTTCTCCCTGGTGCTACTATTTTCCACAATATGCTTATTCTAGGTTAGTCCAGTGATTCCAATATAACTGATTGTGGCTGTAATCTAGCACCCAAGTACCAAATGCATAGTCTTTGAGCCATGGAATACAACAAAGAGTCCTTTGAATACAAGGACTGTTGAATACAACCGGACTCCTTTCAGTTACCCTCTTCTCTAAGATGTATTTCAGTCAGACACACCAAGTAAGAGCAGAGACTCTGTATTAGAGACCTAGAGCTTCTTAAGGAAACAACTAAGGATATTAGCTTACAGACATGGAAAGGGGTGTGTCAGGGACTTGGGAGTGAGCGCAACTCACACAAAAGAATTGGCATCACACGATCTGGCCTAAGGCATTAATTCAAGGCCTGTCTTGTCTACTTGTGTATCCTTAGACACATTACCGGGGGACAATAATCTCTATTACTTGAAGTTCTTGTGGCAATCAAAGAAAATATTTGTGGAGGAAAAACTCTTTAAAATATAATAGAGCTAGAA
>NW_006779481.1:820757-865816 GCF_000442215.2 Lipotes vexillifer | reverse complement strand
GAAAGAGTGAATCAGGAAAAATACTCCCAGTGACTCAGGGATACAATAAGGATGCTTTGCTATCTTGGTCTGGGCTCTGGGAAAGAAGTTTCCCTGGAGAATTTGTAACCATGGGTCTGTCATTACATTAGTTCCAAGAATACTCAAGCTGTGAAATTATCATAAAGCAAGGTGGGGGCAGTAATTCCCCTTGGGCAGCTAACAGAAACAAATGCAAAACCCACTTGTTCTGGAAGACGAGGTGCTTGTCCAAATCTCTCAGAATTTCTTCCAGCCGTTCATGTATTTGAAGATGCTTCTTATGTCCCCCATAAATCTTATACTCTCCAGTTTAAATAGTCCTAACTCTGTCAACTACTTTTCATACAGTAGTTTCCAGAGCTGTCTCCATCCATTTTCTTCTGTGTTCTCTCTAATATATGGGTGTTCTATTTAAAATGTGCCCTTTTCATCCAGTTCAGGCCTAAAGGCAACATGTCTAAGGCAAATTATTACATTTTGTTCATGTGTGGGATAATATGAGACCATTATAAAAATATAATAATAAAGTACTATAACATCATATCACCATAGTAATTCATTAATGTAATGTCACTGTCATAAAGCTTACAATGTAATAGCAAATACTACTAAATGTGTTTTATGTGCCGAAAACTATATACTTTACATGCAGTATCCTTTTTAATCCCCATGAAACACTAAGACAGGTTTTATGATTATCCCCATTTCGCAGATAAGGAGAAAACCTAGTAACTAGCCCAAGGTTACTTAGCTGGTCACAGAGATAGTAATATGTATATAACCAAAGCCAGGATGCAAACCCAGACCTATCTGGCTTCAGTGGCCTTGCTTTAAACCACTAATACTCTACCCACCTTAATATGAGTCCTGGGAGGGCATCTGAAAATCCAAATGGCATTTTTAGTAACTGTCACTCTCTTGACTGTGTCGGCAGTGAGCTAAATTGCTAGGATTTTTCTCTCTTTAAAATTTAAATCACAGTTATTTTTCCTGAAGATACATTTTCATAGGATAAGGGGACAAATAAGAAGTAGGAAGACACAGGGAGAAAGGGGGCAGAGGACCAGAAGGCAAAGAGAAGGGTGGTTGGGTATACTAGTAATGACTTTTCCTTATATCCCAAGCTTTTAGTCAACCAGACCTGGCAGTTGACAAGGAGCTCCTGTGGTCACACAGCCAGGAATTCTGCTTGGTCTTAAAGATGTTTTGGTGATTTTTATTTCCTACATTTCTTTTTTATTTACTTTTAAAAATATCTTTATTGGAGTATAATTGCTTTACAATATTGTGTTAGTTTCTACTGTATAACAAAGTGAATGAGCTATATGTATACATATATCCCCATATCCCCATCCTCTTGCGTCTCCCTCCCACACTCCCTATCCCACCCCTCTAGGTGGTCACAAAGCACCGAGCTGATTTCCCTGTGCTATGCAGCTGCTTCCCACTAGCTGTCTGTTTTACATTTGGTAGTGTATATATGTCCATGCCACTCTCTCACTTGGTCCCAGCTTACCCTTACCCCTCCCTATGTCCTCAAGTCCATTCTCTACCTCTGCATCTTTATTCCTCTCCTGCCCAGAGGTTGTTCAGAACCATGTTTTTTAAAATTCCATATATATTTGTTAGCATACGGTATTTGTTTTACTCTTTCTGACTTACTTCACTCTGTATGACAGACTCTAGGTCCATCCACCTCACTACAAATAACTCAATTTCGTTTCTTTTTATGGCTGAGTAATATTCCATTGTATATATGTGCCACATCTTCTCTATCCATTCATCTGTCGATGGATACTTAGGTTGCTTCCATGTCCTGGCTATTGCAAATAGTGCTGCGATGAACATCGTGGTACATGACTCTTTTTGAATTATGGTTTTCTAAGGATATATGCCCAGTAGTCGGATTTCTAGGTCGTATGGTAGTTCTACTTTTACATTTTTAAGGAACCTCCATACTGTTCTCCATAGTGGCTGTATCAATTCACATTCCCACCAATAGTGCAAGAGTGTTCCCTTTTCTCCACACCCTCTCCAGCATTTATTGTTTGTAGATTTTTTGATGATGGCCATTCTGACTGGTGTGAGGTGATACCTCATTGTAGTTTTGATTTGCGTTTCTCTAATGATTAGTGATGTTGAGGATCCTTTCATGTGTTTGTTGGCAATCTGTATATCTTCTTTGGAGTAATGTCCATTTAGGTTTTCTGCCCATTTTTGGATTGGGTTATTTTTTTGATATTGAGCTGCATGAGCTGCTTGTAAATTTTGGAGATTAATCTTTTTTCAGTTGCTTCATTTGAAAATATTTTCTCCCATTCTGAGGGTTCTTTTCTTCTTGTTTATGGTTTCCTTTGTTGTGCAAAAGCTTTTAAGTTTCCTTAGGTCCCGTTTGTTTATTTTTGTTTTTATTTCCATTACTCTAGGAGGTGGGTCAAAAAGGATCTTGCTGTGATTTACGTCATAGAGTGTTCAGCCTATGTTTTCCTCTGAGAGTTTTATAGTGTCTGGCTTTACATTTAGGTCTTTAAGACATCTGGAGTTTATTTTTGTGTATGGTGTTAGGGAGTGTTCTAATTTCATTCTTTTACATGTAGCTGTCCAGTTTTCCCAGCAACACTTATTAAAGAGACTGTCTTTTCTCCATTGTATATTCTTGCCTCCTTTATCAAAAATAAGCTGACCATATGTGTGTGGGTTTATCTCTGGGCTTTCTATCCTGTTCCATGGATCTATATTTCTGTTTTTGTGCCAGTACCATACTGTCTTGATTACTGTAGCTTTGTAGTAAAGTCTGAAGTCTGAGAGCCTGATTCCTCTAGCTCCGTTTTTCTTTCTCAAGATTGCTTTGGCTATTCAGTGTCTCTTGTGTTTCCATACAAATTGTGAAATTTTTTGTTCTAGTTCTGTGAAAAATGCCATTGGTGGTTTGATAGGGATTGCACTGAATCTGTAGATTGCTTTAGGTAATATAGTCATTTTCACAATGTTGATTCTTCCAATCCAAGAACATGGTATATCTCTCCATCTGTTTGTATCACCTTTAATTTCTTTCATCAGTGTCTTATAGTTTTCTGAATACAGGTCTTTTGTCTCCTTAGGTAGGTTTATTCCTAGGTATTTTATTGTTTTTGTTGCAATGGTAAATGGCAGTGTTTCCTTGATTTCACTTTCAGATTTTTCATCATTAGTGTATAGGAATGCCAGAGATTTCTGTGCATTAATTTTGTATCCTGCTACTTTACCAAATTCATTGATTAGCTCTAATAGTTTTCTGGTAGCATCCTTAGTATTCTCTATGTATAGTATCATCTCATCTGCAAAAGTGACAGTTTTACTGCATCTTTTCTGATTTGGATTCCTTTTATTTCTTCTTCATCTCTGATTTCTGTGGCTAAAACTTCCAAAACTATGTTGAATAATAGTGCTGAGACTGGGCAGCCTTGGCTTTTTCCTGATCTTGGTGGAAATGGTTTCAGTTTTTCACCATTGAGGACGATGTTGACTGTGGGTTTATCATATATGGCCTTTATTATGTTGAGGTAAGTTCCCTCTATGCCTGCCTTCTGGAGGGTTTTTTATCATAAATGGGTATAGAATTTTATCAAAAGCTTTCTCTGCATCTATTCAGATGATCGTATGGTTTTTCTCCTTCAATTTGTTAATATGGTGTATCACATTGATTGATTTGCATATATTAAAGAATCCTTGCATTACTGGGATAAACCCCACTTCATCATGATGTATGATTCTTTTACTGTGCTGTTGGATTCCATTTGCTAGTATTTTGTTGAGGATTTTTGAATCTATATTCATCAGTGATATTGGCCTATAGTTTTCTTTTTTTTAGTTTTCCTGGTATCAGGGTGATGGTGGCCTCGTAGAATGTGTTGGGGAGTGTTCCTTCCTCTGCTATACTTTGGAAGAGTTTGAGAAGGACACGTGTTAGCTCTTCTCTAAATGTTTGATAGAATTCACCTGTAAAGTCAGATTCTTCCAGGTTGTCCATTTTATTGGCATAGAGTGGCTTGTAGTAATCTCTCATGATCCTTTGCATTTCTGCCGTGTCAGTTGTTACTTCTCCTTTTTCATTTCTGATTCTATTGACTTGAGTCTTCTCCCTTTTTTCCTGATGAGTCTGGCTAATGGTTTATCAATTTTGTTTATCTTCTCACTGAACCAGCTTTTACTTTTATTGATCTTTGCTATCATTTATTTCATTTCTTTTTCATTAATATCTGATCTGATCTTTATGATTTCTTTCCTTCTGCTAACTTTGGGGTTTTTTTGTTCTTCTTTCTCTAATTGCTTTAGGTGTAAGGTTAGGTTGTTTATTTGAGATGTTTCTTGTTTCTTGAGGTAGGATTGTATTGCTATAAACTTCCCTCTTAGAACTGCTTTTGCTGCATCCCATAGGTTTTGGGTCATCATGCTTTCATTGTCATCTGTTCCTAGATATTTTTTGATTTCCTCTTTGACTTCTTCAGTGATCTCTTGGTTATTAATTAGTGTATTGTTTAGTTTCCATGTATTTGTATTTTTTTACAGATATTTTTTCCTGTAACTGATATCTAGTCTCATAGCATTGTGGTCGGAAAAGATACGTGATACGATTTCAATTTTCTTAAATTTACCAAGGCTTGATTTGTGACCCAAGATATGATCTATCCTGGAGAATGTCCCATGAGCACTTGAGAAGAATGTGTATTCTGTTGTTTTTGGATGGAATGTCATATAAATATCAGTTAAGTCCATCTTGTCTAATGTGTCATTTAAAGCTTGTGTTTCCTTATTCATTTTTATTTTGGATGATCTGTCCATTGGTGAAAGTGGGGTATTAAAGTCCCCTACTATAATTGTGTTACTGTTGATTTCCCCTTTTATGGCTGTTAGAATTTGCCTTATGTATTGAGGTGCTCCTATGATGGGTACATAAATATTTACAATTATTATAACTTCTTCTTGGATGTAGTGTCCTTCTTTGTCTCTTGTAATAGTCTTTATTTTGAAGTATATTTTGTCTGATGTGAGAATTGCTACTCAAGCTTTCTTTTGATTTCCATTTGCATGGAGTACCTTTTTCCATCCCTCACTTTCAGTCTGTATGTGTCCCTAGGTCTGAAGTGGGTCTCTTGTAGACAGCATATATACAGGTCTTGTTTTTGTATCCATTCAGCCCGTCTATATCTTTTGGTGGGAGCACTTAATCCACATACATTTAAGATAACTATCGATATGTATGCTCCTCTTACGATTTTCTTAATTGTTTTCGGTTTGTTATTGTAGGTCTTCTGCTTCTCTTGTGTTTCCTGCCTAGAGAAGTTCCTTTAGCATTTGTTGTAAAGCTGGTTTGGTGGTGCTGAATTCTCTAAGCTTTTGCTTGTCTGTAAAGATTTTAACTTCTCCATTGAATCTGAATGAGGTCCTTGCTGAGTGGAGTAATCTTGCTTGTAGGTTTTTCTCTTTCATCACTTTAAATATGTCCTGCCACTCCCTTCTGGCTTGAAGAATTTCTGCTGAAAGATCAGCTGTTAACCTTATGGGGATTCCCTTGTATGTTATTTGTTTTTATTTTCCTTACTGCTTTTAATATTTTTCTTTGTATTTAATTTTTGATAGTTTGATTAATATGTGTCTTGGCATGTTTTTCCTTGGATTTACCCTGTATGGGACTCTCTGTGCTTCCTGGACTTGATTGACTATTTCCTATCCCATATTAGCGAAGTTTTCAACTGTAATCTCTTCAAATATTTTCTCAGTCCCTTTCTTTCTCTCTTCTTCTTCTGGGACCCCTATAATTCGAATGTTGGTGTGTTTAATGTTGTCCCAGAGGTCTCTGAGACTGTCCTGAATTCTTTTCATTCTTTTTTCTTTATTCTGCTCTGCAGTAGTTATTTCCACTATTTTATCTTCCAGGTCACTTATCCATTCTACTGCCTCAGTTTTTCTGTTATTGATTCCTTCTAGAGAATTTTTAATTTCATTTATTGTGTTGTTCATCACTGTTATTTTTTTTCCACACACACACTGTATTTTATTTTTACAAGAGATAAATAAACTGACACCAAACATTGTAAATGGATGACCACAACAAAAGCAACAATGATTGTAATTACCAAACACGAAACACAATCGTACTGTGTCATAATCTTGACATTCAGTCCCGTAGTCCACCACTGTAATAGCTCCTTTACTGTGCAGTGAAAATTGATTTGTATACTTTTTGCCTCTGAGTCCTTGTGGGATTTTTTTTTTTATTCAAACAGGAAGTCACAAAAATTATAATCATCCTCATCAGTTCACTCAGTGCCATGTAATTAATTTTTTTAATCTTGATATTTTGTTGGTACTTTTATGAATTCATCAGTTTTCCATTAGAGTTCTGAAAATGCTTATTCATTCAGTTCAGCAGTAGTTAGTTATCAGAAACCTGTGCTTGTCAGAGTATTTTCCATGAATTCCTTGAAGATGAAACCCTTTTATAGGAACGTATTTGCAAAAGCATCAGAGTACACCCAGAACTGTCTTTACATGACTAAAGACTTAAAAATGACCACGGTTAAAGATTTGATGAAAGTTCATAATAATGCAAATGACAAGGAAATTTAGTTATTTCTGAGTTATACATTTTAAAGTAATAACTAAAATTATGACTTATAACTTTATACCAGAACTTCTAAGATTTTTAGAAATTTCATGTAATGTCTGAAACATTTATATTAACATATTTCCACATAAATAACCGAAAGAAAGTTTAGTATTAGTTGTTTTGTTTGTTTGTTTGTTTTTTTACACTGCATGTTCTTATTAGTCATCAATTTTATACACATCAGTGTATACATGTCAATCTCAATGGCCCAGTTCAGCACACCGCCATCCCCACCCCACCATGGTTTTCCCTGCTTGATGTCCATACATTTGTTCTCTACTTCTGTGTCTCTACTTCTGCCCTGCAAACCGGTTCATCTTTACCATTATTCTAGGTTCCACATACATGCGTTAATATACGATATTTGTTTTTATCTTTCTGACTTACTTCATTCTGTATGACAGTCTCTAGATCCATCCACGTCCCAACAAATGACTCAATTTTGTTCTTTTTTATGGCTGAGTAATATTCCATTGTATATATGTACCACAACTCCTTTATCCAGTCGTCTGTCAATGGGCATTTAGGTTGCTTCCATGACCTGGCTATTGTAAATAGTGCTGCAATGAACATTGGGGTGCATGTGTCTTTTTGAATTATGGTTTTCTCTGGGTATATGCCTGGTAGTAGGATTGCTGGATCATATGGTGATTCTATTTTTAGTTTTTTAAGGAACCTCCATACTGTTCTCCATAGTGGCTGTATCAATTTACATTCCCACCAACAGTGCAAGAGGGTCCCCTTTTCTCCACACCCTCTCCAGCATTTGTTGTTTGTAGATTTTCTGATGATGCCCATTCTAACTGGTCTGAGGTGATACCTCATTGCCGTTTTGATATGCATTTCTCTAATAATTAGGGTTGTTGAGCAGCTATTCATGTGCTTCTTGGCCATCTGTATGTCTTCTTTGGAGAAATGTCTATTTAGGTCTTCTGCCCATTTATGGATTGCATTGTTTGTTTTTTGAATATTGAGCTGCATGAGCTGTTTATATACTTGGAGATTAATCCTTTTTCCATTAGTTTTCAAATATTTTCTCCCATTCTGAGGATTGTCTTTTCGTCTTGTTTATTGTTCCCTTTGCTGTGCAAAAGCTTTGAAGTTTCATTACATCCCATTTGTTTATTTTTGTTTTTATTTCCATTACTCTAGGAGGTGGATCAAGAAAGATCTTGCTGTTATTTAAGTCAAAGGGTGTCCTTCCTATGTTTTCCTATAAGAGTTTTATAGTGTCCAGTCTTACATTTAGGTCTCGAATCCATTTCGAGTTTATTTTTGTGTATGGTGTTAGGGAGTGTTCTAATTTCATTTTTGATATGTAGCTGTCCAGTTTTCCCAGCACCACTTATTGAAGAGACTGTCTTTTCTCCATTCTATATCCTTGCCTCCTTTGTCATAGATTAGTTGACCATAGGTGCGTGGGTTAATCGCTGGGCTTTCTATGCTGTCCCTTTGATCTATGTTTCTGTTTTTGTGCCAGTACCATATTGTCTTGATTACTGTAACTTTGTAGTATAGTCTGAAGTCAGGGAGTCTGATTCCTCCAGCTCCGTTTCTTTCCCTCAAGACTGCTTTGGCTATTTGGGGTCTTCTGTGTCTCCATACAAATTTTAAGATGATTTGTTCTAGTTCTGTAAAAAATGCCATTGGTAATTTGGTAGGGATTGCATTGAATCTGTAGATTGCTTTGGGTCGTAGAGTCATTTTCGCAATATTGTTTCTTCCAATCCAAGAACATGGTATATCTCTCCATCTGTTGGTATCATCTTTCATTTCCTACATCAGTGTCTTACAGTTTTCTGCAACAGGTCTTTTGTCTCCCTAGGTAGGTTTATTCCTAGGTATTTTAGTGTTTTTGTTGCAATGGTAAATGGGAGTGTTTCCATAATTTCTCTTTCATATTTTTCATCATTAGTATATAGGAATGGAAGAGATTTCTGTGGATTAATTTGGTATCCTTCAACTTTACCAAATTAATTCATTAGCTCTTGTAGCTTTCTGGTGGCATCTTTAGGATTCTCTATGTATAGTATCATGCAAACAGTGACAGTTTCAATTCTTCTTTTCCAATTTGTATTCCTTTTATTTCTTTTTCTTCTCTGATTGCCGTGGCTAGGACTTCCAAAACTATGTTGAATAATAGTGGTGAGAGTGGACATCCTTGTCTCATTCCTGATCTTAGAGAAAATGCTCTCAGTTTTTCATCATTGAGAATGATGCTTGCTGTGGGTTTGTTGTATATGACCTTTATTATGTTGAGGTAGGTTCCCTCTATGCCCACGTTCTGGAGAGTTTTTATCATAAATGGGTGTTGAATTTTGTCAAAAGCTTTTTCTGCATCTATTGAGATGATCATATGGATTTATTCTTCAGTTTGTTAATATGGTGTAACACATTGCTTGATTTACATATATTGAAGAATCCTTGCATCCCTGCGTTAAATCCCACTTGATCGTGGTGTATGATCCTTTTAATGTGTTGTTGGATTCTGTTTGCTTGTATTTTGTTGAGGATATTTGCATCTCTATTCATCAGTGATATTGGTCTGGAATTTTCTTTTTTTGTAGTATCTTTGTCTGGTTTTAGTATCAGGGTGATGGTGGCCTCATAGAATGAGTTTGGGAGTGCTCCTTCCTCTGCAATTTTTTGGAAGAGTTTGAGAAGGATGGGTGTTAGCTCTTCCCTAAATGTTTGATAGAATTCACCTGTGAAGCCATCTGGTCCTGGACTTTTGTTTGATGGAAGATTTTTAATCACAGTTTCAATTTCATTACTTGTGATTTGTCTCTTCATAGTTTCTGTTTCTTCCTGGTTCAGTCTTGGAAGGTTATACCTTTCTAACAATTTGTCCATTTCTTCCAGGTTGTCCATTTTATTGGCATAGAGTTGCTTGTAGTAGTCTCTTAGGATGCTTTGTATTCCTGCAGTGTCTGTTGTAACTTCTCCTTTTTCATTTCTAATTTTATTGATTTGAGTCCTCTCCCTCTTTTTCTTGATGAGTTTAGCTAATGGTTTATCATTTCGTTTATCTTCTCAAAGAACCAGCTTTTAGTTTTATTGATCTTTGCTCTTGTTTTCTTTGTTTCTATTTTATTTATTTCTGCTCTGGTCTTTATGATTACTTTCCATCTGCTAACTTTGGGTTTTGTTTGTTCTTCTTTCTCTAGTTCCTTTAGGTGTAAGGTTAGATTTTTTACTTGAGATTTTTCTTGTTTCTTGAGTTAGGCTTGTATATGTGTAAACTTCCCTCTTTGAACTGCTTTTGCTGCATCCTGTAGGTTTTGGATCATTGTGTTTTCATTGTGATTTGTCTCTAGGTATTTTTTGATTTCCCCTTTGATTTCTTCAGTGATCTCTTGGTTATTTAGTAACGTATTGTTTAGCCTCCATGTGTTTGTGTTTTTCACGTTCTTTTCCCTGTAATTCATTTCTAATCTCATAGCGTTGTGGTCAGAAATGATGTTTGATATGATTTCAATTTTCTTAAATTTACTGAGGCTTGATTTGTGACCCAAGATGTGATCTATCCTGGAGAATGTTCCGTGCGCACTTGAAATAAAAGTGTAATCTGCTGTTTTTGGATGGAATCTCCTATAAATATCAATTAAATCTATCTGGTCTATTGTGTCATTTAAAGCTTCTCTTTCCTTATTTATTTTCATTTTGGATGATCTGTCCATTGGTGTAAGTGAGGTGTTAAAGTCCCCTACTATGATTGTGTTACTGTTGATTTCCTCTTTTACAGCCATTAGCAGTTGCCTTATGTATTGAGGTGCTCCTATGTTGGATGCATATATATTTATACTTGTTATATATTCTTCTTGGATTCATCCCTTGATCATTATGTAGTGTCCTTCCTTGTCTCTTGTAACAGTCTTTATTTTAAAGTCTATTTTACCTGATATGAGTATTGCTACTCCAGCTTTCTTTCGATTTCCATTTGCATGGAATGTCTTTTTCCATCCCCTCACTTTCAGTCTGTATGTGTCCCTAGATCTGAAGTGGGTCTCTTGTAGACAGCATATATATGGGTCTTGTTTTTGTAACCATTCATCTAGCCTGTGTCTTTTGCTTGGAGCGTTTAATCCATTCACATTTAAGGTAATTATTGATATGTATGTTCCTATTACCATTTTCTTAATTGTTTTGGGTTTGTTTTTGTAGGTCCTTTTCTTCTCTTGTGTTTCCCACTTAAAGAAGTTCCTTTAGCATTTGTTGTAGAGCTGGTTTGGTGGTGCTGAATTCTCTTAGCTTTTGCTTGTCTGTAAAGCTTTTGATTTCTCCATCAAATCTGAATGAGATCCTTGCCGGGTAGAGTAATCTTGGTTGTAGGTTCTTCCCTTTCATCACTTTAAGTATATCATGCCACTCCCCTATGGCTTGTAGAGTTTCTGCTGAGAAATCAGCTGTTAACATTATGGGAGTTTCCTTGTCTGTTATTTGTCATTTTTCCCTTGCTGCTTTCAATAATTTTTCTTCGTCTTTAATTTTTGCCAATTAGATTACTATGTGTCTCGGTTTGTTTCTCCTTGCTTTTATCCTATATGGGACTTGCTGCGCTTCCTGGACTTGGGTGGCTCTTTCCTTTCCCATGTTAGGGAAGTTTTCGACTATAATATCTTCAAATATTTTCTCAGATCCTTTCTCTCTCTCTTCTCCTTCTGGGACCCCTATAATGCAAATGTTGTTGCATTTAATGTTGTCCCAGAAGTCTTTTAGACTGTCTTCATTTCTTATCATTCTTTTTTCTCTGTTCTGTTCCACAGCAGTGAATTCCACCATTCTGTCTTACAGGTCACTTATCCATTCTTCTGCCTCAGTTATTCTGCTATTGATTCCTTCTAGTGTAGTTTTCATTTCAGTTATTGTATTGTTCATCTCTGTTTGTTTGTTCTTTAATTCTTCTAGGTCTATGTTAATCCATTCTTGCATCTTCTCGGTCTTTGCCTCCATTCTTTTTCCAAGGTCCTGGATCATCTTCACTATCATTATTCTGAATTCTTTTCCTGGAAGGTTGCCTATCTCCACTTCATTTAGTTGTTTTTCTGGGTTTTGTCTTGTTCATTCATCTGGTATATAGCCTTCTGCCTTTTCATCTTGTCTGTCTTTCTGTGGATGTGGTTTTTGTTCCACGGTGTGCAGGATTGTAGTTCTTCCTGCTTCTCCATCATTGTTTGCTCTTTAGTTTCTCTAGGTCCTTGTTAAACGTTTCTTGTATTTTCTCCATTCTATTTCCAAGATTTTGGATCACCTTTACTGTCATTACTCTGAATTCTTTTTCAGGTAGATTGCCTGTTTCCTCTTCATTTGTTTGGTCTGGTGGGTTTTTACCTTGCTCCTTCGTCTGCTGTGTGTTTCTCTGTCTTCTAATTTTGCTTATCTTACTGTGTTTGGGGTCTCCTTTTCACAGGCTGCAGGTTTGTAGTTCCCATTGTTTTTGGTGTCTGACCCCAGTGGGTAAGGTTGGTTCAGTGGGTTGTGTAGGCTTCCTGGTGGAGGGGACTGGAGCCTGTGTTCTGGTGGATTAGGCTGGATCTTGTCTTTCTTGTGGGCAGGACCACGTCCCGTGGTGTGTTTTGGGGTGTCTGTGACCTTACTATCATTTTAGGCAGCCTCTCTGCTATGGGTGGGGTTGTGTTCCTGTCTTGCTAGTTGTTTGGCATGGGGTGTCCAGCACTGTAGTTGCTGGTCAGTGAGTTGAGCTGGGTCTTAGCATTGAGATGGAGATCTCTGGGAGAGCTTTTGCCATTTGATATTATGTGGAGCCAGGAGGTCTCTGGTGGACCAGTATCCTGACCTCGGCTCTCCCACCTCAGAATCAGAGGCCTGACACCCAGCCAGAGTACCAAGACCCTGTCAGCCACATGGCTCAGAAGAAAAGGGAGAAAAAAAGAAAGAAATATAAGAAAATAAAGTTATTGAAATAAAAAATTATTAAAAATAAAAAATTTTTAAGTGATAAAAGAAGAGAGCAACCAAACCAAAAAACAAATCCACAAATGATAACAAATGCTAAAAGCTATATTAAAAAAAAACACAAAAAACGGACAGACAGAACACTAGGACAAATGGTAAAACCAAAGTTATACGTACAAAATCACACAAAGAAGCATACACATAAACACTCACAAAAAGAGAAAAAGGAAAAAAATATATATATCGTTCCTCCCAAAGTCCATCTCCTCAATTTGGGATGATTCGTTGTCTATCAGATATTCCACAGATGCAGGGTATATCGTGTTGATTGTGGAGAGTTAATCCGCTGCTCCTGAGGCTGCTGGGAGAGATTTCCCTTTCTCTTCCTTGTTTGCGCAGCTCCCAGGGTTCAGCTTTGGACTTGGCCCCGCCTCTGCATGGAGGTCGCCTGAGGGTGTCTGTTCTTTGCTCAGACAGGATGGGGTTAAAGGAGCAGCTGATTCGGGGGCTCTGGCTCACTCAGGCCAGGGGGAGGGAGGGGTACAGATGCGGGGCGAGCCTGCGGTGGCAGAGGCCGGCGTGACGTTGCACCAGCGTGAGGCGCACTGTGCATTCTCCTGGGGAAGTTGTCCCTGGATCACGGGACCCTGGCAGTGGCGGGCTGCACAGGCTCCCCGGAAGGGAGGTGTGGAGAGTGACCTGTGCTCGCACACAGTCTTCTTGGTGGCGGTGGCAGCAGCCTTAGCGTCTCATGCCCGTCTCTGGGGTCTGCACTGACAGCCGCGGCTTGTGCCCGTCTCTGGAGCTCCTTTAGGCGGCGCTCTTAATCCCCTGTCCTCGCGCACCAGGAAACAAAGAGGCAAGAAAAAGTCTCTTGCCTCTTCGGCAGCTCCAGACTTTTCCCGGACTCCCTCCCGGCTAGCCGTGGCGCACTAGCCCTCTTCAGGCTGTGTTCACACAGCCAACCCCAGTCCTCTCCCTGCGCTCCGACCGAAGCCCGAGCCTCAGCTCCCAGCCCCGCCTACCCCGGCAGGTGAGCAGACAAGCCTCTCGGGCTGGTGAGTGCCGGTCGGCCCCGATCCTCTGTGCGGGAATCTCCCCGCTTTGCCCTCCGCACCCCCGTTGCTGCGCTCTCCTCCGCGGCTCTGAAGCTTCCCCCTCCGCCACCTGCAGTCTCCGCCCGCGGAGGAGCTTCCTAGTGAGTGGAAACCTTTCCTCCTTCACGGCTCCCTCCCACTGGTGCAGGTCCCGCCCCTATTCTTTTGTCACTGTTTTTTCTTTTTTCTTTTGCTTTATTCAGGTATGTGGGGAGTTTCTTGCCTTTTGGGAGGTCTGAGGTGTTCTGCCAGCGTTCAGTAGGTGTTCTGTACGAGTTGTTCCACATGTAGATGTATTTCTCATGTATTTGTGGGGAGGAAGGTGATCTCCACATCTCATTCCTCCGCCATCTTGAAGGTCTCCCCTTCCTACATTTCTTGAAGATAGTAGTGTTACTGCTTTACTGAAAGGCAACAGGTGCTATATTGAAGTTGGCTCATTGGAATCACCTTTGCTTTTCACAGAGCAAGGTCTCTGCAGTATAGAGCATTTACATTTGTGAAACATGCCTCCTGCTGGATTAGTGGAATATTACATTGCACGTTTTCAAAGCTCTCCAAAATTGGATCTAATTTGTAAAGATGCCTTAACTGCGGTTCAGTTTTAGCGAGTGTGGGAAAGTAATAAATATAGCTTTTTGAGATGATTTCTTCGAGCTTCTCAGATTATTTGTATAAACCTTTAGTTGCAGTTTATGGGTTTTCAAATCATGTCTGCCCCCAGAGCTCAAAATAAATGATTTAAGGACCCAAAGAGATAATAACAACAACAGTAATGGTAAACATTATATTCAGTGTTTTCTGTGTGCCAGGAATGTGCAAAAATACTCTGTGAACCCTGCCCCTTGCAACACTCACCAACACCCTAAAAGACAAGTTTGGTACATTATCACCCACACCCCCAGTTTACAGAAAGACTTAAAGAACTTGAGAGCTCTTTCACCCCTACTGTCACCCACCCAGCCAGAGGTTGGGAGCCCCTAGAGTTTTTCTTGAACCACTTCACCCCATTAACTGGCCACAGAAATAATCAGAAATAGTTAACCGAGCTGGGCTACCCAGATTCTTTCTCCTGGGAATTTGGAGTTGGATTCAAAGAGAACCTCCAGTCTGGCTGGTTACCTAAATGGAGGTCATATAAACTCAGGGGCCCCCAGTGGAGGTGCCTTGTGTATGGAGAAACAGAAAAAGGATGATCAAGAGAAAGGAAAAAAATAAAGCAGAAAGCACAGAGAAAGGCAACGAGGATAGTTTTTCGTTCTTGATCCCAATCCCTCATAAATTTCCTCGGCTGGTTTCATTGACTTGGCTTATTGAAATATTTCTTTTTCTCTATTAAAAAAAAGTGTATAAAACCAAGTCACGTGAGCAATAATATGTAAAAGTGAACCAAATCTAGTGTTATAATGAAATAAAATCTGAAGTTAATATGGCACATTGAATGATGTGCATAATTTTTATTGTATTCCATGGCAATTAGACTAAAATAGGGAGCAATTAATGAAAATGACTGTAATTATTGTCATGTCAACAAAGCCAAACCAAGTGATTCCAGAGTCAGCTGTACGGAAGACAATTTACAGCAGGAAGTTGTTCTGCAGTTCCTATGAAGGACCCTGGATTGAAAAACCAGGAGGCTAAGTCCCTCCCTTGCATCCACTTCTCTAGCAATGATAGTCCAGGTGGTCCAAGAGGTCCCAGCTGACAAGTGTGTGTGCCCCTTGGAGCTCCTCACCCCTGTGTTGCAGGACGGGGGACTGCTTCTAGGGCCCCAGTGTGGGCTCTTGTCTAACATTCAGAAATGAATTGTCCGAGGAGACACACTGCTGACAAAGCAAGAGACTATTTGGAAGGGGCGCCCGGGCGGAGAGCAGCAGGGTAAGTGAACCCAGGAGAGCTGCTCTGCCGCATGGCTCGCAGTCTCAGGTTCGTGGTAATTCTGTTAGTTTCCGGGTTTTCTCTGGCCAGTTGCTCTGACTCAGGATCGTTCCTGGTGGCACGTGCATCCCTCAGCCAAGATGGATTCCAACAAGAAGGATTCTGGGAGGTAGGGCATGTGGACTGGCATCTCCTCTCTCCTTTTGACCTTTCCTGAATTTTTCCGATTGGTGGTAGCTTGTTAGTTCCATGTTCCTTACCAGGACTTCCTATTGTAAGATAACTCATGCAACTGGCTACTATCTTGACTGGCCAGGGCAGGCGGTTTCAGTCAGTGATTCCCCTAACACCTGCACTGCCCCTCCCCCACTGCATCTCCAAGGAGAAGAATGCTGAGATTGATGCGTTGTGTTGCAAGGGCTGTGTCTGTTTGGGAGGCTCTCCTTTCCTCAACATTGGATTGGTGAGATACAGAGCGTGGAGAATTTGAAGCTGCTCTTAGGAAGAGGCCGCCAGCCTCCTTCCCATGGTGCACTGTCCTTTGGTCTATGTCTACCATTAACTACCACAAGGCATCATCAATGTGGTCCAGTCTAGCTCACCTGGGGTCTGTACTGAGAGTAGCGGTGAAATCCTCAAGGAAATAAAAAGTGTGAAATCATCTGACTTTGCTCTCTGTGCAGATAGCCATCTTCCTCAGTGGCTGGGGAAGGTTGAAGAAGAATTGGATTCTGGTTGTTGAGATTGCTGGGTCCCAACCAAACGCCATCCTCTCAGTCTCTTTTCCATTGATGTAAGACCAACAAGGAACACTCAGAACAGTTACCACAAGCCAGAATCTTAGAGTCCTGGGACTGGTTTGGCTTAAAGTAGCCATTATTTACAGGGATAAAAATTCAGTGATTCACAGTAGGAATACTTCATTTCAAATTATTCTTTAAGAGACTTATACTTTCATAATTTCAGTTGTATGGTATTTTTCACAATAAAAATAAAAGATTTTTAATATAAAAAAATTCAATGATTCAGAAATATTCCATTTTCCTCCTTCCACACATGGCTAATCCAATACCCTAGTCTGGACTTTGACCAATTAGAGGTGCATTTGTGCTAATGAACAAATGCATCTCGAATATTTTAGATGTATTACTTCCTTGAAAATGTTTTTGTCATATAATTAGCTATGATTCTGGCATGGGAGCAATGAGAATTACAGAAAGGACCAAGAAAGCTTTTCCTGGGATTCATTCAATATACATTATTGAGTAAATGCAAGGTGGCAGGCATGGTGTAAGGCACTAGAGAAAAAATTACAAAATAATGTCTGTACTCTTCAGGAGCTTACTGGGTCAGGTACTCATCAGTAACTAGTGTGATGACTTAGGGGAGCATTAAAAAAAAGGCTATTCCTATCTTGGAATATTTTAATAACCTTGGAACATTTTATACAGATACTGTTGGGTTAAAATAAAGATTAAGAGGAGTCTAGGAAGAAAAGGATGGGGGTGGGAGTGGGAAGACAATTATAGGAAAGGGGAGGGTGTGATCTCGGGGCTGGAGATGAATGCGTACATATACATCTGAGGGCTGTTTTTAAATACTGTCTGTCTGAAGCCTCCCTCCACCCGCACCCTCCACTTTCCACCCTCCAACTCACCCTTCTTCCTGAGTCACCCAGATGGCCATTTCTCACTAGGAAAGGAGAAAAAGGAAAGGGTGCAATTTGTCTAAAATCCCTAAAAGCTGCCAGGATACATTCGTGCGTTTCATCTGCACACCCCACCATGCGAAGGGTGGGAGTTCTGTGTAAAGACGGGGAAACCGAGGTGCAGAGAGGTTGTGTGACTTCTCCACATTACACAGTTTGGAAAAGGCAGTGCCAAAATGCAAGCTCACATTTTAAAATTATAACTAAGACATATGTGTGCTTTTTAAAAAGTAAAAAAATAATAGAGAAGTATGAAATACAAAAAATAAATGTCTTCCCTTCTCCACATTCCAAACTGTTTGGGGTATATCCCTATAGACACTTTTCCCAGTACATGCAAATGTGTATTTACACACATGACATATAACTGCATATGTGAACATCTATAATTTTTACATAAATGGATGTTCTAACTATATCGTTCTGTAACTCACTTCCATCACCTAACATTACATCATGTATATCCTTCCTTATCAGAATCTATACATTTATTTCATTTTTACCTCTAATATGTATATTCAACTTGATGACTATATAACATCTTATTTAGACATTTCCTTATTGATAAGGCTGGCCCTGTTTTGTTTCATTTTGAAATTCAATATTAGTGTTTTCTAATTAAAGTATTTTCTACATGTGAGTTTTCAAATTTAAACCATGAAGAATTCTGAGATGGAAATTGAAAGCTCTCTTCTCTCACCCTCCATTCCAGTTCCCACTCCCTAGAGTTTTGTTGTTGTCGTTTTTGTTGCTTTTGTTTTTGTTCTTCGGGGTACGTCACCTTACAACTGAATTAAATACAGATACTTGCAGTTCTTGATTTCTCTGTGTTAGGACATACTGTTGTCCTGCATCAGTGAATGCTGGGAAGTTTAACATACTTTTGCTATCTCAGCCTCCCTCTTTTAATTGTTAACTATATTACGATTTTTAAGTTATTTAGGTTAATTACAGTTATACTTTTCTCTAATTAGGTCTTCTGTGTTTGTCAGAGGTTTCAAAAAATGTAAAGCCCCATCTCAATGCAAATATATTCTGATTATGTAAATATTACACCCTGAAGTGCCAAGTAGTATGCTAGGACCCATAGAGAAGTAGGTACTACCCTCTGTGACCTAACCATGCTGACAGCTCTAAAGAGAAGCACTGAGGTCCCATGGATTCTTTTTATTTCTTTTCCATTTCCTTCTAGGCTGTACTGGGCTTCTGCTTTTCTTTGTAGATCATATCCAAGCGAATGGATCCAAGCCAAAGGGCTCCATATTCTCCAAAGCCTATAAGAGGCATGAGGGGCTGGGGGCTGAGGGAAAGTAGAACTTCCATTATGTCCCCATTGAGGGGACATGGAAGTCCTCAGAGGGCCCCTGAACTGCCAGTGACCACAGGTTGTATCCAAGAGGCTGCCAAAGGCAGAGATGGGCTAAACCATCAACTTCACCTCTGAAGTTGAGAACGTAACGTCCGTAAGTGCCAAAAAGGACCAGGACCAGACTCTATGCCAGGGTTCTGGTTCTAGACGCAAAACAGGAATTTTCACTAGAACTTGCATGTGTTGATCTGAGGCCTCCTTATTCCCAAGCCCCAAGGTTACCTGTTCCCCAGCCCCAAACACCCAGATACCATTTTGGTGAGGAACAGCAGAAGGGAGGAGAAATACAATCTAAAAAGACTGTTTGAACCAGAAGAGACTAATATACTGAGATTTGTCTAGTTTAGTTATTTCTACCCCCATATCCAATGGGAAAGAGACCTAGAAGGAACATTAGTTCAGGAGACAGACACAGACCAACCAGCTTGTTCACTAAACCCATTTCCCTTCCTCATGGACTACATTTCCCAGCCTTCTCTGCAGTGAGGTGCAACCATGCAAATGAGTTTTGGCCCCCAAAATGTGGATGTAAGTGATATATCCCATTTCCAGGTCTGGAACATAAAGATCTCCTCTGCATTATTCTTCAGGCTCTTTTCCTTTTCACAGTGATCTTGGAAACCCCATATTGAAAATGGTGGAGCTTCATATGGAAGATGTCTGGGTCATCAGAGAGTTAAGGCAACTGCCTGCCAACCAGAAATACCTTTTCTGGGCCTTGAGGTTGTGTTTCACCTACTATCACTGTGTGACAAACCACTTCAAGACTTAGTGGATTAAGTCTTTATTATAATCTCTATCATTGTAATCAACACTTGATTATAATCTCTATCAGTTTTGTGGATTGACTGGGCTCAGCTGGGTGGTTCTCAATTGGGGGTCTCATTTGGCTGAAGTCTGATGGAAGCATCTTTCTTTGCATTCATAATTCCTTCACTGCCTAGATCCTTAACTAGCTCCTAGGAAATATGTTAAGAATTCAACTTCCCAGGCCCTGTTTCTGGGGAGTCTGGAGATTTGCATTTTTTTTAAAGAAGATGTTGGGGTAGGAGTTTATTAATTAATTAATTTATTTTTGCTGTGTTGGGTCTTCGTTTCTGTGCGAGGGCTTTCCCTAGTTGTGGCAAGTGGGGGCCACTCTTCATCGCGGTGCACGGGCCTCTCACTATCGCGGCCTCTCTTGTAGCGGAGCACAGGCTCCAGACGCGCAGGCTCAGTAGTTGTGGCCCATGGGCCTAGTTGCTCCGCGGCATGTGGGATCCTCCCAGCCCAGGGCTCGAACCCATGTCCCCTGCATTAGCAGGCAGATTCTCAACCACTGCGCCACCAGGGAAGCCCTGGAGATTTGCATTTTAACCAGCACTGTTTGGGGAGCTTTATTCCCCTTGTTGGTTCTCTCCATTTCCCAAGTCCTTAATTACGTAGACGATAGAGGTCAGCCTCTCCGTAGACCTAGTAGGCCTTGCTTTACCCAACTCTATATTTCACAACACACTTAGGAAACCTTCCATTTTGTCAATCACTAGGAATTGGAGAAGTCCTGGAGTCCTTTCAGTCCCACCCTCCAGAGAGGAGAAAAGCGGAATTGCTTTACTCAGAGGAACATTGATCCTATTTCAAAAGACCACCAGGAAGGAGAAGTGGCACAGACTAGACTGCTCAAACACAGCATTAGCTTCTGTTGTGATTAGATTAACCTCATCTAGTTGACCTACAATCATTTCAAATCCAGAATGTTAATCACAAAACAAGCCTCCCCCACCCTCCTTGTCTTTTTTTTTTTTTTTTTAATGCTTTGATCTTAGTCATTCTTTCCCTGAGCTCTCCACAGGCACAGCTCCCTTACTTAAAATTCTCAGCTTCTGCTTTCTGCAACTCCTCCAGACTTTCCTTAATAGTCATGCTCCTTGCCTGGGATGTGGGTTTCCCACCCTGGCCCTGCTACATTTTTACCCTCTTTGAAAACACTGCTAATATTGACCTGGCCCAAACAGCAAGCCATGTGGGGAGGATCAGAAAATGAGGAATGAGGAGAACTCTGTTCAAGGTCTGGCTTTGCCACCTCCTGGCTGTATCAACTGTCAACAGAAAAAAAAAAAAAAAAAAAAAGGCAAAGCACAATGTGAGAGTTGTGAGTTAAATTTTATTTGGGGCCAAATGAGGACTATAGCCCGGGAGGCAGTATTTCAGATAGCTCTGAGAAACTACTCCGAACAGGTAGGGGGGAAGGTCAGTCTATATGTGATTTTGGTGAAGGGGGGTGGGGGGTACATCCAATCATGTACACATTTTTGCAGAAGGTTACTGCTAGTCACAAGGAGCAGACATCACCGTGAAGGATTTTAGTGCTTTTCTAGATATGAGGAGATGCAAGAATTTGGGCTCATAAAATCTTCTCCTGAAAATATCTAAATATCTGAAGGCCTGTTCTGCCAGTTTTTCCCAGAGCACAGAGTGCCTCATTCCTGATCTCCACCCTGAACTCCTTTCAGGGGGTGTTGAAGGTCAGCAGCTATAACAGGCTTGTAGTTTTATCCTTGTAGAGGCAGATGGCAAGTGTCAAACTGAAGTTGGCGTACCAGACAAATGAAGTCCAGTAACTGGTCTTCATTTTCCTCATCTGTAAAGTGGGTTTAGTATTAATCCAACTGTAGAGGGCTTTTGCTCCAGGCACACTGGTTTTCTTTCATTTCTTGGAAGGCACCATGCCCCGCTCCTACCACAGGGCTTTTGCAGAATTTATTCCCTCTAAATGGAACAGAGTGTCCCTCCCCACCCCTTACCCTGGTAAATGCCTACCCTTTCTTCAGGTATCAGTTCAGTGGTCATGTCCTCAGGGACTAGGCCAATGTCCCTTTCCACTATTACCTCACCTTCAGGGCACCGTTCACAGTTCTAAATTTATATTGATTTGTGAGATTCTTTAACTAACATCAATCTCCTGTAATAGACTATATGTTCCCTGAGAACAGACACATCTGTTTTCTCTCACCCTTTTATCTCCAGCACCCAACACTCGATAAATCAGTGAATGAATATGAGTGAATGAATTATAGTTGTGAAAATAAAGGGGACCATGCATGTCAATCACTTACCACTGTTCTGTTATTAATAATATTATCTTCTCCAAAACATATTTTATAATAATAATACCAATGATCAGGTTCACAAGAAGGGAAGGTATATACAAGTTGTTCGTAAATTGTAAAGAAGTAGACAAATATTAGATTTTTGTGAGCATTGATATCCCTTAGTTCTTTTTCTTGCAAACACCTCAGCAATCCCCTGCGCAGCCATCTAACTCATAAGTACATAGAGACAACTGAGCTTCTAGAAAGTGATATTTATCTGGTTTGACTAGTAAGTAATTGTCTTCATAAACAAATCACAAGTCAAACAGCAATGGCACAATGGCACAATGAGTGGAAGGAGTGCATTTTAAGGAAATGGCTCTCTTAAATCTCAGACACAGAGGTGCCTGTGATTATGGAGCAAACTTTGTCATAGAGAGAGTGAGCAAGGGTAGAGCGGGCTGAGGCTGTGCAGTATGGGGAACTGAGCTGTCTACTGCCCTGCTTGCAGGAGGGACATTGGGGCAGCCCAAGCACTATGCCCAAAAGGGTACGGCAAGCTCACGAGAAAGGCTTAGGCAATCATCCATCCTGGTGCACGACCTGTTGGATGCAGCCTGGACATAAATGGAGTCAAGCACAGCTATGTGTAGTAGCTCCTAATGGTCCAGTCAACCACAGCAGGACTCTTCTCAGTGGTTGAAGCCACAGGGACTTCAGGGGAAAGGGGTCACGGCAGATTCGAGATGGCCTCAAACTCTTTGACAATCCTGCCACCGAGAAGCAGAGTGTAGTCCCTTCCCCTTGAATCTGAGCAGACTCTATGACTGCTTTGGCTGATAGAATTTGCCAGAAGTGCTGCTGTGCCAGTTTCTGAGCCCAGGCCTTGTGAGACTAGCAGCTTCCAAATCCTATCTCTTGGAACAGTCTCTCTGAGGAAGCCAGATGCCATGTAGGAAATCCACCTACTCTGAAACCTTCATGTATAAGAAGGCCAAGCCACTGTGCTGTCACTAGGCCCTGAAGGATGTGCCTGGGTGGGGTGGCAGGGTGAGAGATTGAGGAGAGAGAGAAAGAGAAGGCCTAGGGAGCACTGAGGTACCACACAAAGAAATCACGATTGTTTGAAACCACTGCATTCTGAGGAAGTTAATTGATTCTGCAGCAATAGATAGTTGAAAAGGAACCTACTGGCAAGAGACAGAGACTCCAAGGCAGGTGAGGTTCAGGGAAGAGCTGTCATCCTAAAGGGAGATTGGGCTATTAGGTAACTCATCGGGCTGAGTCCTAAGAAGGAGAGGGCTAGGGAGATGACTCAAGGTTACCTGACACTCAGCATGTCCCTAGACACTGGACACACTTCACACTAGCCCACCAGAAGTGGGCCGAGGCCACTTGCCACACCTAGGCCACGCAGGTGACTAGATGAGAAACTGTCAGAGACTGAGTAGAAGGTAGGACTCATCAGCATGCCAGGAGGAAAGAGAGAGACAGAAAGACAGAGAAAGCATAGGGAGCTGTGTAAAGATAAGATGAAGCAATGCAAGAGTTGTGAATTCCAGTAAGTTTATGAGTTGTAGTAAGACTTTACAAGACTTGACTTGGGTGTCTTTATAAGGCTTGGAGTGTTCATATATTACCACTACTACTACTTATTTTTTCTTTTAAATTTCAAGTTTAATGAAGGCAACAACTGTTCCACTGTATTTTTTTCCCCTCGGAATGTAGAATACATATGTTACAGGGGTTAATGTGATTTTGTTACCAAAATCCAACTTTCTTGCTGCTTCTTTGAGCACCCTGCTGCTTTTGGAAATCATAGGAGTGAGACATGAAACAGAGAATTGCAGATGACTGAGATCCCGAGGGTGGCGGAATTCTCAGGACCAAGTTATTTATACGAAGAGTAGGCAGTAAGAAAGCCTAGTTTAGCTCACAGTATTAAACAGAACTAAGAAAAACAAAAGAAGTTTTTGTGTAGGCTGCATTGTTTTGTTTACTAAATTACTGCAGTCATTCTCATAAAAAATTTTAATTACAGCGAGAGACAGTTCAATAACATTTTCAAATAATACAAAATTGTCCAATCCAAGAGTCCAGATTAGTATATGCCAATTCAGTGGGGAGTTTGTTATTCTGTTTTGTATTGTTTTTCCTTGTTTTGTGACCAACCAAGCTGAAAATACAGAAAGGACGTTGCCAGATTTAAATGACTACAATGCCTTA
This sequence comes from Lipotes vexillifer, assembly GCF_000442215.2. Taxonomy (NCBI): domain Eukaryota; kingdom Metazoa; phylum Chordata; class Mammalia; order Artiodactyla; family Lipotidae; genus Lipotes; species Lipotes vexillifer. Next base: position 841,881 of record NW_006779481.1, on the reverse strand, counting down.
GAACTGAAAGCATGCATTTCCTATCATTTAGGGAATTACTTCCTTCTTGTCTGACATAAAGGCTCTTTAGTCAGAGGTAATTCTCTTGGATTCTCATCTGAATGTACCTTTTCCACCAAGCACTCCTGCCTAGTGGTTTCAAGTGAACAAATCTTACTGTGTTCACTAGACTAGAAGATTCACAAGGTCAGGTTCTATATATTAACTTTTTAAATTTGTCAAATCTTTATTGAAATATAGTTGATTTACAATGTTGTATTAGTTTCAAGTATACAGCAAAGCGATTCAGTGACATGTATATATATATATATTTATATATATATATATATATATATATATACACACACACATATATATACAAACTTTTTATTTTATTTTATTTTATTTTAAATTTATTTATTTATTTATTTTTGGCTGCATTGGGTCTTTGTTGCTGCGTGCAGGTTTTCTCTAGTTTCAGCGAGCAGGGTCTACTCTTCGTTGTGGTGGGTGGGCTCCTCATTGCAGTAGCTTCTCTTGTCGTGGAGCACGGGCTCTAGGCGCACGGGCTTCAGTAGTTGTGGCTCGCAGGCTCTAGAGTTCAGGCTCAGTAGTTGTGGTGCAAGAGCTTAGTTGCTCTGCGGAATGTGGATCTTCCCGGATCAGGGCTCGAACCCGTGTCCCCTGCATTGGCAGGCGGATTCTTAACCAGTGCGCCACCAGGGAAGCCCCTGTTTGAACTTTCAAAATGTTCATCACATACTTTAGGAGAATTAATGACACACTATAAAAACTTTATGAATATGGTTGAATTAACTTAATTTCAAGGAACTCTTATAAACCACTGGTGATTACGTAACTACCCTTTTATGATACTAGAATACCTTATCATAGTGGCTGTGTGCTTTAAAAGAATAATTGTTCTCTCAGTTATTTTAAGCCCTAAATTTGCCTATTACAGGGATTAATATTTTTTTGCATTGAACAATATTAATAATCTGTCTTTGTAGTTGAAAGTACTAAGATCACTTGGGTTTATAAAACCCTGTTAAAAATCTATGCTCATCTCTTCTACCCAATCAGATAAATAGGCAACAAGATGGTACTTTCAAATACAAGTAAGGTCCACACCAGATCGGCTAGCTCTCCTTGGTAGTAATTATATGAATTTTTTAAATTTCATATTTTATAAATACAACAAAAAGAAAGGTTGAAAAACAGAAAATAGACTTTGGAATTAACTATTTACAGTTTGCTAACAACTAACAAATATGTATTAGAAATTAAGTTTCTCGGGCTTCCCTTGTGGTGCAGTGGTGAAGAATCTGCCAGCCAATGCAGGGGACACGGGTTCGACCCCTGGTCCGGGAAGATCACACATGCCGGGGTGCAGCTAAGCCTATGTGCCACAACTACTGAGCCTGTGCTCTAGAGCCCACGAGCCACAACTACTGAGCCCACGTGCCACAACTACTGAAGCCCGTGTGCCTGGAGCCCATGCTCCACAGCAAGAGAAGCCACTGCAATAAGAAGCCTGCGGGCACTGCAGCTTGCTGAAACTAGAGAAAGCCCGCACGCAGCAACGAAGACCCAATGCAGCCAAAAATAAATAAGTAAAATAAATAAATTTTTTTAAAAATTAAGTTTCTCTCCTCATCTTCCAAGATTATATCCTTAAACATTCCCAAAGTAGAAAATGTCACTGAAAAGAATTTAAGAAAGAATTAGATTAGGGACCAAGATTAGGGGTACATCTATTAAATCTATAAAAACTTTTTAGTGTTCACTAAAATAAAGCAATAGATTCTACAGCTAAGTAAAGGAGAAATCAGTGACATTTATGCATCTTAAATAGTAGTGTCATTGTTTGAATCACCTCTCGCTACGTAACGAGCCACCCCAAAACTTAGTGGCATAAACCACTTTATTGAGTTCCTGAATTCTGCAGATCAAGAATACAGAGAGGGTCCAGCAGGGATGACTTGTCTCTCATCACAAATTCTGGGCCTTCAGCTGGGAAGACTAGTAAGTGGGAGCTAGAATCACCTGGAAGCTTCTTCAGTCTCATGTCTGGCACATGGGCCATGATGAATTGAAGGCTGGGCTCAGTTGAGGCCATCACCAGAGACCCTATACAGGGCCTCTTGTCATGGCTTGGGCTTCCTCATAGCATGGCAGCCTCAGGATGATCAGCATTCTTACGTGGCTCCTCAGGGCTCCAAGAGCATGTGAATGAGGAGAAAGCTATGTGGCTTTTATAACATAGTCTCAGGTGTCACATAGTGAAAGTCTGCGATACTTTTTGGTCAAAATAGTCACAAGCGGGCTTCCCTGGTGGCGGAGAGTCCGCCTGCCGATGCAGGGGACGCAGGTTCGTGCCCTGGTCCGGGAAGATCCTACATGCCGTGGAGCGGCTGGGCCTGTGAGCCATGGCCGCTGAGCCTGCGCGTCTGGAGCCTGTGCTCCACAACGGGAGAGGCCACAGCAGTGAGAGGCCCGTGTACCGCAAAAAAAAAAAAGTCACAAGCTCACCCAAGATTCAAAGGTTGGGAACATACCTCACCTCTTGATGGGAAGGATGTCAAAGAATTTGTGACTGTTTAAAAACCACCACAATCACACATTTTACCTCTCCTAACTTACTAGAAATAGTTATAGATCTCATCTGCCACCTGTATTAGGCACGGTTCTCCAGAGAAACAGACCAATAGCACGTGTGTATATATGTATACAGTGGACCCATGAGTCACACGGATTTGAACTGTTTGGGTCCATTCATAAGAGAAATTTTTTTACTAAGTACATACCACAGTACTACACTATCTTCAGAGGGCTGACTGTAAGGTTATATGAGGATTTTTGACTGCACAGACTGTGGCCCTAACCCTTGTGTTGGGAACTGTTTCAGAAGGAATTGGCTCACACAGTTATGGAGGTGAACAATTCCAGAATCTGCAGGATAGACCAGCTGCCTGGAGACCCAGAAGAGCGAACACTGCAGTTGTAGGCCAAAGGATGGAAGACTGCTTTCGAACCAGGAGGAGCTGATATTGTAGATGAAGTCCAAGGGCAATCTGCAGGGGAATTCTCTCTTGCTCTAGGGAGGCCTCTTTTTGTTCTATTCAGGCCTGTGCTTGATTGGATGGGGCCCACCTACCCCATGGGGCGCAATCTGCTTTACTCAAAGACCACTGATCTAAATGTTAATCTCATCTAAAACACCCTCACCGAAACTCCCAGAATAATGTTTGACGAAATAGCTGGACACCCTGTGGCCCAGCCAAGTTGACACATAAAATTAACCATCACCCCACCCCATACCACATTCTCCGTTTTAAAAAGTACTTTAAAATTCCTTTTGTTTTACTGCCAGATAATATGCATACTAAGGCTCGTTCTTCTTTTTTGGCGTCTGCCTTTCTGGTTTCAGCAGAGCTCAGCATCATTTTCCTAAATTACTATTTGGAGTGACTGGAGAGTCACATATATTTGATCCTATAATTCTCAGTTCCTAAAGGGACTCAAAGAAGTACGTCTGCATTATACTTGAATTTATAATGCACAAGTTCAGGCCAGGGAGGCATAACCCCTGTGGTCTCCAGGTTTAAATCATCAGAGAGCAGCTGAAATGGTATCTCCATTTTGGTCCTAATGCAGATCCTAGTTCACATTTGTTATCCTGCTTCCGTGTCTCCAACTTCCATTATCCTCATCTATATTCCATTCTATTTCCTGCCTCACATTAATTAATACTCATTGTAGAGAGCTCTCAGCCCGTCAATAATTGTACAAAGTTCAAGCCATAAAATTCAGGCATTCTCTGCAGCTACAAAAAGTGCATCATCTGTGTCTGTGCTGCTCTTTTTCTGCTTCTAGTAGTTATTACAGAAAACATGCAATGCAAGAATCACAGAAGGGGTGACTCTCCCATGTGGCTTCCTTCAGATGAGGTGTAGAGCCCTGGATGAAGGCTTCTATTCAGATTTCTTACAGTCAGAAATGTTATGGACTTCTGTGGCCTTGCAGGAAAAAGAGTGCCTGGAAACTCTCCCATTAAGCAAACCCCTCACTCACATAAGACTTTACTGCAAAGGGGCTATTTCTCCTAGAGCTGAGATGGAGGATGTGTTCTTCCGACACCTGTTTTGGAGCACCCTGGGCTGGATGTTCCAGATTCCTGGGCCCTACCCAGACCAATTGAATCACATTCTCTAGTTGGAGGACTGCCTCAGGCATTTGAGTTTTGTTTGTGTGTGTGTGCATATGTGTTAAAATATATGTGTGTGTATGTGTATATATGTACACACGTGTATATGTGTGCGTATATATACATACACACACATACATAACATAAATTTATCATTTTAAGTGGATAGTTCAGTGGCATTAAATACATTCATACTGATGTGCAACCATCACCATGACTCATCTCCAGAAATTTCTCATCATCTCAAACTAAAACTCCATGCCCATTAAAAAGTAACTTTCTTGGGCTTCCCTGGTGGCGCAGTGGTTGAGAGTCCACCTGCCGATGCAGGGGACACGGGGTCGTGCCCCGGTCCGGGAAGATCCCACATGCCGCGGAGCGGCTAGGCCCATGAGCCATGGCTGCTGAGCCTGCGCGTCCGGAGCCTGTGCTCCGCAACGGGAGAGGCCACAACAGTGAGAGGCCACAACAGTGAGAGGCCACAACAGTGAGAGGCCACAACAGTGAGAGGCCACAACAGTGAGAGGCCCGTGTACCGCAAAGAAAAAAAAAAAGGACCTTTCTTTCTCTTTATTCCTCAGCCCTAATCTTTATTCTACTTTCTGTCTCTATGAATTTGACTATTTTGGGTACCTCACATAAGTGAAATCATATACTTGTTTTTTTTGTGTCTGGCTTACTTCACTTAGCATAATGTTTTCAAGTTTCATGCATGTTGCCGCGGTGTATACACATATACATACCACATTTTGATTATCCATCGATAGACATTTGGGTTATTTCCTCCTTTTAGCTGTAGTGGATAATGCTGCTGTGAATATGGGTGTACAAATACCTGTTAGAGTCCCTTTCAATTCTTTTGCATATATATTGAGAATGCATTTGCATTTTTAATGAACTTCCCTAGTGAGCCTCTTGCCCTAAATTTTGATAGCCACTAGCTTAGAGGATTTCCTAGTTAATTGTTTTGTCAAGTCTTGTGCAAAGCTATCTTGAAATTTAGTTTAAAGGAGAATGAATGAGTGGGTTTTTGCACCGTCTCCTTTCTTTTGCTATTCCCTCTTCCACATCCATGTTAAGGTCCTAAAACCTTGGGCCTCACCTCCTATGAGAATCTCCTGTGATAAATCTTTTCCTTTTCCAAGTTATTCTCAGCACAGTGGTCAAAGGACACTTCCTAAAACACCTCTCTCATTTTTCAAATCCATCCCAATCTCTTCCAAAACCTTACAAGGATTCACAGTTGGGCTCCATTCATCTTTTCAGCCTCCTCTTCCCCTAGAAAAGCTGTCCTCTTGCTTAGGGGTTCTCTGAGTAAGCTCCCTGGACCACCAGCATCATCATTACCTGGGAACTTGTTAGAGATGCAAATTCTCAGTTGGCTTCAGATCTATTCAATGAGGAAGGGCGCAGGGTGTGGAACCCGGCAGCTTGTGTTCTAACAAGCCCTCAAGGTGATTCTAAGTGTGAGAACCGCTGCTATTACCAAGCAACTTGAGATAGTCTTCACAAAACACTTCTCCTCTGCCAGCTGTTTGTCTTCACACTATCCCACTTGGCAGAGATTACCCCCTCTTTGGGAAATCTCTCTCGTAGCTCTGCACTCAAATGGACCCTTTTCTGCGAGCCATTTGGCAGTTCATCCTGTACTGGCTTGTATCCTCTCTTTCTAGCACATGGCAGGTAATGACTACATTTTCTTGATTCGAGCAGATTTGCGTTACCTCTGCTGGATTTTAAAAAAATTTTATTGAAGTATAGCTGATTTACAATGTTGTGTCTAATTTCTGCTGTACAGCAAAATGACTCAGTTATACATACATATATATAATTTTTCATATTCCTTTCATTATGGTTTATCACAGGATACTGAGTATAGTTCCCTGTGCTATACAGTAGAGCCTTGTTGTTCATCCATCCTCTACTGGATTTTAAAGGAAGCTGAGGAATTCCTCAGACTATAGCCCTGGTCCCTTCAGACCAGCTAGAGTGCCATGTTGTTAGTCCTAAATCATTGATGAGAAGAACCAGACCTTTCAGACAGAAATCCCACCATGACTTACCAGCCCTGAGCCAAAGGTGGGTGCTGTGAACTGGTGTGAACGTCAGTCAGGTGGCACGCTGATAAACATTTCTTTCAGGAAATGAGAGAGACTCAGCTGTAGCCACAGACAGGTAGTGGGCTTGGGGGAATCAGACGCCTGCATCCATCAGAGCGAAAGGGCTGCAGCAAAGCACAGGTGCAAGGCTTTTGTTCCCTAGCTCGCTCCCTGTGGGCTTATGGAAATGTCTGAGAGCCCTTCCCTTTTCTTTCAAGCTTTATGGCCCAAAGAATCTAAAGGATGCATTTGCTTCCTCGCAATTACTCTAAAAGGAATAAATAGTGAATTTTGTTTAGAAGATCTAGGAGAGTGTGCCAGGTTCAATTAAATCTACAAAGCCTGTGAGAAGCAACAGTGGGAAGGCGAGATTTAATTTTCCCCCCAGAGGGTGAAGAGTCTCTGTAGCCTGTGGGGAATGCTGTAATGTATTTGGTATGGGAACATCTATCTTTTTGTTCAGGTGCTGCCTAATTCACTAGAAAATGGGGAGGGGAATGCTTTTCTACACGTAACTTGATAAGAGGATTCATTGGAAATACTGTTGTAGAATTAATAAAATGTTGAATGATTTTTCCATCATTTTTATTCCTAATAGTTGGTTAATGAGGATGAAAAGCAATTATTTTTATAATACATTTTCACGTAATTGACAGCTAAGTGTACTCAGTAGAGAATAATGAATGTACTGATTTGCAATGAATTCTTTAAAAGGCAAGAACAGAATAGGGAAGATTCTGAAAAATTTTACCCTTTGGGCTACAAACAGACTTCCTGTCATCCATCATTACCTACAATTTACAATATTTTAAACACTAAAGATGGTGTTATTATTTCTTTAAAAAGGCATAATTCTTTGAGAGTTCTGCATTTGGAACTAGTCTGTACTGTTTCTTCAAATCTGCAAGCTGCATACAGTGACAGGAAAAACATGTTTGTTATTTTAAGTTGGCCATTTTTAGCTATACAGGCTAAATAGAAAAAGCCATCGTATTTAAAATTATGCTATTGAATACAATTTCTTGATATATGAAAAGAAACTGTTTTCACTAAATGAAATTCAGAAACTACTCAGTGCATACAGGGGTCTGGGGAGGCAGGGAGACGCTTAGTCTAAGAACGTTTTTTAGACCCTCTGCTCAAGTAGCTCAAGAAGGGAATCACCACCTGATATTTACATATTGTGATCACAACAGCCAATAACCATTTCGAAACTTCAAGGAATGACTCCAGTTTACGTTTCTAAAGACTCAATAATTTCTAGGTCCTAGGAAGATGTCTCAAATACACATGAGAATGTTTGGGGCGCTCACCAGTTTCTATTTATCTTTTCAACAGAACTATTTTCACTATTACATACATAGCTTTAGGTCTCTACTTTAACCCCCTCCTGTATTCCCTTGGAGTTCTTAACTGCTATTGATGGAGAGTGTTCTTCTCGGGGCGCTGTCCGATTCAAGGTCAGATTTGAAGTTATACAAAGGAATTTCCATGGGTGTTCATCGTAGTGACGGCAGAACAGTACACGCACGTAGCTTCTATTCCTTCTAAAGAGGGAAATACTTTGATGTCTGTGAGAAAGGTTGGGATTGCTAGGTGGTCCTGTGGAGATATCAGCACTTGTGGAGTGGGGGATCTCAATTTTTATTCTCTTTTTCTGCACAGTTTTGCTAAAGAGAACTTAAGTTGGTTAGTTTTGTGAATTAATTTCAATAACCCTACTTCAGCTGCTTTCGTCTTCATATTTAAGAAATGCATTTGAATTTCTCTTTCTCCCCCAAACTTGTTTCCATACATGACTCTTTTCTGCTCTGCTCCTGAGACATGGCCAGCTCTAATGACAAACAGTCTTTAATAACTCCTCGGTCAACCATCAGATAGGAGATCTCTGAAAGAATCTCACTGGGCCAGGTGTCAATTCAACAGGAAATTACTATGCTGCATTCAGCAGCCTGAGAATCAAAATTTCAACTGGTGAAGCAAAACTTGACAGAGACATTGTGAAATATTGTTTGACTAGTGACTGTATTCATGGTTACTTTGGATGTATCAAGCCTTGCATCCATCATGCCATGCTTTATTTATGCAAAGGTACTTCCCATAACAATATGCTTATTTCTTTTCTTCATAAAAAGGCACCTGGTCCCTTCCGTCTGTCTCCATCTTCCAAACACTATAACTACCATATAATGCAGACCCTGTGTGTTTTCCCTTGTATACTGCCATCTCCCCACACGATTCCACCTTCTATGCTCATCAAATTAAGCTTCCAAAATTGAAGCTCTGTCATATCATTTTCCTTGGAAACCTTCAGCTTTTCTCTCTTGCCTGATGAACTTACACCGGCATCCAAGGCTCTGCAAACTGGAGCTTTAGCCAACTTTTTCAATCCTATTTCCCACTCTCTCCTCCCCCCTGCAAACTTCCATAACCTTCAGCCAAAAGGTAACATACTGCAGCTTCTCACATCAACACCTTTGTTCATGTGGCCTACGAGAGGGGTTGGCGCACTCTGCCCTGTGGAACTGGGTCTGCAGCTTGTTTTTGTACAGCCCTTAAGCTAAGAATGGCTTAACATGTTTAATGCTAGAGGAGGAGTGTAAAAGTATGCAATGGCGACAGGATGTGACGTGCAAACCTTAAAGTATTTATTTCCTGTCCTTTACTGAAAAAGTTTGCCAACCCCTTGCCTAGAGAACACCCTTCCTTCTACTGTTGCCATGAAAATCACATTTATTACTGCAGGCCTGTGCTAAATGCTAAATACACCCCTTTCTGCCCAACTGCCCAAATGTCTCCTTTCTTCAAACCAGCTTAGGACCTTCTTGGACTCTCAGAGCTCTTACCTTTCTCTGTTATATAATAATTATATGTGTAAATTTTTATTAAGCTACAGCTCCTTGAGAATAGGGATGATTTCTTTCTTTCTTTTTAAATACATCTTTATTGGAGTATAATTGCTTTGCAATGGTGTGTTAGTTTCTGCTGCACAACAAAGTGAATCAGCTATACATATACATATATCCCCACATCCTCTCCCTCTTGAGCCTCCCTCCCACCCTCCCTATCCCACCCCTCTAGGTGGTCACAAAGCACCAAGCTGATCTCCCTGTTCTTTACAGCAGCTTCCCACTAGCTAGCTGTTTTACATTTGGTAGTGTTATATATGTCAATGCTACTCTCTCACTTCGTCCCAGCCTCCCCTTCACCCCCATGTCCTCAAGTCTGTTCCCAATGTCTGCATCTTTATTCCTGCCCTACCACTAGGTTCATCAGTACCATTTTTCTAGATTCCATATATATGCGTTAGCCTACGGTATTTGTTTTTCTCTTTCTGACTTACTTCACTCTGTATGACAGACTCTAGGTCCATCCACCTCACTACAAATGAATCAGTTTTGTTCCTTTTTATGGCTGAGTAATATTCCATTGTATATATGTGCCACATCTTCTTTATCCATTCATTCATCTGTCGATGGACACTTAGGTTGCTTCCACGTCCTGGCTAGTGTAAACAGTGCTGCAATGAACATTGTGGTACATGAGTCTTTTTGAATTATGGTTTTCTCAGGGTATATGCCCAGTAGTGGGATTACTGGGTCATATGGTAATTCTATTTTTAGTTTTTTAAGGAACCTCCATACTGTTCTCCATAGTGGCTGTATCAATTTACATTCCCACCAACAGTGCTAGAGGGTTGCCTTTTCTCCACACCCTTGAGTGTAGGGATGATTTCTTTTTTTTTTATTAACAAATTCCTGGGGCTTCCCTGGTGGTGCAGTGGTTAAGAATCTGCCTGCCAATGCAAGGGACGTGGGTTCGAGCCCTGGCCCAGGAAGATTCCACATGCTGCTGGGCAACTTAGCCCGTGCGCCACAACTACTGAGCCTGAGCTCTAGAGCCCATGAGCCACAACTACTGAGCCCACGTGCCACAACTACTGAAGCCTGCACGCCTAGAGCCCGTGCTCCACAAGAGAAGCCATGACAATGAGAAGCCCACGCACCACAATGAAGAGTAGCCCCCGCTCGCCGCAACTAGAGAAAGCCTGCGCGCAGCAACGACACAGCCAAAAATAAATAAATAAATAAATAAAGCCCCAACACAGCCAAAAATAAATAAATAAATAATAATTTAAAAAAAACAGATTCCTTCCAGCATCCCAGAATCTGGTAAAATGAATTAGAGACCAAATAAACTTAGTAAATATTTGTAATTGAATTCAATTAGGGTCAAGTAAATATAAGCCGTTTCCTAGGTTCCTAAAAATGGATGAGAAGTTTCCTCTTTACCTGAGCCTCAGGTTATGCTGCTCCAATAAGCAGTGTTCCCTGGAGAGGGGTCCCAGAATACAGTGGAAGGGTGAGCTGGGAGCTGAGTGAACCCACAGGGGTTGCTGGAAATTCTCTTGGCCAAGGGAAGAACACATGTGAGTTAACTCCTAAAGATGTCACTTACTCTAAAATGCTCTCAGTTTTGTGGAGTGTACTATTTAATAGTGGGGTGACTAATTGATTTAGATCATTCTTTTTATGAATTTTTTTTTTTTTTAGCCACACAGCACGGCATGTGGATCTTAGTTCCCTGACCAGGGAGCGAACCCACGCCCCTGCACTGGAAGCGTGGAGTCTTAACCACTGGACCACCAGGGAAGTCCCTGATTCTCTTTTTTCTTTTTTTTTTTCCGGTACGCGGGCCTCTCACCATTGTGGCCTCTCCCGCTGCGGAGCACAGGCCCCGCGGCCATGGCTCACGGGCCCAGCCGCTCCGCGGCACACGGGATCCTCCCGGACCCGGGCACGAACCCGTGTCCCCTGCATCGGCAGGCGGACTCTCAACCACTGCGCCACCAGGGAAGCCCCCTATATGAATTTTTATATTGTAATTTGGAAATATACATTCTGAGTCTGCGAGGATCAAAAGTTTCCCAATCCCGGTGCTCTCTGAGGCATTCTCTCTAAAACTACTGCAAACATTTAGTAGAAGTTCTGGCATAATTCGATGATATACAGGGGTAAAATAAAGAAGTGGGCATGTGGGGTAACATGACTGACAAGTTGTTAAAGAGCCATGAGTGGGGTTGATCTGCCAAGCCAGGATAAAGCTGGTCATTCGTTGGATTTTGTGCATGTCAGTCATTTTCACTCGACGATGAGTTAGTATAGGAAGCATCCTTTAGACAGGAAGTAAACCTAGTGGGTGTTCCAAGGAGGGACATGGACTTTGAAATAGGAAAAGAAGAGCTGATGTGTTTCACACAGGTTTCATGCACGTCAACGTGGTCATCAGTGTGAAGATCTTGTCTCATATTTGTGACAAATTCAGCAAAGACACACACTCTGAACTGGGAAGAAGCCCAAAGATATATATTAGGAAAACTCATGTCATAGAACCAGAAGGAGAGCTTGAATCATAGTTGAGGAAGGAAGCAAAATACTGAAGCCAGAAATGGAGTGCCTAATTTCAGGTCTAAGGAATGAGGCAAGGCCGTCATTAGCTAACAGGTAACCATGTCAGAAGCTGGAAGATTGGCCACAGCTCCAGAGTCAGAGGTTGAGGCAGGCAAGGGGAGGGGATCATGGTGAAGACTGTGCCTGGTATGAGGGTGTCAAACACATGATCATAACTACATGGGTAAGAATTTTCAAATCAAGATCAGTAAAAAGTAGCGATCTTCTTGTGAGATTGTATCCAGAGCACAGTCTAGGGCTTTAGAACTTTAAGCACCAATGACATTTTCCTAAGTAACCACAATATCCTTGTTACACCTAAAAGAAAAAAAAGAAAAAGAATTACTACTTAATATTATCTGGTACCCGGTCCATTTTCTAATTTTCTCAATCGTATGGAAATTCTTTACACATTTCTCATGGTGACATATTTTCAAAGACTGTGATGGAACCTAATGTTTATTGATTTTCCGTTCAATCTGTGAGGGTGGTGAATAAATATTTTCAGAATCCCATGATGACAGAAGCAGTAGCATGATGTCATATTGGAGACTCCAGCAAGGTCAGGAGCTGGACCGAGGGGGTGTTAATGGAAACACAAGAGAGAAGCAGGGCTTGAACTACACCGTGGTGAGCAGGCAACTGCCTACAGAGGGCTGCTTTCAGGGTGAAAACTCCCTCTCCACCTATCCCATCTGTTAACTCCTCCCTGCCACCCGGGGGAGCAAGCGCAGGCACCTGGAACTACTGAGAGCCCAAATCAGGACGCTCTGGCTGGCGCTTCCCAGCCTCCTTCTTTTCTCGCAACGTGATCAGCCGTGCTGCCCACTCTGTTTCAAGTCACCTACTATCTGCTTGCTCCGCGGCTCCCCCCTCACTACTCTTCAGTTTCCTTTGACATTCTGACTCCAACTGGTACTTCGTTATATAGTTCCATGTCCTCTGGCCGAATTTCAGATACCCCTCAATTTGGGATCAACACCCCTTACTTCATTGTGCTTGCCACCTGCCGCTAGTAATGGCCCTTCAGCTCCCAAACTCCGATAGGAGAAGGGCCCTAGTCTGTGCTTCCACATCCTGGCCAACATCTTAACCGCAACTCGTGAGAAACCTTGCTCTAGAACCACCAAGCTGAGCCATTCCTGAATTCCTGATCCCCAGGAACTGTGAGATAATAAATGTTTGTGTTGTAAGCTGCTAAATACAAGGTACTGTTGTTACATAGTAAGAGATAAGTAAGTTCCTTATTTCTTCCTACATTGATTCATTTGGCCCAACAAATAATTATTGAGCTCTATTGGCTCAGTCGCAAAGCAAAGTCTGTGGCAGGGTATGCAGCACAAGCATCTGTGGACAGAAGAAAATGGCTACATCCCAGACTTACAGCCACAAATGGGCATCTCCCAGCCTTAGTTGTAGAACAGCCTCTATTTCCAAAGAAGCTGCATTTAACGCACCCCTATCAGACAAAGCAGAAGTACCCTATTTTTGAGTATTTTAGGGACAGAGATTGTACCAATTCTCCCAGAGTTGTTTTCACATCTCATTACTTTGTTTAGGAAGTTAATTTCCACCCTCCTGCAAAGTTCTTGCTATGATTTGCGTCCTTTTATTCTTATCACTTCTTTGGTGAAGTCGGGAAACATGCTCAGTATAACAAACCCTTCACTGACTCCAAATTACCCATTTCAGCATCTACATAATTAATTTTTAAAGGGCACAGATCCCACTGTGCTAAGTACAACAGAAATAAATAATGTATATCTATGCATTTCTCATGTGCTTGTCCCTAGCCATAGTGCATGGGTGAGAGTATTAATCAATCCCAATTTGGGCTCAGAGACCAACCCAGTGATGCAGTGTTATTACCGTTTGGTACAAGTATGCTTCCTTCAGTATGTAATTCTTTTTAATGCTTAGACCCACAGGAGAAAAAAATGTAAGCCATCAGCCTTAATTTCCTGTCATTTGTTTACTACACATCCCTGTTGGTACATTGCGGTTGCACATTCTGATGTATGACTTTCTTCTTCAGTACAAGAATTTTTAATGAAGTATGATTTTCCATGATACTTGTATAGACTATACAGCAGCTCTGAATTCTTGAATAAATTATTATTATAGTCATGGCACATGTCCTAGGCCACTATATTAGACAGCTGAGGGGAAAATACATTCTTTAAATCAGCTATAACTTTTCATTCCAGTAAAAAATAATTTGTTGGGCAAATGAGTAAATACATTTGAATTGTAATTCTATTCAAACAGTTTCCTCCAGAGCCAGCTTTTAAACCATGTTTACTGAAGACGCAGGTATGCCAATCGTTTATTAACAGACCTACTGACCACAAGTTGCATAAATTAGACTCCCTAAATATAGTCATTTTTCCAATGAAATTCCTTAGCCTTTTGGTCACAGAAGCAAAAGTGAATCATTTTTCTTTGCAGATTCACTTTTTAGCTACCAAAAAATGTATGATGTTTGAACATTGGAATGATTCCTGAGTGGTCAGGCATTTTTTAATATATAATTTTAGAGAGTGGGGGCCCGGTGAGTGAGAGAGAAGATAAATGGATCTTTGGCAACTAACTTTAGACCCTGTGGCAGAGTATACAATTGTCCAATATGAACAGGCTTCTAAAAATAACCATGGGCAAATGGTGCCCGCATGGTAAATTAAAATACCTCCTACTGAAGACAACAGAGCGTCATATATTTTTAGTGTTTTGGGTAGGACAGAAACCCGAGTCTGTTAGATGAGACTCTTAACCAGTCTCAGTCCTGTTTTAGTTGAAGGCAAGTTGTCAAAGAGATAGTAAGCCCGAAGAAATAACATAAGTTCACATTTATTTTTAGTTTCCAATTTCTCTACACAGTAGAGTCTTAAGAGGCAAAAAAAGCACATTTCATAAATGAGTCAATTCATAGAACAGCTTTGTCAGACAGGTTATGTTGACAGAAAGATAGGTTGTGGGGTTGAAGAATGTCTCTCTGCACTTGAAATTCAGTGTGTGTTAATTTTGGAGAGAAATATTTATGTTACCATTGCAAATGTTTAACTTATAAAAGCCATGCTGTGGAAGAGGGAAAGACTGATGGGTAAGGCTTATGCAGCAAAAATATCTGGTTCTAATGTTTATAATAATCTTTTGTTTGGATAAAAGAACAAAAATACACATTTTCAGCATGTGTGTTTTTGAAAAATACCAGATGAAGCATTTGTTTAGTTTGGTTTGAAAAGGAGTTTAAACTCAGAGTTAAGAAAAAAATTCACTCTGGAAATGAATTTTGATGAATTTCTTTCATAAAGAGTAACTGAGGCAAATACTCTGTCCAGTGCATTAACTATTAGCCATGCATGCTATTTAAATTTATCTAAAATTAAATAAAATTAAAATTTCAGTTTCTCAGTTGCATGTGCCACATCAAGTGCTCAATGGCCACATGGGCATAGTGGCTACCATATTAAACAGCACAGACGGAGAACATTTTCATTTTCACAGAAAGTTTTACTAAACAGCACTGCTCTATATCCCACCTGGAGAATAGACAAAAATAAGTCCCACCTAAAATTGTTACCTAGGGGGGCTTCCCTGGTGGTGCAGTGGTTGAGAGTCCGCCTGCCGATGCAGGGTACACGGGTTGGTGCCCCGTTCCGGGAGGATCCCACATGCCGCGGAGTGGCTGGGCCCGTGAGCCATGGCCGCTGAGCCTGCGCGTCCGGAGCCTGTGCTCCTCAACGGGAGAGGCCACCACAATGAGGAGCCTGCGCACCGCAATGAAGAGTAGCCCCTGCTCACCACAAATAAAGCCCATGCGCAGCAACGAAGACCCAACGCAGCCAAAAATTTAAAATAAATAAATTTAATTTTTTTAAAATTAAAATATAATGAAATTGTTACCTAAATTCAGTACCTAAGAGAAGATATAGGAGTTCATTGGAAAAAGTAAAGATATTTTAAAAATAGAGAGGCACCTGAAGATTCTCATGCTACATAATGGTATAAAAGTAGTGGGGTGACCCACCAAAGATTTAACTTCTGTTTTGAATTATGTTGTTGTTGGTAGTAGTGGTGGTTATTTACTTGTTGCATTAGCAAGATAGATTCCAGAGATTCCCTTGAATTGTGCTGGGCAGGATGACTGATCAGGGAAGCAGAGAAAATATTGATATTTCCTATTAAAAATAATCTTGACCCAGTCAAAGGCAAGCAAGCTCTGTTTTCTGATGAAGGGTGTGGAATGAATACTCGATGTCTTGAAAGTTGGAAAGGAAAGGAGGTTGGCCAACCCCTCCCCAGCCTTCCCGAATTTCTGAGACTGGCAAGAGGGAGAGTAGTTGCATATTCAGTGATGGACTGACCCTCTAATCAGCTCAAGCACAGCACTTCTGGGCAGAACTTAGCTGCCTGAGCACTTAGGTGATCTCCAGAGACCTCAAGGGACGGAATCCTGCATCAAGCTGAGCCACCCACCTATGTGGCCTCCTTTGAAAGCTTAGGATGACCTGTGGCAGAAGTTGGCTGAGGGTGACTTCCCTGCAGCTCTGGACAGTCAAGTGGACACGCAAAAGCAGCAGTGTGTAGCAGCAAGGGATGATGGCCACAAGACAACAGCAGATCTTAAGACACAAAGTTCCTCCCCAGATAGACGTGAAAGTGGATTGCCCTCTTTGTTGTATAGAAAGCCACCACAATTTTTGGATGAGCAAAGGGATTGTGGGAACCCCAAGAGTGTATTCTAGGATTTCCTTCCCATCTGGCGTGAAGAGGTTTAAGCAGTTTTCATTTACCTCGGGAAAATGACAATAGACTTGATGTTAGACTTGAACCACATGTGGTAGTTAATACTTTTCTCATGAAGACATGGACAGCTGTAGGCTAACAGCTCACCCCTGAGCAGTTTGTATAAATATCCCAAGTTTAGAAATACTTCAATTGGCAAGAAACTCAAATAACTGGTAAATTAGCAGATGAGACATGCCCATCTGCTGAGAAAAACTTAATTCAGAGAGTGAACCAGTGAAGCTAATTTTAAAACTCTTTTTGAGTAAGTAAGAAAAAATTTAAAGATATATTTAAATTCCCATAAGTTATAATTTTTATTAACAATTTTCAAACCCGTAATATCTCAATGAATAACATATTTGAAAATATTGACTTTTTGTTTATTAAGTTCTAAATTAACTTTTTCAGTTCTTTAGGCAGGTTTGATCTGCCTTGCAAAATAGTTGGTTTCTGTGCATGATTCTGTACATAACAGACTTTGTGTGTTAAAATTCATGGCAAAAATTGTCCTATTTTCAGATGAATTAACCCATCTTCAAAATTGTGGGATTTTCTAGAATAGAATAAAATAGAATTTGCTTTTACTTAGATTTTGGAAAATAGTTCTGCTAATTTAAAATATTCTCATAATTGTCATAACTTTAAATGATCGTGATTTGAAATATTTGACTCATTTTAATTCACATGCTTTTCTTAGAAACTTAGCTCCTTTTATAACTATAATTATAAAATTATGTTAATTTTGTACATAGATTATTAATGTCACAAATTTACAAATGCATCAGATTGGTATTAATATGCATAACATTTCAATGCTTTCTCTTCCACTATGTGCTCCAGTTCCCTGAAACCAATTTATTAGCTGTAGCTATTAGACATTTCCCTGACTAGTACCATATGAAAGTTTTTAATTGTTCAGTTCCCTGGTTTCCCAGAAGAAATGTTTATCAAAATATGTTTTCGGAAAGGGTATGCTGAGCCTCACTCAACCCCACCCTATCTCCAAAGTCTGCTGCTCCCACTTTAAATCCTGGTTTCAGGATATTTATGATGATAAAAGGCGAAAGAGCTATAGTAATTCTCTTTGAGTTTTTTACTAAAAGTTTACAAAATTACTGTCTTAGAAATAGCTACATACTCATACAACTATTCAATTTTGTGTGGTGTCAAGAATGACTGGCAAGTAAATTCAAGACTAAAATAAAGATGGGATATTAAAAAAAAAAACTTTTACATTTGAGCTGGCTAGTGGACTTGCTGAATTACTAAATGGGCAGAATAAACATGCTTGGGCACCAAAACAATGAGTGAGAAAGAGAAAGAAATTTAAGTTCAGTTTCAGTGAATTTATCCAGAATATTATAATCTGAAAATCCAGGGGAAAAAGTATTTTAATTTCTCTTTAATGTAAATTGTGCATATTCCAGCTTAATATTATTTTAATTTTTATCCATACGTTTTGGAAAAGGGGCACCATTTTTTCCAACGGGTAGAGGCTCTAAGGGCAACAACTTTAGTAGGTGTCATAGTATCCAAAAGAGATGTATTTCCACCATCAAGTCAGGCCATATCTGTCAGGCAATAGTGCATTTCTGTTCAGATGTAACGAACATATGTCCTCAGCCATGCCAGCCAAGGACTCAGATGGGAGGAAATTCCCGAGGGAGTAGTACTTACTACCCTAACATACTCCTGGGTTTCAGGCCCCTGTCGAGATGTCTTATGTATTCCTAACAAATCCAGGTCTCTATGTCTCCACTATCATCAGAAGAATTCATAGACTTTTTTTTCCAACCTGCCATAACCTGGCTCTTAGGAGATTTCACCCACCAAACTGGCATTTCTTTCTGGTTGGTTGTGAATGAAACCCAGCATATACTAGGTGAGCCTGAGCCAGGGCCCCAGAAAATACTTCCTTCTTTTCCAAAGAAGGTGTGAGTATCACCAGGTCACCCCTTTCCCAATTGGAACCCCTATCTTTGCCAGGGTAACCTTCTTTTTCCCTCCTCTTAGCCACTACTTCCTGCCTCTATCAGTAGATTCTCTACCTAATAAGATGAGCAATTCTCTTCTGGGGGCTTTTAACACATGCATAATTCAATCACTAAGATTTTATGTGCTGAAAGAAAGATTTGTCTCCTGCCAGGAGTTCAAAAAGCACAGCTACTTTCCAAGTCTCTCAACCTCTAACCCTGTAAGAAAAGGTAAAATTTCTTTCAGTGAACCAACCCAGAATTTTGTTTTCATTTAGACAGATATGAACAGTGTCTTAAATAAAACCATTGTGATGCTAGCAAAACCCTCAGCTTTCTCAATCCAAATTGAAAGAATTCATAGGCCCAAAATTCTGGCCTCAGTTACAGGATATGTATAATGATACAAGTCTTACACAATGAACACAGGCATCACTCCAGTTGACTTAATCTGGCAAGATCTTCCTTAGGTATGAGTATGAGTTTGGGCCTTGAGCCAGCAATCAAAAGGGATTGTACATTTAAATGATTACCTCATTTAGTGAAGTCTGCTTTTTGGCTAGGTCAGAGGCACCTTCTCCAAAATTTATTCAGAATACATTTGAATCATTCTAGCTGTGTGACCTTGGAAAAATTATTTAATCTCTCTGTAGCTCTGTTTCTTCATCTGTAGAGTGACGTAAATTATAACATTTACCTCACAGGCTTATTAAGCAAGTTAACATATATAAAGCACTTGGATTACCTGACACATAATAAAATCTATATATAAGTATTAGCTATTATTATTATTACTATTTTTATTAGATTGGTAGAGGGAAGCTGGAAACACTTTACATTTATTCTGAACCCATGTAATTATCTAGCTAATACAATTTCCACTTAGAGAATATTTTAAGATGTATTTTTTTTGTACTTAAATATTCTCTAAATAACTATCTTAAATCAAATATAAACCCTCTGGAAACAGTTCCTTTTAGGAAGAAAAATATTTTGCAAATGAATGGCTTATCTTTGGAAGATGAAGGAAGAGATAAAAATGGAAGGGACATTCACTGAAAAATCTTGACATAAGCTCCTAATTACTACTTGGGTTGTAAAGTTTTGTTTTTCATTAATGTGCATAAAGGTAACCACAGTTAAATACCTTGGTGATTTCTAACATTTATTTTTCAATTTACTTTAATATCACTTTGGCAATTTAAAAATCATTAAAAAATACTTTTTAAACTGATAAAAAATCTCTTGGAAAAAAATATTTCTGGTTTAAAAATGAACAGTCTTGTAACTTAAGGTTTTTGCTATGATTGTATGCTGATACTGGACCATTTCTGCTATGGTAAAACACTAGAAAACTGGGTAAAATATTTGAAACAACTATGTTCAGATATTGGACTACAGGCAGTACAGGACTATTATCCTTGAGGGAAGGAAAACAAGCAAAGTAAACCTACAATTACCCAGACTGACTGCATGGAAGCACCTTCCAGGCCAGGGGATGGACGGAAGAACCCAAGCAAAGCACAGTAGTCTCAATGAGCAAAAAGACAGAGATCAGAGGCAAAGGGGGCTGAGGCAGCTAGAATCTGTGGCACAGAAAACAAGGGAATGGGAGGTACACACAATAAGGGCTCCAGAAATCTTCACAGGGATCCCTTTAAGTCTTTAGCTAAATACTTACCTGTATCTGCATAGGGTCACACTCAATGAGACCAGGCAAAGATAACTACCAGGAAACTATAAACTGAAAAACCACTAGAGTATCCATAGAATTAGAAGACATTCAACTTCTGTACTTGAGCCAGAGTGGAGAAACATCCTTGAACAATTGGGCATTCAGTAGAGGTTCCAGAAAGGCTCTGCCAAGACTAGAGCTGAATTACCACTACAATATAGGTTATGCTACACATGCCCTACCAAAGCTTTAAGACAAGCCTCAAAAAGATTAAGGGGAGCTGCAATAGATTAACTGCTCATAGGAATAAAACCCAACCTTGTTCAAAGAAAGATAACAAAATTCATACACTTAATAAGATGAGATTCACAATAGAAGGCATACAATAAAAATTTACTGGAAGTGCAAGGATCAAGAAAATGTGACCCATAACCAGAAGAAAATCAGTTAATGGAAGCAGAACCAGAATTGACAGAAACAATAAAATTAATAGATAAGGACTATAAATCACCTTTAATGAATATAATTAAAGATTTAAGGAAAACATATACAATGAAGAGAGAAATGGACATTATAAAAAAAAAAGCCAAGTCAAACTTCTAGAGCTGAAAATTAAAATATCTGAAATTAAAAATTCACTGAACTTAATATACCAGACACTGCAGAAAAAGGAATAAGTGAACTTGAAGAAATTGCAATGGAAACTATCAAAACTGAAGTAGAAAGAGAAAAAGAGATTAAAAAAAAGACAAAACTCAAATACTAATGTATTTTCTCAGTGCAAGAAGCCAGACACACGGGGCTTCCCTTGTGGCGCAGTGGTTGAGAGTCCGCCTGCTGATGCAGGGGACACGGGTTCATGCCCCAGTCCGGGAGGATCCCACATGCTGCGGAGCAGCTGGGCCCGTGAGCCATGGCCGCTGGGCCTGCGCGTCCGGAGCCTGTGCTCCATA
>NW_006779481.1:805170-820747 GCF_000442215.2 Lipotes vexillifer | reverse complement strand
ACCAAAAAAAAAAAAAAAAAAAAAAAAAGAAGCCAGACACAAAACAAAAAATGTTGTGTGAACCCATTTATATGAAAAGTGAAGACAAGGCAAATCAGAGAGATAGAAAATAGACTAGTGATTGCTTAGGGCTAGGGGTAAAAATGGGGGGTGACTACAAAAATGTGCAAGATTCCTTTTGGGAATGTTGGAAATGTTCTAAAATTTTGGCAATGGTGCACATCTCTGCAAAACTAAAAAATCGCGTGGTTAAATTATACACTTAAAATGAGTGAATTTTATGGTATGTAAATAATAACTCAAGGTATTTTTAAAAATCAACAGCAAAGCATACATTGCTTAAGGAACAATGTCAAGTGGTCCAACATATATGTGATTTGAATCTCAGAAAAGGGAGAAGTCAGAAAAAAAATTTAAACTAGTTATTGAGGTATAATTGACTTACCAAAAACAAAAAAGCATGTTTGATGTATTTTTGATATATCTCCAAACTCTCCTTGAGTTTGGAGATAATTTACAACCATGAAACCATCACCATAATCAATGCCATAAACATATCCATCACTTCCAAGAGAAAAAAATTTTAATGGCTGAAATTTTCTAGATTTAACTAAAAATATTAATCCAGTGATCTAAAGAGCTCAACATACTTCAAAAAAGAAAACCAAGGCAAAGGCACTTTATAATCAAATTGTTACAAAAATCACAATTATTATAAAGAAAAAGTTTTTAATTAGCTAGACAAGAAAAGACTACAGGGGTCTGGGGACTTCCCTCGTGGCGCAGTGGTTAAGAATCCGCCTGCCAATGCAGAGGACACAGGTTCAAGCCCTGGTCTGGGAAGATCCCACATGCTGTGGAACAACTAAGCCTGTGTGCCACAACTACAGAGGCTGTGCTCTAGAGCCCATGAGCCACAACTACTGAGGCCATGTGCTGCAACTACTGAAGCCTGCATGCCTAGAGCCCATGCTCCGCAACAAGAGAAGCCACCGCAATGAGAAGCCTGTGCACCACAACAAAGAGTAGCCCCTGCTCACCGCAACTAGAGAAAGCCCACGCACAGCAACAAAGACCCAACACACACAAAAATAAAGAAATGTATGTATTCAAAAAAAAGACTACAGGGGTCTGAAGTTAAGAATAAACTGACTTTTCATAAGAAAAAATGCAAGCCAGAAGACAATGGAAAACCATTTACAAAGTGCCAAAAGAAAGATAAGTCTGTCAAACTAGAAATCTATATTCAGTAAAAAATATCATTCACAATGAAAGTAAAATAAAGATATCCTCAGACAAACAAACCTGAAAGAATTTCTTGTCTGCAAAACTTGTACTACAAAAAATGTTAAAAGAAGATCTTCAGGCTAAAACAAAATAATACTAAATAAAAATTCAAATATACACCAAATAATAAAGAATGCCAGGGGCTTCCCTGGTGGCGCAGTGGTTGGCAATCCTCCCACCAGTGCAGGGGACACAGGTTCGAGCCCTGGTCCGGGAAGATCCCACATGCCACAGAGCAACTAAGCCCGTGCGCCACAACTACTGAGCCTATACTCTAGAGCCTGCAAGCCACAACTATTGAGCCCACGAGCTACAACTACTGAAGTCCACACGCCTAGAGCCTGTGCTCTGCAACAAGAGAAGCCACCATGATGAGAAGCCCATGCACCGCCACAAAGAGTAGCCCCCACTCGCTGAAACTAGAGAAAGCCTGCACACAGCAACAAAGACCCAATGCAGCCAAAAATAAATAAATAAAATAAGTAAATTTTTTTAAATGCCATAAATGGTTAATATGTAGTACAATATAAAATACATTTTACCATTTAAAAATTATGCAAAAGATTGTTGATTTTCTGTACCAAAAAAATGACAGTTTTGTGAGATTAATCACATTTTTAGAAATAAAATTAACAAGAAATCAATTAAGAAAAAGCATGAGGAGGGGAAATAGGAAATATATTGTTGTAATTTGGGTTACTATATTATGTATGAAATGATATAACATGTGAAGATAGGCTGTGATAAGTTAAATATGTATGCTGTAAACCTTAGAGCAGTCACTGGAGAAAAAAAAAGAATGTGGAGGTATAGATAATAGTTCAATAGAGAAAGCTAAATAAAATTCTAAGACAATTCAACCTATAAAAAGGCATAGAATAAAGGGGAAAAGGAAGCCGAAAAAATTACAAGGGGAAAACACATAGAAAGATGGTAGTATTAAACCATCTTTAATGTGTGCTGGAGCTGATTGATGCCACCTCATGAAATTGAATGTACACCTTTCCCAACTCTCCATCTAGTGATAACATTTTGGTAGTTTGAAACCAACATTGGTGGGAATATTTACACAGTGGAAATCAGTAGATGCTAAAAGTTAGGACTTTTTATTTTGGAAAGCCTATTTACCATCATACCACTGACCTAAACCATATAAAAATTACATGAAATATAAAATGAATAAACTATCTAAGTAAAAGGCAGAGAATGGCATATCAGCATAACATAATACTCAACTATGATGCTATTTAAACAAAATATGCTTTAACAGAGATAGGTTATAAGTTAAAAAAAAAATAAAAGGTAGTATCCAACATTATTTTGGAGATTCTAGCCTGGACAGTTAGATAAGATAAATAAATAAATAACATCCAAATTTAAAAGGAAGAAGTATTTAAAACTTTCTCTATTCACAGAAGACATGATCTTGTATATAGAAAACCTAAGAAATTCATGAAAACACTATTAGAACTAATAAGCTTAGAAAGGCTGAAGGATACAAAATCAATACACAAAATGTATTTCTATTGTTTACTTCTATACAGCAGCAATGAACAATCTAAAAATCATACTAACGGGACTTCCCTGGTGACACAGTGGATAAGAATCCGCCTGCCAATGCAGGGGACACAGGTTCGAGCCCTGGTCCGGGAAGATCCCACATGCCACGGAGCATCTAAGCCCGTGCACCACAACTACTGAGCCCACGTGCTGCAATTACTGAAGCCCACATGCCTAGAACCCATGCTCTGCAACAAGAGAAGCCACCGCAATGAGAAGCCCATGCACCACAATGAAGAGCAGCCCCTGCTTACCGCAACTAGAGAAAGCTCACACGCAGCAATGAGGACCCAATGCAGACAAAAAAATAAAATAAAATAAAATAAAACTTTTTAAATAAAATAAAAATCATACTAAGAAAGCAATTCTATTTGTAATAGCATCAAAAATAATAAGAATATTTAGGAATATTTTAACAAAGGAAGTATAAGATTTTTGTAGTTTGTTAAAACTTCAAAATGTAGTTAAAAGAAATTAAAGAAGACCTAAATAAATGAAAAGATAGCTCATGTTCGTAGGTCAGAAGACTTAATATTGTTAAGATTACAATACTTCCCAACTTTTCCTACAGATTCAACGCAATCCCTATCAAAATCCCAGTTGTCTTCTTTTGCAGAAATTGACAAACATCCTGAAATTCATAAGGAAATGGAGGGATTCAGATTAGACAAAACCATCTTTAGAAAGAACAAGGCTGGAGGACTCACATTCCCTGATTTAAAAACTTATGACAGGGCTTCCCTGGTGGCGCAGTGGTTGGGAGTCCGCCTGCGGATGCAGGGGACACGGGTTCGTGCCCTGGTCCGCGAGGATCCCACATGCCGCGGAGCGGCTGGACCCGTGGGTCATGGCCGCTGGGCCTGCGCGTCCGGAGCCTGTGCTCCGCAACGGGAGAGGCCACAGCAGTGAGAGGCCCGCGTACCTCAAAAAAAAAAAAAAAAAAACTTACGACAAAGCAGCAATAATCAAGGCAGTAAGGTACTGGCTTTTATCAAGGTAAGTCATATGTGGAAATACAGGATGCATTTCAATAAATTTATAATGATCAAAGTCATATGGAATGTTTTTCAGTTACAATGGAATTAGAAATTAATTACTAATTAAAATATCAAAAATTTCCCAAATAGTTGGAAATTAAAAAATATTCTGAATAATCATCAGTCAAAAAAGTCATAAAGGAAATTAGAAAATATTTGAACCAAATTATAATGAAAACACAACATATCCACATTTGTGGGATTAGCAATAACTAGACAGAAAGTTATAGCTTTAAGTGCTTATATAGAAAAAAATTTCTTTCAAATCCAAGTTTCTACCTCAAGAAGATATAAAATAAGAGTAAATTAAGCCAAAAAAATAGAGGAAATTAATAAAAAGGAGGAAATCTGTGAAATAGAAACAGGGCAAACAAAAGAGAAAATCAATAAAATTAAAAGATGGTTGGGACTTCCCTGGTGGTCCAGTGGTTAAGAATCTGCCTTCCACTGCAGGGGACGAGGGTTCTTTACCTGGTCAGGGAACTAAGATCCTGCATGCCACATGGTGCAGCCAATAAATAAATAAATAAATAAAAGATGGTTTTTGAAAAGGGAAAGAGGAAAGTTGAATACATTTATTAATCATTGTATAAACAATAGATATATATTAAATTACACCATTAAAAACTGGCAAAAGAATAAAATATTAAACAAGAGAAAAAGGATTAGAGGCATATGCAGATAGAGAGAGAGATAGCTGGGTTTGTATTTTTGTTCTAATACATAGAGTGTGTGTGTGTCTGTATGTGTGTGTGTGAATATGAATACATATAATTATAGCCAGGCTTATTATTTATATGAAATTATAGCCAGCTTTTTCATTGTTGGAAGACTCCTTGAAAAAATGACTGATTCCAGGGCTTGGGCAGGAAGAGCACAAGGGAGCTTGGAACACTGTATTAGTTTGCTATTGCTTCATATAAAACTCCACAAACTTAGCAGTTAAAAATAACACCCATTTATTATCTCAACATTTCTGTAGGTCAGAAGTCCAGGTATAGCTCAAATGGATCTCTGCTTAGCATCTCACTAGGCTGAAATCAAGGGGCCAACCAGGCTACGTTCTCATCTGGGGTTCAGAGTCTTCTTCCAAGCTCATGCAGGTTGTTGGCAAGATTCAGTTCCTTGTGATTGAAGACTGAAACCCCCATTTTCTTTCTGGCTGGCAGTGGTGATTTCTCTCAGATCCCAAAAGCCACCCAAAGGCCCTTTATGACCCTCTTACTTCATGGTAGCATTCTTCTTCAGAGCCAGCGGGACAATCCCTGCAGAGAGTTTTATATAATGTTTTTATAATGTAACAGAGTTTTATATCATGTAACACAATCATGGGAATCACTATCCTGCCCCCTTCCAAGGGGAGAGGATTATACCAAGTTTGTATATCAGGGGGCAGAAATCTCAGGGATCATCTTAGAATTCTGCCTGGTCTAAACATCTTGTGCCAAAAAGTAAGGAAGTTCTGAAAAAATGATGTCAGAGGGATAGAACTGCCATCTTGAAAAGGCTTCTTCTCCTTTCGTTTTGATCAATTTGAGCAAAATAGATAAATAATAAGAGTAATGGGCTAAAATCCATTAAATAAAATAAAATAAGAACATATGAATTGGTACTGATATATTGTACCTACTGATACATATATACTGAAATATATACATTTATATATATATTGCTGTATATGGATATATACATATATACGAATAAATGAATGAATAAATAAATGGAGAACAAAAGAAAACTCTTTTTTATGGTGGATCCCAGACCCTGTAATAAATGTTAGAAAATTACTATTTGTCAGCCATCACAGTAGTATTTGTTTCAGGCAAGAATCACCAATAGATGATAAAATTAGTGGCCAGAAGTACAGTGAGAAACAGATTATTCACAAAGTCTCCTCTACAAGATACAAATTAATGATAAAAGAAAAGGTAGCCACTTTACAGTGGAGGAACCTGGCAGTCATTAGTTAACATCACCAGTAACAGGACAAATTATCATCATGTTCCTCCTGATGTGCTCACGGGGATGGCATGATATCCATTCTTTAGTGTCCTGTCCAAAATGCATAACCTGATCAAATCATGAGGAAACATCAGGCAAACCCAAACTGAGAAACAATTTAAAAAATAACTTACCGGGCTTCCCTAGTGGCACAGTGGTTGAGAGTCTGCCTGCCGATGCAGGGGATGCGGGTTCGTGCCCCTGTCTGGGAAGATCCCACATGCCGCAAAGCAGCTGGGCCCATGAGCCATGGCTGCTGAGCCTGTGCGTCCGGAGCCTGTGCTCTGCAACAGGAGAGGCCACAGCAGTGAGAGGCCCGTGTACTGCAAAATAAATAAATAAATAAAATAACATACCAATATTCTTCAAAAGTGTCAAAGACAAAGAAAAAGAAAGACTACAGAACTGTTAGAAGCTAAAGGAGACAGAAGAAATATGACAGTTCACAAAAAAATGAGATCATACCTTGAATCCTGGACCCCCAAAAGGACATTAGTGGAACAATGGAGAATTGTAATAAGGTCTGTAAATTAGATATCATTGTATCAATATTACTTTCCTAATTTTGGTAACTGTACTATAGTCATATAAGAGAATGTTCTTGTTTTAAGGAAATATATATTTCAGTATTTAGAGGTCTTAAAAAAGTCAATCATTATAGGTCACCATATTAACAGAATAAAGGAGAAAAAACATGTTTACATCAACATACACAGGAAAAGTGCTTGATAAAATTCAAAACCCATTTATGATAAAACAAAACATGATCTAACAGCAACAAAACCCTCAAACTCTTGGCAGACCAGAATAAAAGGAAATTACCTTAATCTGATGAAAGGTATCTAAGAACACTCTACAGTTAACATCATATTTAATGGTGAAATACAGAATACTTTCCCCCTAGGATCTAAGACAAGGCAAAGATATCTGTTCTCACCATTTATATTCAACATTGTATGGGAGACAAGAAAAACATACAGGACATACGAGTTAAAAGGAAGTTATAAGACTGTCTTTACCACAGACAACATGATCATGTATACAGAAAATTCTAAATACTCTGCCGATAGACTACTAGAGCTAATAAATGAATTTAGCATTGTTGCAGGACAAAGGTCAATATATAAAAATCAACTATTTCTATATACTAGCAACAATTTTAAAATTAAAATTAAAAAATACAATTTACAATAGTATCAAAAACCTAAAATACTTGGGATACTCTTTTTTTTTGCATTTTATTTCATTTATTTTTTTATACAGCAGGTTCTTATTAGTCATCAATTTTATACACATCAGTGTATACATGTCAATCCCAATCTCCCAATTCATCAGACGACCACCCCCCAACCCCCTCCACTTTCCACCCTTGGTGTCCAAACGTTTGTTCTCTACATCTGTGTCTCAATTTCTACCCTGCCATCTGGTTCATCTGTACCATTTTTCTAGGTTCCACATATATGCATTAATATACAATATGTGTTTTTCTCTTTTTGACTTACTTCACTCTGTATGACAGTCTCTAGATCCACCCACGTCTCTACAAATGACCCAATTTAGTCCCTTTTTATGGCTGAGTAGTATTCCGTTGTATATATGTAATATATGTACCACATCTTCTTTATCCATTCGTCTGTCGATGGGCATTTAGGTTGATTCCATGACCTGGCTATTGTAAATAGTGCTGCAATGAACATTGGGGTGCATGTGTCTTTTTGAATTATGGTTTTTCTCTGGGTATATGCCCGGTAGTGGGTTAGCTGGGTCATATGGTGATTCTATTTTTAGTTTTTTAAGGAACCTCCATACTGTTCTCCATAGTGTCTGTATCAATTTACATTCCTACCAACAGTACAAGAGGGTTCCCTTTTCTCCACACCCTCTCCAGCATTTGTTGTTTGTAGATTTTCTGATGATCCCCATTCTAACTGGTGTGAGGTGTTACCTCATTGTAGTTTTGATTTGCATTTCTCTAATAATGAGTGATGTTGAGCAGCTTTTCATGTGCTTCTTGGCCATCTGTATGTCTTCTTTGGAGAAATGTCTATTTAGGTCTTCTGCCCATTTTTTGATTGGGTTGTTTGTTTTTTTATTATTCAGCTGCATGAGCTGTTTATATACTTTGGAGATTAATGCTCTGTCCGTTAATTCATTTGCAAATATTTTCTCCCACTCTGACGGTTGTCTTTTCATCTTGCTTGTAGTTTCCTTTGCTTTGCAAAAGCTTTTAAATTACATTAGGTCCCATTTGTTTATTTTTGTTTTTATTTCCACTACTGTATGAGGTGGATCAAAAAAGATCTTGCTGTGATTTATGTCAAAGAGTGTCTTCCCATGTTTTCCTCTAAGAGTTTTACAGTGTCCTGTCTTACAGTTAGGTCTCTAATCCATTTTGAGTTTATTTTTGTGTGTGGTGTTAGGGAGTGTTCTAATTTCATTCTTTTACATGTAGCCGTCCAGTTTTCCCAGCACCACTTATTGAAGAGACTGTCTTTTCTCCATTTTATATCCTTGCCTCCTTTGTCATAGATTAGTTGACCATAGGTGTGTGGGTTTATCTCTGGGCTTTCTATCCTGTTCCATTGATCTATATTTCTGTTTTTGTGCCAGTACCATATTGTACTGATTACTGTAGCTTTGTAGTATAGTCTGAAGTCAGGGAGTCTGATTCTTCCAGCTCCATTTTTTTCCCTCAAGGCTGCTTTGGCTATTTGGAGTCTTTTGTGTCTCCATACAAATTTTAAGATTTTTTTGCTCTAGTTCTGTAAAAATTGCCATTGGTAATTTGATAGGGATTGCATTGAATCTGTAGATTGCTTTGGGTAGTATAGTCATTTTCACAATATTGATTCTTCCAATCCAAGAACATGGTATATCTCTCTATCTGTTGGTATCATCTTTAACTTCCTTCATCAGTGTCTTATAGTTTTCTGCATACTGGTCTTTTGTCTCCCTAGGTAGGTTTATTCCTACATATTTTATTCTTTTTGTTGCAATGGTAAATGGGAGTGTTTCCTTAATTTCTCTTTCAGATTTTTCATCATTAGTGTATAGGAATGCAAGAGATTTCTGTGCATTAATTTTGTATCCTACAACTTTACCAAATTCATTGGGTAGCTCTAGTAGTTTTCTGGTGGCATCTTTAGGATTCTCTATGTATAGTATCATGTCATCTGCAAACAGTGACAGTTTTACTTATTATTTTCCAATTTGTATTCCTTTTCTTTCTTTTTTTTCTCTGATTGCCATGGCTAGGACTTCCAAAACTGTTGAATAAGAGTGGCGAGAGTGGACATCCTTGTGTTGTTCCTGATCTGAGAGGAAATGCTTTCAGTTTTTCACCATTGAGAATGATGTTTGCTGTGGATTTGTCATATATGGCCTTTATTATGTTGAGGTAGGTTCCCTCTGTGCCCACTTTCTGGAGAGTTTTTATCATAAATGGGTGTTGAATTTTGTCAAAAGCTTTTTCTGCATCTATTGAGATGATCATATGGTTTTTATTCTTCAGTTTGTTAATATGGTGTATCACATTGATTGATTGGCCTATATTGAAGAATCCTTGCATCCCTGGGATAAATCCCACTTGATCATGGTGTATGATCCTTTTAATGTGTTGTTGGATTCTGTTTGCTGGTATTTTGTTGAGGATTTTTGCATCTATATTCATCAATGACATTTGTCTGTCATTTTCTTTTTTTGTAGTATCTTTGTCTGGTTTTGGTATCAAGGTGATGGTTGCCTCATAGAATGAGTTTGGGAGTGTTCCTTCCTCTGCAAAGTTTTGGAAGAGTCTGAGAAAGATGGGTGTTAGCTCTTCTTTAAATGTTTGATAGAATTCACGTGTGAAGTTGCCCGTGAAGCCGTCCTCACGTGCTGAGCAGTTCGTCTTGGAAAGAGCTGGGAGCTCACGCACAGAACAGGACCTTCTGGACTTGAGAAATTACTGTAATTTTGTGTATAATGGTTTCTTACAAAATTTCACACCGTTACAATTCTGATTCTTTTTAAATAAAAACAAAAAACTAAGAACTCTTTAACATTTCCCCTTAACTGTACTAAAATGGGAAAGCACCTACAAAAGCATATTGCTTTTTCAGATTATAAAGTTATCTTTTTTAATAACTTGGCTATTGTAAATTTTAAGGGAGTTTAGTGGACCTCAGAGCCATACCTTTCCCGATATCTCATCTGTGTATCTGTTTCCAAAAACTGATTTCACAGGGTTCGGGGTGGGCGGCTCTGTGTTTCTGTGTGTGGCTGTGTCAGCTCATCTCTGGAATGTTGAGAAACACCAAACTTACAGATGCATCTTTCTCTTGTCATAAAGAAATTTGAACTATGAATTTCAACCAGGAAACAAAACACATTTCTTGGTTTTGCTCAATGTTTATGCATCACCTTACATGTTTTTTTCCCCCAAAGATGATTAAAAGCAACATCTGAATAGAAATTGTTGAATTTTAAGTAACAATTTATTTTAAAAGGTTTAAATTTTACCAGCCTAAAGAAAGTGAGAAAATAAACCAATTAAAAGGTTGGGTGGGTGGAGGGAGTAGCTTTCTTTGATTTGAATAATCAGGAACATTTTGTTTGTTGAACTTTACCATCTGAGTAGTTCTTTCTATGTCCCAGGAAAAGTGCACTAGCTCCACATTGTGATACTTGTCAGGTGACAAATCTCAACGTTTGTCATTGAAATGGAACAATATTTGTGTAAAGCCTGAGAAGAAAATAGTGATATTAGCTTAAGAACTACAAACTAGAAAGCTTTTCACTGTGAGACACAGTATACTGCTTCTTGTCATGTATTTTCCAAGTGCTTCTGAAGTGCAAAAGAGAGAAAAAACTTGCTAATTTATTTGACTGTACAAATACACTTTGATAATTTTTTAAATATTTTCATAAACTTTTGCAAATATAAAATTAGAGAATTTCATTTGTTCTGTGGAGTCTGTTCCATTGTACATCACAACAGACTTTTCACTTTCTAGCACAAACAGTTAAGTTATCAGAACATGGAGAACTTAGCAATTTGGGGTGATTGGTGTTATAGACCCTGTCAGTAGGTTACATTAAAGTGGTGACGAGTTCCAACATCTAATGTGATGTGAAGGTTTTTTTTATGTGTAAAACAAAATTTTTCTAATCTAAATACAACAAAGGTAAAAAATCAAGTGTGTTTCTTTAGGTTTACTTGATAGAAATTTTTGTAAATTGTATTTTATATTGCAAAGTATTATATCAGTGTGCATTAAAACATGGAACTTCATAGCTTTGTTACTTGAAGTAGAATAAACACCTACAGAAGGAAAAAAAAAAGTTCTGGACTTTTGTTTTTTGGAAGATTTTAAATCACAGTTTCAATTTCATTACTTGTGATTGGTCTGTTCATATATTCTCTTTCTTCCTGGTTCAGTCTTGGAAGGTTATACCTTTCTAACAATTTGTCCATTTCTTCCAGGTTGTCCATTTTATTGGCAGAGTTGCTTGTAGTAGTCTCTTAGGATGCTTTGTGTTTCTGCAGTGTCTGTTGTAACTTCTCCTTTTTCATTTCCAATTTTATTGATTTGAGTCCTCTCCCTCTTTTTCTTGATGAGTCTGGCTAATGATTTATCAATTTCGTTTATCATCTCAAAGAACCAGCTTTTAGTTTTATTGATCTTTGCTCTTGTTTTCTTTGTTTCTATTTTATTTATTTCTTCTCTGATCTTTATGATTTCTTTCCTTCTGCTAACTTTGAGTTTTGTTTGTTCTTCTTTCTCTAGTTCCTTTAGGTGTAAGTTTAGATTATTTATTTGAGATTTTTCTTGTTTCTTGAGGTAGGCTTCTATTGCTATAAACTTCCCTCTTAGAACTACTTTTGCTGCATCCCATAGGTTTTGGATCATCATGTTTTTGTTGTCATTTGTTTCTAGGTTTTTTGTTTTCTTTTTGTTTTTTGTTTTCTGGTTTTTTTCTTGCGTTACGCGGGCCTCTCACTGTTGTGGCCTCTCCCGCTGCGGGCGCGCAGGCTCAGCGGCCATGGCTCACGGGCCCAGCCGCTCCACGGCATGTGGGATCTCCCTGGACCGGGGCACGAACCTGTGTCCCCTGCATTGGCAAGCCGACTCTCAACCACTGCGCCACCAGGGAAGCCCCTCTAAGTATTTTTTGACTTCCTCTTTGATTTCTTCAGTGATCTCTTGGTTATTTAGTAACATATTGTTTAACCTCCCTGTGTTTGTGTTTTTTACATTTTTTTCCCTGTAATTGATTTCTAATCTCATAGCATTATGGTCAGAAAAGATGCTTGATATGATTTCAATTTTCTTAAATTTACTGAGGCTTGATTTGTGACCCAAGATGTGATCTATCCTGGAGAATGTTCCATGTGCACTTGAGAAGATAGTGTAATCTGCTGTTTTTGGATGGAATGTCCTATAAATATCAATTAAATCTATCCGGTCTATTGTGTCATTTAAAGCTTGTGTTTTCTTGTTAATTTTCTGTTTTGATGATCTGTCCATTGGTGTAAGTGAGGTGTTAAAGTCCCCTACTATTATTGTGTTACTGTCGATTTTCTCTTTTAGAGCTGTTAGCAGTTGCCTTATGTATTGAGGTACTCCTATGTTGGGTGCATATATATGTATAATTGTTATATCTTCTTCTTGGATTGATCCCTTGATCATTATGTAGTGTCCTTCCTTGTCTCTTGTAACATTCTCTATTTTAAAGTCTATTTTGTCTGATATGAGTATTGCTACTCCAGCTTTCTTTTGATTTCCATTTGCATGGAATATCTTTTTCCATCCCCTCACTTTCAGTCTGTATGTATCCCTAGGTATGAAGTGGGTCTCTTGTAGACAGCATATATATATATATATATATATATATATATATATATATGGGTTTTGTTTTTGTATCCATTCAGCAAGCCTGTGTCTTTTGGTTGGAGCATTTAATCCATTCATGTTTAAGGTAATTATCAATATGTATGTTCCTCTTACTATTTCCTTAATTGTTTTGGGTTTGTTTTTGTAGGTACTTTTCTGCTCTTGTGTTTCCCACTTAGAGATGTTCCTTTAACATTTGTTGTAGAGCTTGTTTCGTGGTGCTGAATTTTCTTAGCTTTTGCTTGTCTGTAGAGCTTTTGATTTCTCCATCCAATCTGAATGAGATCCTTGCCGGGTAGAGTAATCTTGGTTGTAGGTTCTTCCCTTTCATCCCTTTAAATATATCATGCCACTCCATTCTGGCTTGTAGAGTTTCTGCTGAAAAATCAGCTGGTAACCTTATGGGACTTCCCTTGTATGTTATTTGTCGTTTTTCCCTTGTTTCTTTCAATAATTTTTCTTTGTCTTTAATTTTTGTCAATTTAATTACTATGTGTCTCAGTGTGTTTCACCTTGGGTTTATCCTGCCTGGGACTCTCTCTGCTTCCTGGACTTGGGTGGCTATTTCCTGTCCCATGTTAGGGAAGTTTTCGATTATAATCTCTTCAAATATATTCTTGGGTCCTTTCTCCTTCTGGGACCCCTATAATGCGAATGTTGTTACATTTAATGTTGTCCCAGAGGTCTTGTAGGCTGTGTTCATTTCTTTTCATTCTTTTTTCTTTATTCTGTTCTGTGGCAGTGAATTCCACCATTCTGTCTTCCAGGTCACTTATCCATTCTTCTGCCTCAGTTATTCTGCTATTGATTCCTTCTAGTGTAGTTTTCATTTCAGTTATTGTATTGTTCATCTCTGTTTGTTTGTTCTTTAATTCTTCTAGGTATTTGTTCTTTAATTCTTCTAGGTCTTTGTTAAACATTTCTTGCATCTTCTCAATCTTTGCCTCCATTCTTTTTCCGAGGTCCTGGATCATCTTCACTATCATTATTCTGAATTCTTTTTCTGGAAGGTTGCCTATCTCCACTTCCTTTAGTTGTTTTTCTGGGGTTTATCTTGTTCCTTCATCTGGTACATAGCCCTCTGCCTTTTCATCTTGTCTGTCTTTCTGTGAATGTGGTTTTTGTTCCACAGGCTGCAGGATTGTTGTTCTTCTTGCTTCTTCTGTCTGCCCTCTGGTGGATGAGGCTATCTAAGAGGCCTGTACTTATAGGGTATCATTTATTGCTTTCAGGGATTAGGCCTGATATTTTTTTCTTGGAGTTGACAGAGGAGGGCAGTATTTTGCCTATCACTATAAGCACTAACAAAATTAAAATTTCAGATCACCAAAGGGAGAAAATAAAGTAGGCATACTAACGCAACCAGGTAAATTCTACTGCAAAATGAAAAGCATCCTCAGATTGAATTAAAAACTCCTCTAAGTGTAAGCTATTAATGAAAGGCCCAATTCAAACAAACCAGTAAAAAGTTAAAAATGAAAGTTATGCACAAAAGATAAAGAAAGAAAAAGTGGCATTATTTGTATCAAAATAGAACTTAAGACAAAAATCATTAAATGGAACAAAGAATCATTTTATATTGATTAAAAGTAAAATCCACAACAAAAATGTATTTAATAACATCTATATGCCAAATGACATATGTTTAAAATATATAAACAATTGTCAGATACAAAGTGAAACCACTAATGAGAATATACCTCCCTGTTTCTAAAGATTAAGTCGACAAAATCAATCAAGGAAATGGAGAAACTGAAAAAGCCAGTATAATTACAAAGATGCAGAGAAATTTTTTTGAATCCGCTCTGCCAGAGGTCACTTCAATTTTTCTAGATATATAAGAGAGAGTGACTCAAATGCTCTATATCTGGTAAGGAAAAAGCAGCTAAAATGGTGGGTTAATTAGCACAGGTCTGATGAATTCATGTACAGCTTAAGTGAGCAAATTCAATTTCTTACAACAAATGCCAGTGTGCTGGCAAAGGTTTTACAACCAGCGATCCAGGGGGGAAAAGGGGACTCTGTTTTGTACTATTTGTGCATTTCTGTGGCATAATTACTCCCACCATGGCTGATTTCACGCTAACAATGTGAAGTTACTGAAGGTCGAGTTGGGGAGACATACACCCAATTGGCTCTCACAAGCCCTATGAGTTGACTCCAGCCTACTACTGAGGCACTTATTGACCTAGATAGCAAGCACATTTTCCTTTTTACTGAACAAATTTAACAAGCGTTCTGGTCACTAAAGTCTCATTGATAAACAGTGCATTCTTGGAGACATAACTAAACTTTATAACTAAAACTTTATAGGTAAACAGTTAAGTATCACAAAAATCCACCTGCCTTTCCTTATCATCAAACATAAAAATAGGAACTGATAATAACCCTAAAAAGAAACAGAGCACATATAGATATAAACTTATGGCTCCCCCAGCCCATCTCCAATGGTGCTTGTTGTTTACTATTTCTTTGTGGCCACCTGAATATAAATGAATATAAAAAGAATGATTTCAACCTAGCATTTGAATACTTACACCTTACAGATTATTCTCTTTTCAAAGCCTAAAGTCTGTCACTTTTTATTTATGCACTCACATACACACATATAGAGATTTACACCCTGCTGAGTATCTATTTCCCTTGAATATTAATTGTTGGTCCATAGGCAATTTAATAATCAGAAATGTGAAAAAACTTAGAGAAGACATAAGACTGAACTTAAAATATATAGAGATATATTTATAAATCAATAAACAATTGCTTATTAGTTTTGCTGTAGGCTAATATTGAATAGGGGAAGAAGAGAGGGAAAGA
>NW_006779481.1:784539-805109 GCF_000442215.2 Lipotes vexillifer | reverse complement strand
GGAAAGAGCCAGATTATTTTATGGGAAGAGAAGAAATTTAGATTCATGTAACAGATGGGAAAATGATGGATAAAACAGATCAGAAGAAAAAAGTTTTAGGTTAATGGTAACTACATAAATGTATTTGTTTTTAGAGCATTTATAAGCAGATAATTATATAATTATGTATTCTTGGACATATTATGTATATGTGGCAATAGAAACAGAATGTACTAAATTAGTGGATTTATGAGAACAGGTATTGGTCAATTAGATGTATGAAGACACTGGAAGGGCAAGAAGGAGGCAACTGCTTGTTTTTAATCCTGCAACCACCAAAACGAGACACAGTTGTAGTTCATCAAATTGGAGCAAAGGGTACAACTATGACAGCTATTTAGGCACCATTTCTAATTGCCCCAATGATTTACTTAAGATTAAGTTTTGATGTGTGGTCTGTAGACTGATAGCAGCAGCATCAACTGAAAATTTCTCAGAAATGCAAATCTTGGACTACACTCCAGACCTAATGAATCAGAATTTCTGGATGGGATGGGGGCACAGGAATCTGTGTTTTAATAAGCGCTCCAGGTGAATTCTAAATGCTAAAAGAAGCATTGTATTAGTAGATGCTCTTGAACAATGTAACTATAGCAAGTGTTTTTTTAATCCAGCTTGTTTCCCTGATCCTGGCACTGACCTTGCATAAAAGGAAACATTAGATGGAGCTGGATACAGACATCAGCATTAGTAAAATTAAAATGGAATGTTTATATATTTAAGAAAACAAGAATAAATCTTCCCCACACTTCCGTATATAGCTGTATTTATAAATATGAATATATGTGTATATGAGTGTTTTATATTACTATTAACTGGTATTATGCTTGATGTGGAAAAATTAGACATTCAATGCAATCAGTTGTTACTATTATTTAATGTAACCAGTGCAGTTAATCCCCAAATCAAAATAAATATGATAAATACTGGAAAGAATGGTACAAATTTACCATTATTTATAGATATGAATGCCTTTTTAGAGAAATAAACTTGCTTGAAAGAATCATGGGAAACACCTAACTATAAGTATGCCAGTTTTCCATAGCCTAATGTAGTTAAAGATATTAAACTAAAACCTCAAAGCAGTTTTTTAGAGAAAAATGCAACAAAACTATCCTAATGTTCAACTATGAGCAAAAATAGCTATGAGAATTCGGAAAAAATTGGGATCTTGGTTTACTATATATTATATGAACAAAGAAGAGAAAGAAATGAAAACATTGTAGTAGTGACACCAGAATAGGAGGGTGAAACAATATAACAAAATGGGAAACATGGATTCAGAGGTATAGATGTAAAATAATTTAATATATGATAAAAGGGTCATTTCAAGATAGTGGAGAATGAAGGGTTTAGTCAATAAATGAGGTCCATACCCTTGGAAGTATTCATATGCTTTGACCAGAGATATGTATGAATGGGTATCCCAAATATTTATACGTTTTTAGTTCATGACAAGAGTGGCAATTTATAGTGAGAAAAGGTATAGTTTATTAATTTCATAGAACTTGGATAATTTATTTTACAGGAAATACAGGACTATTTTGTAGGACTATTTTGTCCTCTCAAACAAAATAGTATTTTCTAGGAAGATTAAAACATTAAAATAGTTACTGGATAGAAATTAAAATTAAAATGAGATACTTTCTTAAACTTACCAGATGGAAAGTTTGAAATTGCACTATGTTGGTGAAGGTATAGGGGAGACAGAAACTCTTAAGTATTGCTTGTGGGTATATAAATTGGTATAAGCCCTTTAGAGGACTCTTTGGCAATATTCATGAAAATGAAAAATACTCATCCCCTTCAACTCACTGTATCAGTCAAGACTCTCCAGAAAAACAAAACTAATAGGATGTATGTATAAAGAAATTTATTTTTAGGAATTGGTGCACATGATTAGGGGGGATGGCAAGTCCAAAATACATATGGCAGGCCAGCAGGCTGGAAACTCAGTCAGGAGTTAATGCTACAGTCATGAGGCAGAATTCCTCCTTTTCTGGAAAACCTCAGTATTTTCTCTTAAGGCCTTCAACTGATTGGATGGGACCCATCCACATTATCAAAGATAACATTTACTTAAAGTCAACTGATTGTATTGAATATATGTTAACCACATCTACAAAATATCTTCACAGCAACACCTAGATTACTATTTGATCAAAGAACTGGGTACTATAGCCTGACCAGGTGATACATAAAACTAACTATCATACTCACCAATCTCACTTCTAAGTTTACTCTAAAAATATACTTGCACATGTAAAATTTTATACGTATACACACATATTTATGGAAAATCTTTGTAGCATTGTTTTATAATAACCAAAGACTAGGAACAACCTAAATTTAAACAGAGGACTGGTTAAGTATTATATATATTGAGATGAAATATCTGAAATATTGTTAGGTTAAGAAAACTAGATACCATTTTGTGTGAAAATATCTTTAAACAGTATTCACACTCATATGCACTGTAATATGCACAGACTGTCTCTGGAAGAATATACAAGAAACTGCATGGTAGGGTAAAGGCCAGGACAAAGGCTTCCCTTCTAGTATGGTCTTTAGCACCTTTTGAATTTTGAACTAGACGACTATGGTAATTATTCCTTAAATCAAATACTTAAAAAGCCAACTGGTCATATATCTCTAGAATGGCTAAAATAAAAAAGACTGACAGCACCAAGTGCTGGAGAGGATGTGGAGTAGCCATAATTCTCACACACTGTTGGTGGAAGGAATTGGAAAATGGTAACTTTGGAAAAAGTTATGGTGGTTTCTTATAAAATGAAACATGTATGTACCCAACAGTCTAATGATTTCATTCCTTTGTGTTTACCTAAGGGAAATGAAAGCATGTGGCCACAAAAAAAAGACCATTATAGAAGAATGTTCATAACAGCTTTATTCTCAATAGCCAAAAACTAGAAAGAGCCCAGATACTCATCAACAAAAGAACAGCTAAACCTATCATGGTATATTCATATAATGGAATACTAAGTAAGGAAACAGAAGAAACTATTAATACTTGCTATAGATGGAGTGTTTGTGTTTTCCCAAAATTTATATGTTGAAATCTAACACCCAGTATGATGGTATTTGGAGGTGGGGTCTTTGGGAAGCGGTTATGTCATGAAGGTTGAGTCCCCATGAATGGGATTAGTAGCCTTATAAAAGAGACCTCAGAGAGCTACCTCTCCCCTTCCACCATGTGAAACCACAGCAAGAAGACAGTCCTCTATGAACCAGGAAGCAAGCTCTCACCAGACACTGAATATGCCAGTGCCTTGATCTTGGACTGCCCAGCCTCCAGAACTATGAGAAATAAACTTCTGTTGTTTATAACCACCCAATCTACAGTATTTTTGTTACCATATAGCAGCCCAAGCAAACTGAGAGACTTCTCCGAGATGCAACAGTATGGATAAATTTTAAAGACATTATGCTATTTGGGGCTTTCCTAGTGGCACAGTGGTTAAGAATCCGCCTGCCAATGCAGGGGACACGGGTTCAAGCCCTCATCTGGGAAGATCCCACATGCCGCGGAGCAACTAAGCCCGTGCACCACAACTACTGAGCCTGCGCTCTAGAGCCCATGAGCCACAACTACTGAGCCCACGTGCCTAGAGCCCGTGTTCTGCAACAAGAGAAGCCACTGCAGTGAGAAGCCCGCACATGGCAATGAAGAGTAGTCCCCACTCACCGCAACTAGAGAAAGCCTGCGCACAGCAACGAAGACCCAATGCAGCCAAAAAAAAAAAGACATTATGCTATTTGATAGAAGTTTTAAACAAAACACTACATATGATATCATTCCACTTATATAAAGTTCTAGAACAGGCAAAACTAATCTGTGATAGAAAAAGTTAGAACAGTGGTCTCTGGAGAATGAGGGTGAGTGTTGACTAAAAGAAGGATGAAGGAACTTTATGGGGTTGGTGGGAATTTTCTACATCTTGATAAGGGCTTGGGTCACATAGGTCAAAGCTTCTAGAATGGCACACTTAAGGCTTGGATATTTCACAGTATATAAATTTTAATTTGAAAATATTCTTAAACAAATATAGAACTCTAGTTGATATGCATACGTAGTTATTATATAGTAAATATATATTAAATATAATAAATAGTAAATATACTTTTACCTATCAAGGCAGCAAAGTTTGTGTTTATTTTCAATGTAAATATACAGTATTGGCTATGCTTCAGTGAAAGGGGCACTGTTATACATGATTGATGGAAATGTTAATGTATAAATAATGTTTACTATATTGTTATTCACAAATCTAAGTAATTGGAATTAATTTTTTTTTTTTTTTTTGCGGTACGTGGGCCTCTCACTGTTGCAGCCTCTCCC
This sequence comes from Lipotes vexillifer, assembly GCF_000442215.2. NCBI lineage: Eukaryota > Metazoa > Chordata > Mammalia > Artiodactyla > Lipotidae > Lipotes > Lipotes vexillifer. The sequence goes on along the minus strand of NW_006779481.1, from coordinate 800,710 downwards.
ATTGCGGAGCACAGGCTCTGGGCGCGCAGGCCCAGTGGCTATGGCTCACGGGCCCAGCCGCTCCACGGCATGTTGGGTCCTGCTGGACCGGGGCACGAACCCATGTCCCCTGCATCGGCAGGCGGAATCTCAACCACTGCGCCACCAGGGAAGCCCTGGAATTAATTTTTAAATTGAAAATATTTAAAAGTTAATTATATATATGAGGTGGAATACTTAAGAAAACTATTAAAAATTATAGAATATCAATTATGTGGAAATGTTTGAAAATTTTAATTTCAGACATAAGATGTCTGAAATAAAAATTTTAGTTAAATAGAGAATAACTCAAATTATGTAAAATTTTCTGTAAATATTTAGAAATTTTATGAGGCATTGTCTTGCAATAGAATATCACATACTAATTTTATTCTTTTTTCTGAATTTCAGTGTTTTTCAATTTTTTGACAGTTAATATGTTAATTTTGAATAGAAAAAAGTGCAATTTATTTATCTATTTATTTATTTATTTACTTATTTAAAGTATAGTTGAGTTACAATATTATTTTAGTTTCAGGTGTACAACATAGTGATTCAAAATAATTTTATAAATTATACTCCATTTATAGTTAGTATAAAATACTGTCTATATTCCCTGTGCTGTACAAGTATCCTTGTGCCTTATTCACTTTGCACATAGTAGTTCATACCTCTTAAACCCCCACTCTTATCTTGCCACTCCTGCCTTCTCTCTCCCTACTGGTAACCACTAGTTTTCTCTCTATATCTGTGATTCTGTTTCTTTTTTTTTTTATATGCACTAGTTCATTGTATTTTTAGATTCCACATATAAGTGATAACATACAATATTTGTCTTTCCCTGTCTGACTTAGTTCAGTAAACATAATACCCTCCACGTCCATCTATGTTGTTGAAAATGGCAAAATTTCATTCTTTTTAATGGCTGAGTAGTATTCGTGTGTGTGTGTGTGTGTGTGTGTGTCATCTTCTTTATCCATTCATCTGTTGATGGACGTGTGTGTGTGTATGTGTCATCTTCTTTATCCATTCATCTGTTGATGACACTTAGGTGGCTTCCATATCTTGGCTATTGTAAATAATGCTTCAGTGAACATAAGTGTACATATATCTTTTCAAATTAGTGTTTTTGTCTTTTTTGGATATATACCTAGACGTGGAATTGCTGGATCATAGATTTTTGAGGAAACTCCAAACTGTTTTTCACAGTGGCTGCACCAATTTACATTCCCACCAACAGTGTATAAGAGTTCCCTTTCCTCCACATCCTCACCAACATTTGTTATTTGTGTTCTTTTTGATGATAGCCATTCTGACAGGTGTGAGGTGATATCTCATTGTGGTTTTGATTTGCATTTCCCTGATGATTGGCCATGTTGAGCATGTTTTCATGTGCCTTTTGGCCATCTTTATGTCTTTTTTGGAGAAATGTCTATTTAGGTGTTTCTGCCTATTTTTTTATTGTGTTGTTTTTGTTATTGAGTTGTATGAGTTTATATATTTTAAATATTAACCCTTTATTGGTCATATCATTTGCAAAGATTTTCTCCCATTCAGTAGGTTTTCTTTTCATTTTGTTGATGGTTTCATTTGCTGTGGAAAAGATTTAAGTTTGATTAGGTCCCATTTGTTTATTTTTGCTTTTGTTTCCATTGCCTTAGGAGACAGATCCAAAAAAATATTGCTACAATTTAGGTCAAAGAGTGTTCTGCCTGTGTTTTCTTATAGGAGTTTTATGGTTTCTGGTCTTACATTTAAGTCTTTAATCCATTTTGAGTTTATTTTTGTATTTGGTGTTAGAGAATGTTCTAATTTTATTCTTTTACATGTAACTGTCCAGTTTTCCCAGCAACACTTATTGAAGAGACTGTCTTTTCTGCATTGTATATTCTTACTGCTTTGTTATAGATTAATTGGCCATAGTGTGTGGTTTTATTTCTGGGCTCTCTATTTTGCTCCATTGATCTATGTGTCTGTTTCTTGTGCCAGAACTATATTGTTTTGATTACTGTAGCCTTGTAATATAGTCTGAAGTCAGGGAGTGTGATATCTCAGCTCCATTTTTCTCTTTCTTAAGATTGTTTTGGCTATTTGGGGTCTTTTGTGTTTTCATACAAATTTTAAAATTATTTGTTCTAGTTTGAGAAGGATAGGTGTTAACTCTTTCTAAATATTCGGTAGAATTTACCTGTGAAGCTATCTCATACTGGACTTTTATTTGTTAAGAGGTTTTTTTTAAATTACTGATTCAATTTCATTAATGGTAATTGGTCTATTCATATTTTCTATTTCTTCCTCGTTCAGTCTGGGAAGATTTTACATTTCTAGAAGTTTATCTGTTTCTTCCAGATAGTCCATTTTATTGGCATATAATTGTTCATAGTAATCTCTTATAATGCTCTGTATTTTTGTAGTATCACTTGCAACTTCTTTTTTATTTCTGATTTATTGATTTGGTCCCTCTCTCTTTTTTTCTTCATGAGTCTGGCTAAATTTTTATCAATTTTATTGTTTCAAAGAAACAGCTCTTAGTTTCAATGATATTTTCTGTTGTTTTTTTAGTCTCAATTTCATTTATTTCTGCTCTGATCTTTATGATTTCTTTCCTTCTACTAACTTTGGGTTTTGTTTGTTCTTCTTTTTATAGTTCTTTAGGTGTAAGGTTAGGTTGTTTATTTGAGATTTTGCTTATTTCCTGAGAGGTAAGCTTGTATTGCCATAAACTTTCCTCTTAGAACTGCTTTTAATGCATCCCACAGATTTTGGATTGTTTTGTCTTTGTTTTCATTTGTCTTCAGGTATTTTTTAATTTCTTCTTTGATTTATTCAGTGATCCATTGGTTGTTTGGTAGCATGTTGTTTAGCCTTCACATGTTTGTGGTTTTTGCAGTTTTTTTCTTATGGTTGATTTCTAGTTTTATACCACTGTGGTCAGAAAAGATGCTTGATATGATTTCAGTTCTCTTAAATTCACCGAGGCTTGTTTTATGGCCTAGCAAGTTATCTATCCTGAAGAATGTTCCACGTGCACTTGAAAAGAATGTGTATTCTGCTGCTTTGGGATGGAATCTTCATACCTATTAAATCCATCATGTCTAGTGTGTGATTTAAGACCAATGTTTCCTTATTGATTTTCTGTATGGGTGATCTGTCCATTGATTAAGTGGGGTGTTGAAGTCCCTTACTATTATTGTGTTACTGTCAATTTCTCTCTTTATGTCTGTTAATATTTGCTTTATGTATTTAGATGGTCCAATGTTGGGTGCCTATATATTTACAATTGTTATACCTTCTTCTTTGACTGATCCCTTGATCATCATGTAATGTTCATCTTTGTCTCTTGTAGCAGTCTTTAATTTAAAGTCAATTTTTTCTGATATAAGTATTGTTACCCTGGTTTTTTTTGAGTTCCATTTGCATGGAATTCTTTTTTCTATCCCCTCACTTTCAGTCTGTGTGTGACTTTAGATCTGATGTGAATCACTTGTAGGCAGCACATTTATGAGTCTTTGTTTTGTATCCATTTAGCCACTCTAAATCTTTTGATTGGAGCATTTAGTTCATTGACATTTAAAATAATTATTGATAGGTATGTACTTATTGTCACTTTGTTTTTGGGTCGTTTTTGTAGTTCTTTTTTGTTCCTTTCATCTTCTTTTGTTCTCTTTCCTTGTGAATTGATGATTATCTGGTTTTATGTTTGGATTTTTGAGTCCTTTGCCTTTTTTGTGTGTGTATAGATTTTTGGTTTGTGGTTTACCATGAGGTTTATACATAACCATGTGTGTGTGTGTGTGTGTGTGTGCGTGTGATTTTAAGTTGCAGATCTCTTAATTTCAAATGCATTTTAACAACTTTGCATTTTTACTCCCCTTCCCTCATGATTACTGTTTTTGACATCATATTTAACATCTCTTTGTTTTGGGTATCCCTTAACTGCTTATTATGTATATAGATGATTTTACTACTTTTGTCTTTTAACATTCCTACTAGCTTTGGATATGGTTGATTTCCTACTTTTCCTGTATATTTGCCTTTACCAATGAGCTCTTTCCTGCCACAATTTTCATGTTTATAGTTGTGGCCTGTTCTTTTTTTGCTTAGGGAAGTCCCTTTAACATTTCCTGTAAAGCTGATTTGTGATGCTGAACTCAGATTTTGCCAGCACCAGTGTCCACATGGTAGAATGAGCTCCCCAAAATGCCTGGCACCAGTATCTGTGTCTCCAGGGTGAGCTCCAGTTGCCTCCTACCTCTCCAGGAGACTCTCCAAGATCAGCAGGTGGGCTTGACCCAGGCTCCTTTTAAATTACTGCTTCTGTCTTGGATCCCAGAGTGTGTGAGATTTTGTGTGCACTCTTTAAGAGTGGAGTTTCTATTTCTCCCAGCTCTCTGGGTCTCCCAGAAGTAAGTCCTGCTGCCCTTCAAATCCATACATTCTGAGGGCTAGTATTCCTGGCACAGGAGCACTGGGCTGGGAGCCCAATGTGGGGTTCAAACCCCTCACTCCTTGGGAAGAAACTCAGCAATTGTAATTATTCTCCTCTTTGTGGGTTTCCCATCTCGGGGTGTGGGTCTTTACTATACCATGAGTCCACCCCTCCTATCTGTCTTGTTGTGGTTCCTTCTTTATATACTTAATTGTAGAAGACCTTTTCAGGTAGGTTCTGGTCTTTTTCATCAATAGTTTTTCTGTAAATAGATGTAATTTTGGTATGCCTGTGAGAGGAGGTGAGCTCAGGGTCTTTCTACTCTGCCATTTTGGAAACTTCCCCAGTACATGCTATTCTTGGAAGGAAGTAATCCAGATATTTGAGGCACTCAGAAAATTTAAACAAGGTTAACTGAGAACAGTATTTAACTTTGCTGCATAACAAATACCCCAAAACTTAGTTTTTAAAACAGTAACCATTTATTTAGTTCATGATTCTGTGGATCAGCAATGTGGGCTGGACTTAGCAGGGTGGCTCTTCTGGCCTCAGCTGAGGTAACTCATATGACTGTGATCAGCTGCCAGATTCACAAGGGGTGGCTGGCTATTGACTCGGGTGTCTTGGCAGTCTTCCATGTTGTTTCTCATCCTCTAGTAGGCTAGCCTAAGTTTGTTCACAAAGTCACTCAGCAAGTGTCCAACAGAGCTAGTAGAAGTGTGCAAGGACTCTTGAGGCCCTGGTGAAATTGGTACACATTGTTTCTGTAGCATTCCATTGGCCAAAGCAAGTTACAAGACCAGCTTCGATACTAGAGGTAAAAAAGAGACTCCACCTGTTAATAAAGTGAGCTGAAAAGTCACATCATGTAGCAGTTTAGATAACGGGGGGAAATAATTTGTGGCCATTTTTGCAAATCTATTATAGTGAACACTAGCCCTTATGTTATAAAAAGATAATATACTGACTGTTAAGGGTATGAATAATATGTAAAGATTTTTAATGGAGACTTTCCTGGTGGTCAGTTGGTAAAAAAACCACCTTCCAATGCAGGGGATGTGGGTTCAATCCCTGGTTGGGGAGCTAAGATCCCACATGACATGGGGCAACTAAGCCCGTACACCACAGCTACTGAGCCCACACACCACAACTAGAGAGAGAAAACCCGCACACCACAACTAGAGAGAAGCCCATGTGCTACAATGAAGACCCAACACAGCCAAAAGAAAAAATAATAAATAAATAAAATAAAAGATTTTTAGTGATAAAATTATAAGTAATCAACCAATTCATATGTACTTACAAAAAGTTAATAAAATTCTACTTTTATAGTAGTTATTCAACATGGTAAAAGCCCATCCACAACTTGCTATTCTTTTTTATATCTGGAAAACCTTAGTCATGCTAAATTTAATGAGCCTGATTTCATTTTAGAAAAAAGAAATGTGGGAAGCAAATATAAGAATTCAAAACCAGACAAAAACTTGAAGCAGAGTCTACTTCATTGTCTATATTTACCGTATGTATTGAATCTCTTCCAGTTTGCTTTTACCTAGTCATGAGAAATTTTATTCATGAGAAATTTTAATTGACTTGCATTTACATGCACAATTCATACACGTGGGCGCACACACACACACACACACACACACATTCCTATACAAATTCTCCCCCTCCAAAGAGTAAATCTACTCTCTGCACCTCTTTGAAGACAATTAAATGTTTACATACACGACATTGTAACTCACCTATACTCCAATAAAAATTTTAAAAAGAGAAAATTAAAAAAAGAAAAAAATGTTTACATAGTGTTAGCATGGTGCTGTAGAATTTCTATCCAGTATCTTTTCTCAAGAAAGTCTAGAAAACTATGTAAATAAACATGTGGAAAGTATGTTTTTATGTACAGATTTATATATGGTTTAAAAATTTAGAATTTTTAAATCAAGGGTATACTTGGAGATCACCTTCAATCTTAGTTTTATACAGATAACTGAGATCCAGGAAATTAAGTGATTTAATACATCTAATGCTGGTAATTTCTGAATTAAAGGAATAATTGCCTGAACTATCTGTAGTAAATATGGTGGATTGGTGCTTAACTCTCTTTTATCTTCCTGTTCTGTGGAGTTTGGAAAACGAATAACTATACTTCCTAGACTCCCTTGCAGCTAGGGTTCTGGATGTGATTTAGGATTGACCAATCAGATGCTTTTGCCACTGTGAGGCATAGGCTGTGCTTCTGCTGCATTTTCCTCCTCCACTGCTGGGAAAAATAATGATGGAAGTGTTTGCTTTTTCTGTGGGAGTATCAGCTAAAGTCCTATTGTTCAAAGAACCCTGCAGTATGCCTTAAGACAAGGTGTGGACTGTTTGTAGGAGGTGTGCCACAATTCTGGAACCAGCAGTAGTGACATTCCTTGAGCATGGCAGGTTGCCTAATCCTGTTGGTTTCCTGATTGTAGTAGTTTCCTGATCTTAAAGTCTTATTAACTATTAAGGTAGAAGTGTGGTTCTGGAACTGGAGAATCCCTGATTATGGAAGATTCAGCAGCTCCCTTGGTGCCTATGTTAGTTTGCCAGGGCTTCCCTAACAAAGTTCCACAAACTGGGGAAGCTTAAGACAACATAAATGTATTCTTTCACAATTCTGCAGGCTAGAAGTTCAAAATCAGGTTATCAGTAGAGCCATGCTCAATCTGAAGGCTCTAGGGGCAATCCTTCCCTGCCTTTTCTATTTTCTGGGGGTTGCTGGCAATCCTTGGCATTCCTTGGTTTATAGAGGCATCACTTCAATCTCTGCCTCCAGCTTCAAATGTCCTTTTTTCATGTGTCAGTGTCTCTTCTGTCAGTGTCCTTTTAAGGACACTAGACATTGGATTAAGGCCCACCTTAATCGAGTACAACCTCATCTTAACTTGATTACATCTGCAAGATCCTATTTCCAAATAAGGTCACATTTACAGGTTTCAGGTAAACATGAATTTTGGGGGAATAGTATTCAACCCAGTATAGTACCTCAACAGTGAAATGTAGCTGTGGCAATCTTTCCTGAAAGTTCAATCCAGACTCAGTCCCTTTATCCCTCCTCCAAAATCTGAAAGTCTTTTAATATCCTGTAAACTAGCTAGAGTGGATTCTATTCTTTGCAAATGAATGCAGACAATATATTTTTGTACATTTTTTCCTTAAGTGTTCCACTGAAGGTTTTTTTTTATCACAGGTGTCAGTAAAAGAAAATTCTTCCTAATTTGAAACCTAAATCTTTCATACTCAGTCCTTTGAAATCTCAAGAGTTTCATTTTTAATTGCTACTTTTGAGTCCGTCGACAAAGTCCTAATCAGATACAGATGTGGGGAAGAGAACCAGAATTTTTTTTGCGGTACGCGGGCCTCTCACTGTTGTGGCCTTTCCCGTTGCGGAGCACGACACGTAGGCTCAGCGGCCATGGCTCACGGGACTAGCCACTTCGCGGCATGTGGGATCTTCCCGGACCGGGGCACAAACCCGTGTCCCCTACATCGGCAGGCAGACTCTCAACCACTGTGCCACCAGGGAAGCCCGAGAACCAGGATTTTTTGAGAGACTACTATATGGCAGAGACTTTATTAGTTAATTAGGCACTACAATTTGTTATCTGAATTTAACAGAAAAGAAAACTGAGGCCCAGGTAAGAGGCATAACTTTAATAATACTTTGCAGCAAATAAGTGGGAGTCTAATAAATTAAACAATTATGTTCTTTTTTTCTATAGCTCTATTGTTCCATGAAGTACTTTATTGGAGAGGGAAAGGGTAGTTGAAGGATTTTAAGTATCCCTGATTGTTAGATTAACATGGCATAAATAATATAATTATCCAGCAATGGAACCAACTTAAAATAAGAACTTCTAAGTCTAAGAGAGTACTGTTTCCTCCAAATAAGTCACATTGGGAGCTATGTAGTGATTTCAAGTATTGCCCCAAGTATTTTGAATGTTTTCTGTTGGAATTGCCATTAGAACTGAAGTCACTGTCTTTTGAAGATCCTCAATGGCAAGTTTGCTTTCCTTTTTGGGCTGCTTTTTTCCTTTTAGAATGGCACTGATTTTAAAGACTAGTCAAAGGTTGTCCAGAGCAAAGTGTAGTAAATAAAATGGATGACCAAGCAGTGATTTGTGCAGTATACAATACCACAGATGTTTTAGAATTTCTGCATAGTAAGCTTGCCTGTTTGACCTTGTAGATTAATTCAGCATGGACAATACCATTTATGTTGATGAAACAAATTAACATTGTCTTCATTTGTGATTCAGGCAGGCATACTTTCTTAGATCTTTGGTTTCTTGGACTTTTCCATTCAAGATTTTGGCATCTTCTTTTCAGGTGATACTTGAAATATCAAGTTTCCTTAGGTTTCTATTGTCCTCAGAAACACATTACTTTGTCCAACTTCTCTTGAAAGGTTAGAATAAATGTCAAGTCTTCTGTGTTTCTGTTCATCACTCCAAATACATGGCAGTCTTCACAGCACCTTTGCTTTGGCTCAGATTTTCTTTTGGAATGAAGCTGTTTAACGCTTCTTAAACACACGAAAAGATGCTCAGCATCCTCCGAATGAGAGAAACAAAATTAAAGCTACAATCACACTTTATCCACCTACCAGTGGGCAAAGATCAAGAAGTTTAATAACCACAGTATACTGCAAAAAAAACTTACATAAATTGTCAGCCAGAGTGTACAACCCCTATGCTATGTAATTTGTCAATATCCTTCCGAGTTAAAAATGCACATACCCTTTGATGTAGCAATCCTAATTCTAGGAAATATCCCATAGCTGTACTTAGACACATGCAATATCATACATATACATGTTATTCACTGCAAGCTTATTTATAACAGCAAAAGAGTGCAAAAATAGAGGTTTGGTTAAATCAGTCATGGCACATCCATGCAGTGGAATATTAACTAGCTCTCAAGAAGAATTATGAAATATTCTAAATCTTGCTTTGAGAGATGGTTACACCCTTGTATTCAATTCTCCAAATGTATGAAAATTAATCTTAGCATCTAAGTGCAGATTTTACCCCAGTATAAAAAGAAACATGGACAGCATAGAGCTAGGTTAAAAAAAAAAAATTTGGACTCCATGACACCTTTTCCAAGACATTTGTTAAAGTAAAAAAATGGGACTATGGATCAGTATGTATGTTATTATTAGTATAGAAAGCAACATATAAATATGGTTGCATATGCATGGGATATCTCTTGAAGGATGCAAGAACAAGGTAATAGTAGTTGCTTCTAGGAAAGAGAACCACATGGATGAAAGATAAAGGCAGGAGGGAGATACAGTTTTCACTTAATACTTTTCACAGTTTCACTTTATACTTTTCACTTTTATAACTTGTACATCTACTTATATATTCAAAAGGAAAAAAAATTTTAATGAAGCACTTTCATAATCTAAATTTGTCATCAGCCACTATTCCCATGATTAATTGCTTATTTGAAAGAACAAACCTCTGTCAATAGATGCATGAACTCTTTGGGCTTCTACTGTGCTACTCTTTTCCACCTTACAATAAACATTCTTGCTATCTTTGAAAAAAATGTTTGTCCCAATAAAATATTTTCTTGACATGATATTACCTCCATAAGCTCTTTCTTTTAGTATAGCGAGTACCTCATTTGCTGAATTAAATCCATCTGTGGCAGTATCTGGGCAATACAAAATGTGCCATGCATTTTCATGAGAAAGGAAAAAATAATGGCCTTTCTTTATGCACACAGCTGGTTAAGGCAATGATCGGCTTCCTTTGACAGCCCAGTCATGGGAAGACAAAGTGGTAAGCCGGCTATAATGCTCAATATTCAAATAATGTGTGCATTAAGTGACTTGAAAATAATACCAAAACACTGTGATTTTTTTTCTCTTCTTTCAAAAATTTATTTTATGTTTTAATGGAATTTTAAAGAGTTAAACTCATGAAAATGAAAAAATTATTGGATTATCTATTGAAATATGTGTCAAAATTCTGTAACATTACCTGGCCTTTTCTAGTCTCTTGAATTGCTTATATATATATACCACTCTTCTTTGTATTTAAGGAACAACTGATTTGAAGACTACTTGACTGAACTATCTGCTTCATTGAGCTGTGAAATACTGTCATATAGCTTTTACTTGATTTGGAGACCAAACTAATAAATTATTTATATTGATTATTCAAGTTAACGGTTACTTTAGCATTTTTAAAACACAGGTTAACAACAGCCATCGTTCACAGGGTATTGTTGCGGGTGCATAAAGGTAGTTTTGGAATTAATATTTATAATATTTGGATGGAGGAATACAGGCACATATGGAATATTTGTCTCTTAACTCAAAATTACCAAAAATTAATGCTTGAAGAAGGAACACTCCACTCTTAGTGATTGTCTCCTGGCTATCTACAGCCTTACCTTCTGGCTTTAAATGGTCTCAAACTGCATAGTACCTCAGTAGACATTTTTAATTAAAATTAAATTGAAATTTAATTTAATTAATAAAATTTTGTTTAAAAGTTTTAATGTAATAATAGCGAATATGCCTTGTCAGGCAATAGAGGAATATAGTGCTGAGTTTAAGTTTTAGCCTTTGGAGTTAGAGCATGTTTGAATCCTGGCTCTGCTGCAGATAAACTGAGATTAGGGTTCGGTTTGTTATTTAACCATCATGACCTTCAATTTCTCCATCTATAAAAATGCACATAATGTGATCTACCTCAGCAGGTTGTAGGGGAAGATCAGTCAGGAGAATGTATCTAAAATGCTTAGTGCAATGTATCCATAAACTATAGCTATTGTTATTGTTGTAAAAGGAAATGCTTTGAATCATAGACATTCCTGAAAATTATCCTAAAGGAGTATATAATGATCCAATGTTATCTTGGTTATGAGGATTGAATTCTATTCATTCACTCAGTGAGTCATTCACATGTGGGGTTCTGAAAGAGAAAGTCATACCAAAGTCTTCTTTATAGCAAAGGAAAAAAAACATTTGTTTGTATCAAGAACAAAGCTTTTGTAGGACTTCCCTAGTGGTCCAATGGTTAAAACTCTACCCTCCCAATGGAGGGGGCCTGAGTTCAATCCCTGGCCAGGGAACTAGATCCTGTATGCCATAACTAAAAGATCCCACATGCTGCAACTAAGACCAGGTGCAGCCAAATAAATAAATAAATAAAAAGTATTTTTTTAAAAAAAAGCTTTTGTGGATTAACCTGATTAACTTATAGTAAGAATAGTCTTTCAAGACATTATTCTTTTAAAATTTATGTTACTGAAGTATAGTAAGTCCCCTACATACGAACGAGTTCCATTCGAGAGTGCGTTCGTAAGTCCAATTTGTTCATAAGTCCAACAAAGTTAGCCTAGGTACCCAACTAACACAATCGGCTATATAGTACTGTACTGTAATAGGTTTATAATACTTTTCACACAAATAATACATAAAAAACAAACAAAAAATAAAGAACATTTTTAATCTTACAGTACAGTACCTTGAAAAGTACAGTACTACAGTACAACAGCTGGCATACAGGGGCTGGCATCAAGTGAACAGGCATGAAGAGTTACTGACTGGTGGAGGGAGAGGAGGTGGGAGGTGGTAGAGCTAAAAGATCGTCAGCAATAGGAGACGGAGGGCAAGCTGCCATTTCACTCACACCTGACGATGGAATGAACGTTTGCATCTTTGAAAGTTTGCAACTTAAAGGTTCGTATGTAGGGGACTTACTGTATAGTGATTTACAATGTTGTGTTAGTTTCTGGTGTACAACAAAGTGATTCAGTTATACATATATATATTCTTTTTCGTATTCTTTTCCATTATGGTTTACTACAAGATATTGAGTATAGTTCCCTGTGCTATACAGTAGGACCTTGTTGTTTATCCATCCTGTATATAATTGTTAGCATCTGCTAAACCCAAACTCCCAACCATCCCTCCCCCGCCCCCACCCCCCACCCACCCCAACCTTGGCAACCACAAGTCTGTTCTCTATGTCTGTGAGTCCATTTCTGTTTTCTGGATAAGTTCATTTGTGTCACATTTTAGATTCTACATATAAGGATATGTAAATACTACATATCATATAGTATTTGTCTTTCTCTCTCTGACTTACTTCACTTAGTATGATAATCTCTATGTCCATCCATGTTGCTGCAAATGGCATTATTTCATTCTTTTTTATGGCTGAGTAGTATTCCATTTTATATATGTTCCACATCTTCTTTATCATTTGTCTGTCAATGGACATTTAGGTTGTTTCCATGTCAAGGCATCATTTTTGAACCCTTCATATATTTAACGCTGTCTGAAGTCAAAGTCATTTTAAGACGATTCCTTTCCATTCTGCTCTTCTCTCCCAGCTTCTGGGGTCTCTCCACCAAACCCAGGCCATCAGAGAATGGTTAAAATAAGACCCTGTGACCCAATAACTTGAATGCTCTAGTTTTGGAGTCTTTGAGTCAAAACTACAGTCATACTCACATGACCAGTCTCCATCTCCCCAAACGACAAATTATTTGTTGATATGTCTGTCTGCCCCATTAGATGTTGTTTGAGAGTAAGGGATGGGGCTCATCCATCTTTCCATCATTCCACAACTCTATGCAGAAAGCTTGCACACAGTAGGTACACAGTTTGTTTCTTTAAAATAATGTACTGAATAATATTTTATTCTAACCATTTCAATGAAAATATTTTTTTAAATAGTTACTCTTTCAATAGTTCTTATTTCAATTTTCTTGTTACAAAAAGACTTAGTCCTTTTTTAATGAGTATTTTGCTTTCATTGTCATTTGTTATGTCTAATTCCAGGAAAGCCACCAGTGACCACTGAGATTTTTAAAGTTGTCACCTATCTGCGAGCCCCCCGACTCAGGTGCTTTTCTAGTTGTGGCTTTCCTGTGTCACGGTAATCTTCTCAGAACTATCACAGTATTTTCAACTCTGGTTGCACATTAGAATCCCCTCACTGCCCAGTTTCTAGATGCAGCTTATTATTTAGTAGAATCTAGGTGACACCCAGGCATGGGAAGTTTTAACAAGCTGGACAGGTGACTCTGATGTCCAAGCAGGTTAAAAACCACCTGGACCACCTATGTTTTACTCTTGTGGGGAGGGGCGACCAAAGTCTGCTCACCCTGGTCTAACCTGAGTGTGGGCTCTATGCCTTTTGAATCATGCTATGCAGAGTCTGCAAAATTCTGCTCCACTGGTCTGATGTGGACTAAAAATGTTTGGCCTGTGCAGTATTATTGTCTTATAATTGTGAAATATTTCAAGCGTACAGAACAGTAGGGTCACTGATGTAATAGAAACTCATGGACCTATCATCTAGTCTAACAAATCTTATCATTTTGCTATATTTATTACAGATTTTTATTAAAGCAATAAAACATTACAGATGCCATAGAAGCCCTTTATGTGCCTCTCCCCTGCCTACCCTCTCAAGGGATCCCCACTACCCAGAATTTGATGTTTATCGCTCAGGCCCATGTTTCACTATGTATTTATTCAAAGACCGTGTTTAGCATTTTCTTGTTTTGAAACATTATGTATATGGTATCAGATTCTGTACAGTATTTTATAAAGTCAGGCCAATATTTAAAAATGGAAATATTTCACATAAAATCAGATTTGTTGGCTTCTCCTAAAACAACCAGAAAGAAGATCTGGCAGCACTGGGCAAGCTTTCTGGCATGATGGTATACCATGCTGGGCCAACGCTGGTCGGTGTGACACTGTCCCACTGCTCACACTGTGTAGACATATGTGCTTGCACCTGGGCTGTGTCTCCTTGGATGCAGGTCTGGCCCCTGATACTGAACTTCCTTTCATTATGATTCTTTGCTTTCTTCAAGGCCATTTCTGCCGCCCTCTCCTAACTGCTTAATAGCAAAGGCATCTACCTCTCTAGCTGCCTCTAATATATACCTCTCCTTCTGCTGTTTTGTTGCATTTTTATTTTATTTTTTTGCCACGCTGTGTGGCTTGTGGGATCTTAGTTCCCCGACCAGAGATTGAACCCCAGCCATGGCAGTGAAATTGCCGAGTCCTAACCACTGGACCGTCATGAATTCCCTCTTTTGTCTGGTTTTCATTTTAATTTTCTTGCTATTTCCTGCCATTTCTCTTAGAATTCTTGACTTTAGCACCAGTAGGGCATGGGTTTTTTGGTTTTGATTTGTAGACTTTGCCAGTCAATAGTAAGAGAAGTGATTTATTTTGATCAGCAAATCAACCCATCATATGGCATCTCTGTGACCTATGGTTTGTGCTAGTCTCCTTATTTTAAGTGTTGTTTACATGTTTCAGTAACTTGGGGGCAGCTGGGGTGCTGGAAGATTGGACACTGGATAAAATGGGATTGTATGGGTTATACAATTCTTAAGGGCTGAGATAGTTTTTGTAAGGCCAGCTGGCCCGAGGCAGGGGAACGCAATCAGACTCACAGGTTGCATCAGACCGAAACTTTCCGGACCACCCAGTTCCAGAAACTGACCTGGAGACTTTCCGGACCACCTAGTTCCAGGAACTGACCTGGGGGCTGTTCCACCCGGCCCAGCCTTCCCGCCTTTCGAGGGGCGGGACTAACGGTCCCAAGACTGATGCAACCGGCACCGGATATTGCCACGATACCCGAAGAGACCACCAAAATAAGGAATAACCTGCGCCCTCCCGGATTCACCACACCCCTTTCCCTTCCTCCCCTATGAATTCTGCCCAATCCCTCGCCCGGGTGCGACTTCTCTGGCCCCTTTGTCTCGGACCAGTGAACGTCGCCCGGGAGCGGCCCCCAAATAAAGCTTGTTTAAGCTCTCCTCTGTTTCTTGGTGCCGTTCCTTACAGTTTTGTCTTTTATTTTTCTACAGCATTTGGCAAAGTGTCATGCAAATTATAGTCCCTAAAAATGTATTTACTGAATGAAAGAATATTAGTAAGTTAAATTATTAAATGTTTTATTACATATCCCTTATAAACCAGGGCAGCCCCTGACCCTCCTCTGTTTTTCAGAATACAGGAACTCAACATGCCTCTCCTGATAAAGATCTGAGGCTGGCATGGAGGCCGGAGAGGCAGAGATGAAAGAGTGCTCAGGGTTTGTTGATAGTTCTGGTGGGAGGATTTTTTAATAGAGAGGAAAAGAGAGGCTTTGAGACATCCTTGGTGTTTGGAAAATTTTGAAGTTGAGAAGGGTTGAACAAAAATTTTCAGAAAATGCTGTTTTGTGTAATGAACAGGATTCCTATCTGAGATTCTTCAGTGGAGACAGCAATAAAGAATCAAATTGCTTTTAATTACATTTTTATGTCAGTCTGCCTGGGACAAGACTATCAAGTTTTAGACAGGTTATATCATAAAAGACATATGCCACAGAGATTTATGATAATGCCTTTGGATGTTTTAGCAAAGGGCAAACCTTGCTAAATATGGAGGTCTTCCCTATGCATACAGAGAGTAGGGCTTCTAGTAAGACTTCTATCAGGACCCAAATCATAGTCAGAAACCTCTAAGATAAGTGAAGAGGCATTGTCATCAGAGCAATTTTGTCTGTAACATAAAATGCAATAGAAAGTCAGTTTCAACAGTAGGTTGGGAAATAAATGAAAACACGTGTCTGGAAGTTACAGTTCATATAAGTTTAATTCCTTAAATCACATGAATTTAAAAAGCAGTGTCTTTGCAATAATTTA
>NW_006779481.1:768635-784529 GCF_000442215.2 Lipotes vexillifer | reverse complement strand
ACTCTTTCCATTTATGGTTGGGAAATAGGCACCAATGACTCCTTAACATTAAATTGTGTTAACCTGAGAAAACTGGATCACACCAGCTCTGGACTTGGGGTAACAGATATCATCAGCTGTGTCAGTGGCAAGCACATGACATCTCTATGGGTACGCTCATTGTAGGATGCCTTGGTCTTCAAAGTTGGAAAGGTTCATATGTTCTCAAATGCATTTTTCAGATGGACATTTGACATCTGTGCTGAAAATTCATTCAGATATTTACTCTGCACTTTTTTGTTCTTTTTTTCCCCCCCACTAAAAATTGGATTAAAAACAAGTTGTAGCGTAAGGTCCAGGGCTTTGGTAGAGTGATGGCTCCAAAGCAGTGGTTATTTCCATTGGTGCTCATTGCTAAATTTGGTCCAAATGAAATGCAGTTGGCTAAAGAACAAATCCCATAATCCCGCAGTATTACTTCCCTAGGGCTGCTGTAACACAGTACCACAGACTTCAGTGGAGTAAAACAACAGAAATTGATTCTCTCCCAGCCTGGAGGCTAGAAGTCCAAAATCAAGGTATTAGCAGTGCTGGCTCCTACTGGAGGCTCTGAGGGAGAATCTGTGCCATGCCTCTCTCCTAGCTTCTGGTTGCTGCTGGCAATCTTTGGCATCCCTTGACATGCAGACATATTGCTCCAGTTTCTGCCTCTCTCCTCACATGGCATTCTTCCTGTATCCCTGGGTCCAAATTTCCTCTTCTTGTAGGGATCCCAGTCATTGGAATAGGCCCAGCCTAATCTATTTTGACCTAATCTTAACTTGCCAAGACCCTATTTGTAAGTAAGGTCACATTCACAAGTGTCGGGGTTTGAGCCTTTGACACGTCTTTTGGGGCGATGCAATTCAACCTGAGACCACCACCCTTGAGTCCCTCCCAGGAGGAAATTCTGGAGCCATTGCTATACTACTAAAGTGTGTCCCTGTGGGTAAGGTGTGTTACACATACCAACTCATTTCATCTTTACTGCAATCCAATCATCCTGGGATAATTGTCCCCTATTTTAAGAAAACAGAAGCTCAGAGAGTTTGAGCTGCCAACTAGTAAGTGCAGATCAAGTATGTAAATCCAGCTATTACAGACTTAAACCCATACCTTTTCTACTATGGCCCTGCCATCACCTTAACTCAAAAAAATTGGGTGCTTGTCTTTGGAAGCAATTGTTGAAATAAATGTTCAGCTCTGTCACAACTTTCCCCTCAAACATAGTTACTAAAACAGGAATTATAAGAGAGTTGAAAATGGGAAATATGGTGATAGATATTCTTCACACCCAAGAACATCTGGCCTTTTCTCACCAGGCAATGGAAGTGACTTTGCAATAGGTTATAGGTTAGCCATGGGAGAAGGAACACCTGTCAATCAAGAGAACCTCTCATTCCTTCAATAGAAGTATTTCTAAAACATGTTATACATTGTACTTGTGTTCATCTACTTTTTTAATGGATTTGGGCAATTTGACTTTTAAAGGAAACTCATCTGTCATTAAGTTCCATTTTTCTGCTCCTTAAATAATTCTTAAATCTACCCCCTCATCATTATCCTCAATATCATGGCTTTATTCACATACACATTTCTCTAACTTTATTGCAGTGGCTTCCAAATCCGTCTCTCCGCCTCCAGTTTCCTCCCATCTAATCCACCCTTGGCATGGCTGACTCATTCTGATGCTTAAAAGCATGTTTTTATCCATTTAAAAAGTGTTATATTCATTCAACAAATATTTACTGAGGATATTCTGTGGCAGATGTTATTCCAGGCACTGGGATACAGCAATGAACCAAAGGAACAAAAATGCCTGCCCTCAGGGAGCTTATAGTCTTTACAGCTCATGATTGCCATTATTATAAATCTTTCTCTTCTATGTTTTGTTACAAGTCTTGGCAGATAAGAATAATGATGATGACATTGATAAGGGTTTTCATTTTATTGAACATTTACTGTGTCAGCCATTATGTTAAGCTGTTTACATACAAATTATGTTGTAACAACCCATGTCAAAGTTATGATGCTGATTTTGTGAATGAGGACATTGAGACTCAGAAAGTTAAAGTCAGTCCAAAGTCAGAGATTAAAAAAAAAAATTGTTGGTGGTGGTATGATTTGAACCTGGCGCTTTCTTTCTTCAAGGTCTTGGCCACTACACTACACATCTTCTTTTAGATGTTCAAAAGGTTGTACAGGAGGAAAAGCTTTTCCTTTAACTTCTCAAATTTAGTAACTGGAGGTCTGTGAATTAAACTGACAAGAGACAGATTAGCAAAAGGAAAAAACACAGTTTATTTGCATGTGAAATGCACATTTGTGTGGGAGTACTCAGTGATGAATAACTCAAAGGGGTGGTTAGAATTGGGGGCTTATATACCATTTTAACAAAGGGTGATAAATTATGGAGAAGTGACTAGACAAGGAAAAGGGGGTTTGGGCTTCTGGGGGTATGGGTAAGTTGTGGGAAGGTAACTAGGAAATGTATGGGGGAAACTACCGGTACATAAGAGTTGTTTGTGCAGACTCATCTCAGCACTATCTCCATGATAACATTCTCCTCTTCCTGGTATGGGAGAGGGGGCACCTCTGCAAATGGAAATTTCCTTTATAAATGGAAATTTCATTTACAAAAGGGCAATTTATGCCATGTTTTTAGGCAGACTGGGGGAGGGAAGAGAACTCTTCCTGTGTCTATTGTTTCTTAATTGCCTTCAGCTCAAAATAATTCTTATGCCAAAGTGGCATATTTGGGGTAGCATATTCTGATCCTCTTCAGGATCTGTGAATAACTAAACTCTATTTAAACTCTTTGTAATGCAAATAACCACTGCAATAATCTGTTTATAAAATGACAATTTTGTATATTCAGTTTACCTAAAGCAGTGATTTGCTCTTCAGAGGACAGCTGGCAACATCTGGGGTCCTTTATGATAGTCATGACTGAGAGCGGGGGTACTACTGGCATCTAGTGAATTGAGGCCAGAGAACAGACCTCTACAACACAGAGAATAACCTGGCACAGAATATCAAACCTGCTGAAGTTAAGAAACCCTGACATATAATGAGGTAGTTGTAAACACTTAACAAAATTTGGCCTCTTATTTTTTCTTTCTAATGTTTTAAAGTCCCTGACTAAATGTAAATAAAGAAAAAGATAGATAAATAAAGAATAAAGATATGTATTGAAATAAATGTTGTTTACATTTTAAAGGCTTCCTCCCCTGCCACCTTTCAGTTTAAATTTAGTAATAGGTTTTCAGGGGAAATTGCATATCAGTTAAATACTTTTTAAATACATATATTTCCTAGTTTTAAGTACCACTCTACTCGGTTGTTTATGGAAACATTAACTTAAAATTCTAATCCAATGCTTTTATATAATTTAAAAATATAATTCATGCTCTGTTCTTCATATATAAAAATGATGCCAAAGGCCACTGATAGTAAATGTTCTTTAAACTGATTTACTGGCAGTAGTGATGGGTCTGCGCTCAGTCATCAGTTCTTACAAGTCATCATCCTAGGAGCCATTTGGAAAGTAGTCTGCTGGGTACAGATATCTGGTATATGACTACAGAACACTTGTTCTTTGTGGGAAACTAAGTGATCTGTGTTTGATTCAAATCTGTGCTATTGGTCTTGACAGCATTATGTTTTCTTATTAAGTTCCAAGAACTTTCCTGGCCTTCACAGTTTCCCGGGCTTCATGGTTTGAAAGTCAAAATATAAATTCACATGACAAAATGGAAGTCATATTCATTTAATCATTTTTCTTTTCCCTAAAAAATAGTCCTTAAGTGTTCTTTGGCTTGGGATTAGCACTTTAAGAGGTGAACAGTTACAGCATTCCTGTTCCCTATTCTTTCCCCCTTGAAACATCAGAGGCCTAGAATTTATTTGTTCTTGAAGTTGTCTGTTTCTTGACAGACATTAAAATTAATAGTTTTTGAACACTCCTTCACAAAAGAATGTACAACTTCTCAGTTCAGCATAAATTTCTGTGTGTAGACCAGAGCACAGGAGTTGCTTTACCCCAAGTGTTCCATCATGCTGTGAGAGATTAAGCATACTCACCGTTCGGTTTCCATCAATGTTTTGATTAGACATACAACGTTTCTCCTAATGAATTTCTGGGTTTCATCTGAATTATCTTTAAAAAAAATTTAAGGAGATTTTTGTATATAAACACAGGAGACAAAGTATCACAATCTTTCTGATTTTTTTTTTAAAAATATGCTCATTATTCTTACTTATTCAGTAGTCCTCATCATGAAAACGACACAAGATAATTTTGGCCAAATGGCCATTATGACCATTGGGTCACTGCACCGTTTCACCTTAAGACAAGGATGGTGCAATCTTGGTCATCTATACCAGGGGAACACAGAGAACATTCAGCGTTAAATATGACACCTGTAATTAGGAAGACCTATGGTTATACCATAGCAATTTTAAGGATGAGGTAATTTTGGGAGTGATGAAAAGCAGCAATTGTTTCCAACGCAGTTTATTTATGCTGCGGTACAAACTTTGACAACCAGTATGCTCTGTAAAAGAAATGCCTGCTATTTGTTGTCCTAACGGGTTAATGTGGCTTGTTATTAAGGGTCTAAAATTTGAAATACTGTCCACATTTCTCTTACACTGCTTATTCTAGCTGCACAGGCCCTTTCATCACCTCCGTGGGATCCAAGCGGCTTGGAACAAATGAATAAAGTCTGTGAACAGCCAGAGACCTAAGGAATCATGTTTCACTAAGAAAAAACCAGAAAGGCTGCGATTAGATTAGGCAAGGTGGGGAAAGGGATACTGGCAGGTAGGTGGCCGGAAAGTTACAACTCGGGTTGTTTTTTAACTGGCGTCCTACAAATGGCCGGCGTGTAGGTGTCTCACTCGCTGACTTGTAAATGAACTTCAGGTTCTCTTTACTTGGGGAGACTTCTGAATCTGAGAACCTGGCGGCGGTTCAACGACCCCGTCCTCGGGGTCCCCAGGGGACATCTTCCGGAGAGTCCGACTGTCTGGGGCGAAGGCGCACAGAAAACAGGGAGTGAGGAGGCGAGGGACGCGGGCCCCGAAAGCCAACCTAACCCGGCCTCGCTCCCCTCCCGTGGAAACTTCCCCGGCCGCGAGCAGGGCGGGAGAGGGCGGCGGGGCAGCCGTTCTCCTCGAGGAGACAGAGAACTGCGCGCGCGAGGCGCGGGGCGCGCGGCGAGCGCGGCGACCGCCGCCTCCTCCCCTCCCCGCCTCCGGTGGCGCTGCCTCCTCCCTCCGCCCGGCTCGGCCTCCCTTGCTCCCTCCCCTCGTGGCTGGCTCCAGCGGCGGCGGCGGCGGCGGCGGCCGGCTCGGGGGGCCCCCGGGGCCCCAGCCCCGGCGGCGCAGGCGGTCGGCTGGCCCATCTGCAGGGACGCGTACGAGCTGCAGGAGGTTATCGGTCAGTGCTGCGGGCGCGGCGGGGCCGGCTCAGGCTGGGCGCTGAGGCCGGGCGGGAGGCGCGACCTGGGCGGGAGGGGACGCAGGATGCTGGGCTTGCCTCCATGCACGCCCGGGAGGCAGAGCGGTCGGCTTCTGGGCCTACCGGCTTCAACAGCTTTTTTAAAAAAAATTTATTTGTTCGTTCCGTGAGCGCTGGTGCTGCAGGAGGCGGCGCGGCGGATGTGACTCGCACTGCAGACGAGCCGCATGCTGCAAACTTTTATCTCCCCGATCGCCGGGGCGGCGGAACTGGGGACCCGGCAATGCCGCCGCATTTTCTTCCTCCCGCGCGCCGGGCCCGCAGCCTGTGGTCGGCGGCCACGCGAGCAGGAAGCCGCGGCCGGGGTGGGGTTGCGGGGGCGCCGCCCTCGGCTTCCAGCGCCCCCGCGCCGCGCCGCGCCTTGGGGTCGCGTCCTGGGGGACCCAGCGGGCGCAGCCGCGCCTCTTCTCTCCAAGCTCCGCGCCTCGGTCTCCCGTCAGCAGCCTCTCGGCGTGGGTAACCGGGCTACGTAGGAGTTGCGGAGGCCCAGGTTCTTTCCCGAGGCCGGGGAGGATGCTGGCCTCCCTCCCTGACAGCCGCTGCTCCACGCCCGCCTCGCAGCCCGGCTCTCCGCGCCGCCCGGCGTTCCCGGGTACCCGCCTCTCGGTAGCTGGGCGCGCCGCCTACTGCCCAGCCCGGTCGCCCGTGGAAAGCATGCACCCTGGCCTCCTGCCCTGCGCCGGGCCGATGCTTCCTTCTGGTCCAAGGCCGAGCTGCAAGAGTGAAAGCCGAGGCTGTCAGTGATCTGCTCCCTGCCTTTCGGTGCCTTCTAGTCGGCCCACAAATACCACCTTATCTTACATTTTAAAAACTTGGCAAAGTCGAATGGCAAGAAGCCGGCATTACCTTTCCCTGGGCCAGGCACGTGAAGGACCAGGAGAGTTGTGTTGGCCCTTATTCGATCATCTCGTCTGAGAGGCTTGTTAAACCCAGTTAGGGAACCCACCAGGTAAAGTGGGCCCTCAGCTTCAAACCTTACTGGCGCTGGGATGGGATGCTGCCTTCCCATATCTTGATATTTAAGTACGGTGATGAAAAAGGAACTCAGGATATTTCTCTTAAACTTTTTTTTCTTTTCATTAAAAAGAATGCTCCACTCTTCCCTTAAAAAAAATTAAAACAGATACTAAGAATTTCATTAGGTGTTTAAACGAGCCTTTATCATCTGCTACTGTGTGAATGAAACAGCATATACTGAAATAAACACTGAAGGGCAGAACCCTAACCCTAACCTAGGCTATAAAAGCTCCAAATAACCTAAAATAAGCATCTGTACATAAAATTCTTTGAAAACCAAGAACTTTCATAACTTTTGGCCAAAGACTCTAAAAGGGTGAGTCTTCCTGTCACTGCGTGGATTAAATATTTTCAAGGGCTTCTCAAAGCCTAGAGCATTTAGTGAGAACTCCTTTAACCTGGTAGCTAAGCCCCTTCATCTTCCCAGTTTTAAGGCCGACTCTCAACTGGCTTGCCCCCTCTCATATTCTGGTTGCATTGATTGTATCCTGAATAGTCAGCTGTCTTAGGACCCGTCTGGCCTTCCATTCCTTGTTGCCTTTCACAGGCTCTTCTCTAAGTGCCCATCTTTGTAGTGAATCTCACTCAGCTTCCAAGGCCAGTGTGAATGTTCTTGAGAAACCTCCTTCTCCCAAGGCAAAGTATGGTGGCTTCTTCTGCCCCTTTTTTATATCTCACAGCAGGTAACTCCATAATTTTTATGTGGTCAACAAAATCTAAAGGCCTACTATGTCCCAAGCATCGTGCTAGGTGCTAGCAGTATAGAAATTAATAAAAATTGTCCCTGCCTTCAAGGACTTCCCAAGTAAACGACTCTGTAAGATGTGATGAATGAGCACTGGTAGAGCACAAAGGAGGGATTGACTGCTAGGAGAAATAAGGAAACAGGGTATTCCACAGAAGACATCTGAGCTGAAATTTGAAGTCTTAAGTTTGTAAGTTGCCTGATTATTTCCACTGCTGCCTTTCCTAGCTAGGAGTTCCTAGCTGTGAACTCTTCGAGGGTCTTGTTTATCCCTCTGTCTCCAGCACATAGGGATGATGCATACGAGTTGAATGATGGTATCAGCCACATAGTTTCCATAGGGTCAGGACCAGCACACAGTTATAATCAATTTATATGCTTATTTTGTTAACTATTAGGGTCAGTATGCAAGCTTTGCTTTTTGAAAACAATGTTCTGAGCTGATCAGTTTTGTCAACTAAAATGAATAAAATCTTAGTTTAATTAAGGTGAGGGGATTGATTGCAGGCCTTCTTTCTGCTTGCAGTAGCAGCATTGTTAATTATGGTTGGTCAATTTAGTTAAAAAGAAATTTACCTGAGGAATTTTCAAGCAGAAACGCCTGCTTATTACTTCTACATTGATTTTTGCACATTCACACTGGAAAGGGCTTTTCTACATTTAAAATTTATCTCCTAATTTTCCAACTGAAAGAGATGGCCTGTGGGGGGCCCGTGTTGAAGTCAAATTGCTGGAATAGGGTTTTCCAGGGTCTTAATGTTTATAGGGAATTACAAACCCATTTCCATTTAGCGTTTAATGCTAGTTAAGTAATGAAGAGTGAACTTGTGGTTAAGCACTTCTGCTTAAACATTACACGCAGAAGTTAGTAGTTCAAACATCGGACCAGTTTCGACATGAGTGCGGGTGGACAGCCTTGGCCTCTCCCGGCCACAAGGCAGGTGTCATATGATAGGGCTGCGGCAGTGTGAACCGTGACCAGCAGGAGGCTCAGATGTGCCTGAGCAGAAGGCCAAGAGAGGCAAGGTGTTTTAGCTTTGCAGCGTGGCACCGGGCACTTCTTCGTTTCCTTCTGGCAGAGGTTGGGGGGTCTCAAGATTAGAGGAGAAGACGCTTACTAAAGTCCAAACAAAGCAGGTTCAGTTGTTCGACTTCTGTTTTAGAAAAATAAACACAGGATTTTGCAAGTCTAAAAATAAAGTTCTCTCTTTGTTATATTGTTGTTCTTGTGTGGTGAAAGATCAGTGGAGAGTTTGTAATGGTAATCTGGTTCGAAAGTTTGTGTGCGACCTGGAAATGATGTACAATCTATTGGAGGGAGCTTTATACTTAAAGAGGGGTTAACCATGTTATGAAATGATTAAATTCCTTCTTTTAGCCATCAATATTAGTAGATTTCAAATATTTCTGTCTCCTATAGAAATAACTGCTCCTGGGAGGTGTTCTAGCTCGTTTAATACTCTTCAGCCTCATTAATCTTTGTTCCTCACCACCCCCCCCCCTACCATCTCACTCTCAGATTTGTTCTTTAGAAGTATATGGGGCACCCAAAGATATGCTAGTTGAAAAATTAGTTTATTTGTTGGTGGTATTAATATTATCACTTTGATTTGCTAAACAAAGAACAGAAAGTGAATCATGTAAATGTTGACTTGGGCTTCCTTGATCGATTGAACAGCCTCAAGGAACTTTCCTGTCAAAGAGTTATATTCAATGCAGTATCAGTTTCCTTATTTGAATCGGATAGTTCTAGCAGGGTCTGTTACCTTTGTTGGTTTTCCTCTGAGAAATACTAAATAGACTCATGCCTCAGAGCATATTTGATTTTCTCAGGTATTTTTTGCAGGATGAGTCTTTCTGTAGTTTTGCACCTTATTTCTCAGTTGCTTCACTTTTATCCTGGTCAGTCATTTAGAGTGATCCAAAAGTACCACCTGCTGCATTTGTGGTTCTAGTCAACAAAAAGAATTTGGTTCCTAGACTCCTAACTGTAGTTTGACAGAGGGGTTCTCAAGTACTCTTGTTTATTTCTCTCCTGGGAGCTTTGTTTAACCATTCCGGTGCATCTCCCCTAGGCACAAGTAATAGGCAATTCTCCAGGTCTTCAAGGAGCAGTAGCCCAGAGCATTCCTCCTCTGCTCTGTGCTCTCAGAGGTTCTGTGGAGCTCTGTGGTTTAGGGATTAGAACTGGTTTTATAGATGTTCTAGAGGGATCTTGAGGACAGTGGAACTATACTGCGTCACACTCTTTTGCACAGGACCTCAGAGGCCTGGAGCACTGAGTGTGTATTTTAATCTCCCAGACCTTTAAACCGGGCTGCTTTGCTGTTGCTGTCAGTTGTTAACTTGCCTTTTATTTATTTATTTGGCTGCGCTGGGTCTTAGTTGCAGCACGCGGGATCTTTAGTTGGGGTATGCGGGCTCCTTAGTTGTGGCATGTGGGCTTTTAGTTGGGGCATGCATGTGGGATCTAGTTCCCTGACCAGGGATAGAACCTGGGCCCCCTGCATTGGGAGTGCTGAGTATTAACCACTGGACCACCAGGGAAGTCCCAGGTTGGCTTTTTTTTTTTTAGAAGAAAAGAGAGTCCTGAGATGCTTAGCTTCACGCACGTGTTTTGATTTTCATATCGTTTCACCTTTTTTTTTTTTTTTTTTTGGTAAAGAGAAAAATGTATATAGAACTGCTCTTTTCGTGGTAAAATATACAAATATAGGTAACATAAGACTTACCATTTTAACCATTTTCTAAGTGTACAGTTCGGTGGTGTTAATTACATTCTTAATAGAAATGCTTGTAAATGTGCTGTTCAAACTAGCATGTGGGAAGAATCTCTGGGTTAAGAGAAACTCATGTTAGAATTTCTATAATACTTTATGCATTTGATTTGTGACTGATAAAATTATAAATTTCCCCCTGTCTCTTATAAGTCTGTTGTATCCCCCATTTTTGATGATGTTGGAGAGTAACTTAAAACGTGGCGGGCTCTGGAGTCAGATGGCCTGACAGTGGCAGTCGCTGGCCTGGCGACCTTGAGCCAGTTATTTGGAGGTGTCTGCACTCGGTTTCCTCATTTTCGACCTGGAGATGATAACGATAGGGTTGCAGAGAAAGGGAGACTCTGGAGCACTTAGAACAGTGCCTGGCACAGGGTGAGCTCTCCGGGAGTCTGAGCCTGCGCTGCTGTGCGCTGCGCCGGCTGATCAGGTCCGAGTTACCGGCAGAGAATACTGCCTGATTCTGGCCAGACTGTGGAGCGTCCTGTCGAGTTTCTCTGCTCAGTTTGCATCAGGGAGTTTGCAGGAGGGGGAGTTGGTCCGCGAGCCCCCGCCTTCCAGTGGGCGGCCCCTTCCAGAGGGCTGCTGGCGGGGCAGCCTGAGGCCCCTGCGGGGAGGTAGCTGCAGAGACCTGTGGAACAGGACAGCTCGGGGCCTCGGGTGCCAGATGGCCCTCTGACAAGTGGTGAGAGCATCCTGCGGGAAGGTTGCTGGAGGTACGGCCCGTCGCGAAAGGGCTCTGTGAGCAACCTGCTCCGACTGCACTTTTCTCCCACCTCTGCATCCGCCCTGCTGAGGCTGCCGTGCTGGCAGGAAATGCTGCTGACTAAAAGAAGTGGTCACTGTGTGCCCCAGCGGGTCAGGGGACGGGGCATTTGTCTGCAGATCAGGTCATCACTGTTGCTCTCCTGTCTCCTTCCTTGCCTCTCTGCTCTTCCCTCTACTTTATAAATATCCTCATCTCCCTCTAATCATTGACAGCAAAAGAGAACAAAACACCGACACTCTCACTACTCCTTCCTCTAGCTCCTGCCTTATCTCTTTCCTTCCCTTCCCAGTGGAGAACCTCCCATCCACTTCTCAGCTCACTGCAATCTGGCGTCTGCCCTCTTGCTAAGAAGCCAAAATTGGAATGTCCACCGTCACCGTGACCTTCTGTGGCTGCAGCCAGTGGACACTGCAGGCTTTCCCTCTCTTCCTCTCTCTGCAGGAGTCGGCACCATCTGCCGTTTCTCCTGCTCCTTCCCTGCGTATCCCTGCTCCAGGATCCACTTCTCTATGGGTCTGAGGCTTCAACTACTGCCTAAAGTGCCCAGGGCCTCTCTGGTCTTTGGACTGGTATGAGGGCTGCCTTTTAAACATCTTTGTTTAGATACTTTACAGAACTTGATACTCACCGTGAAACTCATTGCCTTGCCACCTTTGCTTCATCCCAATCCTGCTCCTTCAACGTTCTCCATCTTACACAAGACCCTTGAGTGTGAAGTAGAAACATGCTGCTCATCCTGCACTTGCCCATCTTCCTCTCTCTCCCACATCTGATTGGTCCTCAGTCCTAAATACTCTGCGTGCTGGATCCCTTCTTTGATCTGTCTCTCACTCTTCCTCTTGGCCATTGCCAGTTCAGTTTGGGCTCTTATCAGTTCTTAACTTGGATGACTGTAATGACTTCCTGACCAGGTTCCTTGTCTGCAGCCTTGCTTCCAGCTCTAGTATGCATTGCTACCAAAGTGATACTGCTGTACCCAAATTTTTATCAGTTACCCCCAGGCTTAAAACACTTTTAGTGGCTCTCCTATCATCCTTAAGATGAACTCTGAGCAGGTGTTTAAGGCCTTCGGGAATTGTCTCTTGCCTCCCATTCAGTGTGTACCCCCCCCCCCCCCCCCCCCCCCCCCCCCCCCCCCCCCCCCCCCGCCCCACACCCTTTGTCATTTCTGTTCTCAGGACAGACTCGCAGCCAGTGGGGACCTTTTTGCAGTTGCTGAAATGCTTCATGCTTTCTCAGCCCCTGCTAGGCAAGTTTTCCCTCTGCTTGGAACACCCTTCCACACCCCTTCCGTTCCATTTTCATGTATTTAACAGAGAGCTCTGTCTCTCCTTTTAAGCGTTACCTTTATTGAAGTATAATATGCACAAGGAAGAGTATACGTGTCATAAATGTATAGCTTGATGCATGTTCATAAACGGAACCCACCCTGATCCGGTCTCCCTTTTAAGACCCGGGATAAATGATTTCACAGAAACAGTCTCTGCCCCTGAACCGCCTTCCCCTCTGCTCCTCTCTTGTCTCTTTCACTCCGGTGGTCCTCATACCCTGTGCAGATGGTTTGCCTCCTTGCCCATCCCGGCACTCCTTGAGGACAGGTGTTTGGCCTCCATAGCCCACACCTCCTATTAAAGATTCGATAAGTGTTTTCTGGATGAAGGTCTGAATTTTAGGGATAAATGCCCTCCTACCCCCTGTGGAAGAGGAACATTGCCTCGCTTGTGAATATTTGCCTCCTTGGATCCTGAAGATTTAATCTTGCCTGTGGTTAATGATGATGCTTATTCAGTTGCGTTTGGGCCAATCAGCTTAAAGGGCTCTGTAGAAATTAGCTCATTAATCCTCCCAGATCAAGAGTAAGCACTTTGAGTACTTGCACCTGCCTGTGCTGTGCAGGCAGGCAGGCAGCCAGCCAGCCAGAGGCCTGGCTTTCCTGAGGTCATTGTTCTGCGAGGTGGCCTCTCCAGATTAAAGGACCCGGAGCTCCCTGCCACAGTCTCCGTGTCCTTTTACTCAGGCATTGCAGAGCAGGGTGGGGGAAGTCCTAGCACGCCTCTCCTCTTCTTTAGAGCTTTCCTTTCTTGAGTGTACCCATGAGCTCTCTCTTGCTGTTTGTGTAGTTATATATAACCCAACCTTGAAGATCTGTGGGCCTTCTTGCTGTGTAGAAATCAGGACTGTTGAAGAACATCAGGGATACAGGTGAAACACAGCAGCAGAATATCAGACGGGTGGTTTGCAAAGGTTGATACGATGGCAGGAATTGTATTTTTATAAGTGACAAGGGGCTGGGGGGTGATAGGATTGGTGTGGTACATGCTAAGACCATAGAACTGGATCTTTTAAAGTCAAAACCAGTCTAATAGGTGTTGTAATTCCTCTGTGGTGTGTTTTTGGGAAAGGTTTTTTTCCCCGTTAAAAAAAAAATTCTCCATGTAATCAAGTGAGGTTTTACATTTTCCTCCAGGACAGTTTTGCTTAAATTATCCCCAAACAACTCCAAGATGGCCGAAGTGATTCAAGTGCTTCAGGTGTTTCTTTTTCCAAATCCGCTGTTCATTGGTCAGGTTTTTGCTGCTAAAGAAGAATTCAGTAGATTAATTAGAAAGGCATTTTAGATTTGGCTTAACTGGGAAGCAGAGGAGAAATAGCAGTCCTTTAGAGAATGGATTGGCAGTGCTTTAGTTCAGAATTGATTTAGATAAACACTTCGGGAATCTGATGTGAGTAAATGCTGGTGTATTTCAAGTTTCTTCCCATTTGCCAAACAAATATTTGGGAATAAACTCTCACTTAAAGCTTTAAAAAACTTCTTGGACATTGAGGAATTAGATGGATTGACCTTTAAACTGATTGTATATTTTGATGTATGGGAAAAACATCATTTTAAAATAGTTTTATTTTCAAACGTCTTCCTGGTAAGTGGCATTTAGTGTAACTCAGAGGCCTAGAGTCCTGGGTGTTCATTCACTTCTTTGCTCAGGTGAAAATACACATTCTTGTGACATTTATGGGGTTCAGGTTTCCAACGTTTAGTCACTGATGTACCAGAAGAGCTAGTATGATAAGTAGAGATTGATGACTTTCTATCATGTGAATGATAGATCTTCATTGGGGGAGTGTTTCAGAAGCCAGTGACCTGTGACAGTTCTGAAACTTCTCACAGTCACTCTGTTGATGGTTGAGGTCTTAGAAGAATTTGTGGTCTTGTTTTGAACGGTAGCATCAGTTTGTACCGGGCTTTGTAATAAGGGGCATTCCTACTGGTTTCTTTCCTGCTCTGTTTTGTTTGGGGATTGAAAAGGATTCATTTTGTGGATTGCTTCCTATTGGCGTGTCCTGTGTTGTTGACATTTTACTTTGAATTATTTCGTCTGTCCTTCCTTCTTCCCTCCCTCACTTCATCCTTTTCTCCCTTCCTTTCCTTTCTTCCTTCCTTTGAAATTGGCAATGTCACCAGCCCCTTTCTTAATTATGAGATGACTCAAGAAAGCAGGGGAAGAGAGTGCCCAGGGGTCGGAATGATAGGTCAGTGCTGGCTTTTTAAGGTCAGCTCCTCAGTGAGGAATAGCACAGGAATATAGGGGGATGATGAAATTTAATTTTGGAGGAAACTGAAGAGAAAGTCCATTCCTGTTCCTTTGTTTCTACAACTGAAGATTCTAACAACCTAACTTGATTTGCCTGTGGTCCAGAAGTCCTTAGAATCTCAGGCCAATGCTTCCTACCCTGTTCAGTGTTTCTTTTTTTCCTTATATTTTGGCTGCATTGGGTCTTCGTTGCTGCGCGGCTTTCTCTACTTGCGGTGACCAGGGGCTATTCTTTGTTGCGGTACGCCGGCTTCTCGATGCGGTGCTCGGGCCTCTCATTGCCGTGGCATGTCTTTGTTGTGGAACATGGGCTGTAGGTGTGCGGGCTCAGTAGTTGTGGCTTGCGGGCTCAGTAGTTGTGGCTTGCGGGCTCAGTAGTTGTGGCTCGCGGGCTCTAGACCGCAGGCTCAGTAGTTGTGGTGCTTGGGCTTGGTTGCTCCCCGGCACGTGGGATCTTCCCGGACCAGGGCTCGCACCTGTGTCCCCTGCATTGGCAGGTGGATTCTTAACCGCTGCGCCACCAGGGAAGTTCCCAGTTCAGTGTTTTCTTCTACTTACATCATGTTGATTCCTCATTGGTGGGAAGGAGGAAGTTTGAAATGTTATCGACTCAGTGAATTTTATAACTACCATTTAAATGAAGTAAATATATATCTTATCTGGGAACATATTTACCATATAGATATTATAGTAAAAATCTTTCTTTAGAGGGGTTGAAATGATTTTTATATATCTTTCTTCATTAGAGCATGTTTATTTAACATAAGCCAGGTGATATATAAACATAAAATAGTTTCATTTCAACTATCATCTTTTGCCTGGCTGTTAGAATAGACTATAAATATGTATTTTTAAAATTAATTAACTTATTTATTTTTGGCTGCATTGGGTCTTTGTTGCTGCGTGGGCTTTTCTCTAGTTGCGGTGAGCAGGGGCTACTCTTCGTTGCGGTGCGTGGGCTACTCTTCGTTGCGGTGCGTGGGCTTCTCATTGCGGTGGCTTCTCTTGTTGTGGAGCACGGGCTCTAGGCGCGCAGATTCAGTAGTTGTGGCTCCTGGGCTCTAGAGCGCAGGCTCAGTAGTTGTGGCCCACGGGCTTTGTTGCTCTGCGGCATGTGGGATCTTCCCGGACCAGGGCTCGAACCTGTGTCTCCTGCATTGGCAGGTGGATTCTTAACCACTGTGCTACCAGGGAAGCCCTAGACTATATTTTTAATCCTTAGTTAGAACCTGTCAGTGAGGTGGAAGAGTGAGTGAGTGAGTGAGTGAGTGAGTGAGTGAGTGAGTGTGTGTGTGTGTGTGTGTGTGTGTGTGTGTGATGGCAAATAAGAGGTTGAGGAGCAGGAAATAGATGTACTTCAGGGCTGATCATTAGCTGGAGCAGAGCTTCTGCACTAGAGCCAGGTCCCTGCTGCCAGGCTGATAACTTTATAGCAGTCAGAGCAGCAACGGCAT
>NW_006779481.1:761470-768625 GCF_000442215.2 Lipotes vexillifer | reverse complement strand
ATTCCTAGCAGTGTCTAGTTCTGAGCTGTCCAGAATGGTAGCCACTAGCCACATGTGGCTATTTCAGTTTGAATTAATTAAAATTAAATAAATTTGGGGGTGGCAAGGAATGAAGAGGCAGAGCACAGAGGATGTTTAGGGCAGTGAAACTGCTCTGTGTAATACCATAATGATGGATATGTGTCATACATTTGTCCAAACCCACAGAATGTACAACACAGAGGGTGAGCCCTAACGTAAACTGTGGGCTTTGAATGCCAAGGATGTGTCAGTGTAAGTTCATCAGTTGTAGCAAATGTACCACTCTTTCGGGGGATGTTGGTAATGCTGGAGGCTGTGCACGTGTGGGAGCAGGGGGTACATGGGAAGTCTCTGCCTTCCTCTCAATTTTGCTGTGACCCTAAAACTGCTTTAAAACAATAAAGTCTTTAAAAATGAAATAAAATACAGTTCCTCAGTGACACGAGCCACATTTTCAAGTGCTCAGTAGCCAACTGTGACTAGTGCAGCTGAGGAACTGTATTTTATTTATTGAATTTTAGGTCTATAACCTGCACTATCCAGTAAAGTACCTTACTGGATAGTACGGATACAGATTATTTCCATCACCACAAAAAGTCTTACTGGAGAGTGCTGGATGGTAATTTCTCAGAAATGTTCAAAAACTGACTAAATATTATTATGATGGCTGTAAATATCCTGAGGCTACCTCCTGATAACATGCTAAGGCATTGCCACTGACTTAGAAGTACAAAAGGAGACAAACAATGCTAACCTGATTTAAAAAAAAAAATTGTTTTCACTCTGTGCTCTATTAGAAAGCTAATTGATTCATATTTTCAGAAGGACAGTTACTCTTTTTTGTGTATGGTGAAACAGATAACCCTGTTGATGTAGAAAGACAGTTTTGAAGTATGAGTTTTTATCTTACTCACTTAACTCATTCTAGGATATTCTTGTGATTACTGTAAACACAGAATCCTCCCCAATGAAGTCCAGTATTTTCAGAAGTATCAAAATGTTACATTTCCTTGAGAAATTGCTTCAGAGTCTTGGGGCTGGATGTGGTAGACAGAATCACTTCAGTTTATCTTCTTTTATGTAATGAAGTAAGAAAGAACTGACAAAATAGTTTTTTTGGTGAAATTACAAAGACATTGTGAAATTAACTCCACTTAGAAAAAAAATGATACCTGTGTCAGTTTTAGTCACTTAAATGGTGAGTTTGAATCATGGTCCCTTCTTTTCCCTTGATTTTAAAACATTTCAGTAATGGAGTAATTAAAGGATTTAATAGTTTAGTCTAAGTTATATAACACAAAGCAAATAAAACGTTCAGTATTGAAGTCAGTACCTTAACAGAAATTCAAACTCAGTCATCACTGTTTGGTTAGGACACCTTTTTTGTTAGGAGAGGGAATTAATGACATAGGGGTGGATGAAAACAAATATCTGTGTAGGGAGATTAACTGGGTTTAATTTTGGGCAATTCAGAAACAGTTTGTACTTTCTTATGTTTAGTGTCCCTAGGGTGACTGGGGCCGTCACAGAGAATGTTTTACTATGTAATCCTTCTTTATTTTTCCTCGTAGATGCCCTTTCAAGTTTCTGGAGTCCTAAATCCAGTGCCTGACCTTCAACAAGGGCTGTTGCGGAAACATTTTTAATATGGCAGTTGGGTGGCTGAAATAGTACTAGGGGAAGTGTCTCTGTGTATTTTCAAATTAATGATCATTAGGACAAATTTAAGAATAGTGATATTTTTGGCATAAGTCTAGATCAGGACTAGATTGTATATCTTTACTAAAATAAATTCTCATTGGTTGTTTAAAAAGTGACAGTCTCAGGCTTCCCCGGTGGCGCAGTGGTTGAGAGTCCGCCTGCCGATGCAGGGGACATGGGTTCGTGCCCCGGTCCGGGAAGATCCCACATGCCGCGGAGCAACTAAGCCCGTGAGCCGTGGCCGCTGAGCCTGTGCTCTGCAATGGGAGAGGCCACAACAGTGAGAGGCCCGCGTACCGCAAAAAAAAAAAAAAAAAAAAAAAAAAAGTGACAGTCTCTAGGGTGAAGAGATAATGAGCCTCTTAGTTCATCTATAGCCATCTTCCTGATTGTTTCCATAGAAGCAGCAAGACTGTTTAAAGGCTATAATTTCATGTCCTACTCTTCAGAGCCCATTAAAAATAGGCAACATAGGCGGCTTTGTAGCTTATATATTTGCTTAAATAGTCCTAAAGACAAAGAGGGTAACTGCTGTGCGCTCACTGGGATAGGTAAACATTGCAGTCAGGCACTTGTTTGGCTTTTGCTTATAGGTTACGGTCCATTTAGCCTCCTGTATTAAGAGTGACATTTTTTGGGAGTTCCATGGTGGCCTAATGGTTAAGGATTCCGGGCTTTCACTGCCGTGGCCTGGGTTCAATCCCTGGTTGGGGAAGATCCCACAAGCTGTGTGGCATGGACAAAAAAGAAGAGTGACATTGTTCTCGGCTATATGTAGTTGTTTAAAAATGAAATATTCTCTTGGAGCTCCTTGGAAGAAAGGGAGTGACAAAAATGTGAAAAAGTGGTATTTATGGGGTCTGACCAACTTTAAAATTAATCATATCAGGACTGATATGCACAAGAAGTATTTTTTCCTTCAAGGGGACATAGTGGGAGGGGGTCCACTTATACTTTATAGCGACATTTTATTTTAAATTAAAATGAAGAAACGAGACTGATTTTCTAATGCATTAATTTGCTCTTAAGGTATTTCCCAAGGTGTTTTTATCAGTTGTAGCTTGATCAGAATCGTTATTTAGCCTTACAAAATGACTCTAGTCTGAACAGTGCTGTTAGTTGTTTAAAGTCAGTTTTGTTTACTGTTATTTTTAATAGATTCTGCATCACTACTTCATAGAAGTAATGAGATTATCCGGGACTGTGGTTTGCAATTACAACGAGCAGTTTGTCTAGAGGCAGGGATAGCAATAGCAAAAGCTGAGGGACTGTGAGGATGTGTAATAGAGGGGTTGGGTGTCAGATTCCAAAACCAGATCTGTGAAGCCAGAGACAAGATGGGATCATTGGAAGGTAAAGACTAGCATGAGGCAGCAAAAGACCTCAGATCTGAGCAGGAGTGAATAAGATGGAGAGTAAGGACTCAGGGGTATTTCCACGTTTTGCAGGGGTTCAGCAAGGGGCCAAGGCAAGTAGGGACAATGTAACTTTTCCCAGAAAGTTTTAGTGGCAGCATCTTGCTGAG
Organism: Lipotes vexillifer; assembly: GCF_000442215.2. Lineage (NCBI taxonomy): Eukaryota > Metazoa > Chordata > Mammalia > Artiodactyla > Lipotidae > Lipotes > Lipotes vexillifer. The sequence goes on along the minus strand of NW_006779481.1, from coordinate 765,378 downwards.
GTGGGCCCCTCATTTGAAGCTTTGCCTTCAAGGGAGGGTGTCTCTGATGAACAGAAAGGCTCAGTTCTGATGGTCTCTGCGTCAGCTATGTATAGCTGTGTAACAAACCACCCCCAAACTTAGTGGCTTAATATAATGACCTTTTTATTTGCTTACAGTTCCATGGGTTGGCAATTTGGGCTTCACTGGGCAGTTCTGGTCTCGCCTAGGGACAGTCTGTGACCAGCTAGACTGGGGCTATCTATATTAAGATGGTCTCATCGTGTATGTGGTGGTTGGTGCTGGCTGTTGGCTGGCCCTCTCTTTCCGTTGATTCCTCATTCTCAAGCAAGTGTGCCCGTACTTCATCCCTTGGCTGTGTCCCAAGGTAGCTGGAGTGGAGCTGCAAGGACTCTTGAGGCCTGGGCTTGGTGGTGACAAAGCGTCACTGTGTCTCTTTCAGTTGGTCAGAGCACATCACAGGGTAGCTCAGGCTCAGGCGGGAGGGAGATCGATTTTCCTGCTTGCTGGGAGGAACGGTAAAATCCCATGGTGAAGGGACATGTGTACAGAGACGGGAGGAATTCTTATTACCATCTTTGCAAACTCTCTACCACACAGCTTTGTGTAGCTCAAGGGTGATGAGTACACAATGTTTGTCATTCATTTAACATTCGTTTCTAACTTGTAGGGGAGCTAATTACCTGACTGCCTTACCCCTGATTGTTACAGTGTGGTTGATTACAGGTTTCATAAACTAATTTTTTGTGTGAACCATCCATCAGCGTGATTTTGGCTAGAAAAGTGGCTTTAGAAATGTATAACTGTCTAAGAAATCTAAACATGTCTTTTCTAATGTAACATTTGAAGGGCACAGGGGTGTGTGTTGTGTGTGTGTGTGTGTGTGTGTGTGTGTGTGTATGTGTGTATGTGTGTGTGTAATGCTGATCCTTTTTTAGCCTTGAGGTGTTCTATTCCAGACTGACCTTCTTAAAACTCAAGAGCACCACATTAAAAATATAGATTGTTTGCATGCATATGTAATTATTTCTCCTGCCTCATAGAAGTCAGTGAAGTAGGTCTATCGCAGCTCTAAAAACAACAGATTTTCTATGCATCACTCAGTTTAAAGGTAGATTGTTGCTTAGACAATTATGAAAGTTTCTTTACTTTGAAGTCAATCCAGGAATATTGTGCTGCCTGTTTTATAGTCAGTTTTCGAAAAAGAATTGCCAGCCTATTGGGATAAAAATATTAGAAACCCATTAATAGTTATTGACAGAAGTTGCCCATCATATACTAATGGCAGAAATCATAGAAGGACGGGAGTTGTGCAAGTATACCATTTTTTAAATTGCAGTGTCTTTCTGGTAAACGCCCTTACAAAATATTATATGCTTTTAGATGTGGAAAGAGGGCTGGGTGTTATCTTTTTACATATACAGATTTAAATGCTAAGTGGCTTGCTGTTTATTCCAAAGGGGAGACAGATCATGGATAAAATATGTGAAACCGGTTGGCTCACACTGCTTTCTCACATTAAGGAAGAAAGGCTGAGAAAAGGGTGTTACCAAGACCTCTGAGTTATTAAAAAACCTCCAATCTAATTTATTTTAAAGTTCCAAAATATCATTCAAGTAATAATAGATGGTCATTATAGAAAGTTTGGATAATACAGATGGATAAAAAGGGGGGAAAAATCACCAGTTACCACCTGGCCCAGGACTAGATGCTATTTGTTGGTTTTTTTTTTTTTTTTTCCGTTCGGGGGCCTTTCTCATTATAGAAAGTTTGGATAATACAGATGGATAAAAAGGGGGGAAAAATCACCAGTTACCACCTGGCCCAGGACTAGATGCTATTTGTTGGTTTTTTTTTTTTTTTTTGCGGTACGTGGGCCTCTCCCTGCTGTGGCCTCTCCCTGCTGTGGCCTCTCCCGTTGCGGAGCACAGGCTCTGGATGCGCAGGCCCAGGGGCCATGGCTCACGGGCCTAGCTGCTCTGCGGCATGTGGGATCTTCCCGGAACAGGGCATGAACCCGTGTCCCCTCCATCGGTAGGCGGACTCTCAACCACTGCGCCACCAGGGAAGCCCTAGATGCTATTTGAATTTTGCTGGAGGAGTGTAAGTTTAAATGGGATAGGACTGCAGAAAAACATAAATTGATATTTTTGGAAATTAATACTTTTCAGCATTCCCAGTACTTTCACATTTAATTTGTCTAGAGCAAGAAAAATAAACTAGTCTTAGATTAATACTTGCTTGGCAAAAGTGATTCGTCTTTTGAGAACTTGGTACATACTGAGTGTCAAGCATACTTTATGATTACTGGACGGAGAACTTATGTGTATTTTTCTCACACTTAAGTGTTCTTGGAATACATTTACGATCTAATCTTAATGTCTGTGTTCCAGTTCATTTCTTAGAAGTATCTGTTACGCTTTGGCTTTTGTCCTCTATGTGTTATGGATCACCGTATTTGGTACTTGGCTGATGGGAAGTGAAAACATCTTAACAGAAAGTTCTGGGATAGAAGTAAATTAAGAGTGAGTAACTTTCCCGTTGTTTGTCGGTGTGTTTGAGCACAGTAATGACTTTTAGATTTTTCACATTGACCTTTCATATCAAACCTCGAGCTGGCAGCGAGAATTTTCTAGATTGGTAAGATATCTTTTTGTAGAACTGGCGTTTTGATTTCAGGGACATGTGGGAGAAAAGGAATCTGTAGGAATTTAATTTGATGATCTGAATGTTGAGCTTTTTGGTCTTTTAAGGTTGAATTTCAGAGCATTTTGAACAAAAGGATGAAATACCTGTTGGCAGGACTAGTCTTTATTTTATTAAAAAAGTTTTAAATTACAAAGATACAGTAAATACTTTTGTGTCAAATAGGTGAAGATAACAACCCTCAAATTTTCATTCCCCAGCGATACACACCAAATTGACCATACAGGGTATCCTTCTAGATGTTTTTCTGTGTATAAATATACACATAGATTTTTTCTGAATGTAAATATTGTACATGAAATGTGGTAACTGTGCATCATATTCTACCACTTAACAGATTTTACTTCTACAGGTAATATATATTACATGTATATTTTACTCCTGTGTATTTTTTATATGTATTTGTAGTAAAATATTATAAATATTCACAGCTTTCATTCTAAGTCATTTCTTGTAGATCCACCTCATTTTAAAATATGCCAATTTATTTCTATTCCGGGTCCATTTCTATTCTGTGGATGTACTTTATTTAACCAGTCCTCTAGTGATTAACTTACTGGTTGTCTCCAGGTTTCCATACTTCTGTGGGATGGATACCCAGAAGTGGGATTGCAGGGACTAGTGGTATTGCCATTTGTACTTTTGCTAGATACTGTGAAAATCTCCTGCACTTGTTATGTTAATTAATTGCCCTCTTAGTTGTTCCCATTTCTGGTCTTAAAGATAGAAGAGTGTTAGACTGAGATGGCATCTTGCCTTATTCCCTACTTGACCCAGACCTACAATATTTAAGACTAGGAGGAGAAAATGGTGGTGGGTTGGAAAGAGAAAAATAATCACCCAAGTTTAAGAAATCAAAGTTGCATCACTTTATGAACTAAAACAGTGAAAGGTCGTGCAGTTTATTACTGTGGACAAATGTATGGAAAGACTTTCTGAATTGGTGAAAAGTCTGGGTTATAGAATGTAACTAAATTGATTAATATACCCATTTGGTTAAAAGGACCCGGGATTCACTAAAATTACCCCCACGTCATAGGGCATTCTTTATAAAGGTAGATATGGGATGGGGAGACAGGAATCTCATCCATCATCCCAGGTTTTGCAGCAGCCCAGGAAAAAACTGAGCCTCTAGGTCTTTGGGAATTGCAGTCAAATATGTTCTCGTGAGCCCTGGGAGTGGACAAGACCTCAGCAGCAGG
>NW_006779481.1:758868-761269 GCF_000442215.2 Lipotes vexillifer | reverse complement strand
TCTTTCCCTTTTAGCCATAGCGTCAGCTGCTAATTGCTGGCTGTTTCTCGATCTTAATCCCAAAGATTGAGAATCTAGTTTTTACCAGAGTCCCTGCATAGGACACCTCCCAGCCAGTGAACTGCTCAGGTGCCCTCCTCGGATAAGGATTTAACATCAGAAGCTCCCATCCGGGGAAGGGAACTTGGATGTGGCAGGCACCACAAGTTAGTGTTTAATGTAACATTACTCTTAGATAAGTAACCTGTCTAGAGCGTAATCCCGAGTAATGCACTTTTTTTAAATTAAAAAGTATATACTTATGATATGCTTTAAAAGCAGTTTATTCGTTGAAGTCAGTAAATACTTCCCTGGGAAGCAACCCCCCTTTTCCCATATGGAATGTAAATTTGGAAAACTTGTGCCCTGTCACAGTTGTAAATTGTCTTCAGTTCTGCAATACTGATGCCTGGATCATGAGATATGCTCTTGCCTTTTCTGCTGGACTTGAAAGTGCTATGAAATAGTTCATCCTGTTTATGTAATGATGGTGAAGTTCTGAAAAATATACCTAGAACCCAAAACTCCTGGAACAGCTCATTTTCCTATGTGAGTATTTTTTATCTCAACTGTGTCTTTCCTGTGTACATTGAGAAGGGTATCGGGTTCTTCCTAATTTCGTTAGGTGTTTGGCGCTCCAGCGTTTCAGAGGTGAAGAGTTGCTAATATATTTCTCTGGAAGGTTTCTCTAAGCTGTTCTGTTTTCTTCCTGAGGGTTACTATCAAGTATCCACCCACATTCCCTTTTTCTTGTTTTCTTCTCTCCTTAACCCCAGTTTGCTTCTCTTTCAAGTAAAGGCTGGCAGGCTGAATGTTTCAGTGACTCTTGAATTCCTGAGTCCTTCATTTTGGTGCCTATGTCTCCCAGCATCTCAAAGGGCCGTTTCCGTGTTACTTTTAAAAATGAGAACCATGCTCATAAAATGCTGTCTTAGTTTGGTTTCAGATCACTTGAAATGTAATCTGATTTGCGAGGCAGCATTTAAGCTCCTGTTACCAAAAGGTTTTGATTATCATTTTGTAGGAATTTTTGTTGGGTCAGAGAAAGATGAACAACATATTTGTCTTTTGAAAGGACACCAAATGGTTTTATTTCATTTGGGGAAGTTTCTTCTGATGGTCTTGAATTCTGTGTTTTAATCTGCTTAAAAATGCCTTTTAGCACATAAGCAAAATTAAACATTGTTTTATTAAAGTCTGTGCAATGCTCTTTATTATTTTGGAGAAAAATCTTCTAAATACTTTTTTGGTAAGGCCATGTGTAATTTAAAGCTTTCATTTTGACAGCCTGGTCTTAGCTGATAGGCATGCTAATCTCTATTTGATTGCTTTGGTAGGGAGTTGGAAATCACTGAGTGCCTGGCTTAGAGTGTGCTTATAACTGTGCTTTCTTTGGGTTTTCATTTTGTGAAATAATAAAGTGAATTTTCCCTACATGTTGTTTTAGTATATTTGACTGTTCATCTGATTTCCAGATTTAAATGAAAAGTTTAACCATTTTCCCTTTTGGTGACATGTCCCTTTGTTTATCCACCCCCCCCCACACTTTTTTTTTTAATAAATGCTGGTGAACACACATGTATGTGTAGAGGTCCTTTCATCTAGGAAAATGGATTTTTTTGTGTTTTAAGAATTTCCCATTCTTTTCTGTTTTGGTTTAATTTTCATTACATTCTTTTCATTCTCCTTTGGAAGTGCCAAAATGTGGCAGAAGTATGATTACGTATAGAATACAGGACTATATATCACTTTTTTTCTTTATGTGTATAGAGGGAAGAGAGATATATGGGTGTAAAATTACATATGACCGAAGAAAAATTAGGGGTGATGCAAGTTATTTGACTCTTGGGGGAGAATTTTATTTAATACCTCCTGAGATATAGTTATCTTTTTTTTTAATATTTATTTATTTGGTTGTGCTGGGTCAGTTGCGGCAGGTGGACTCCTTAGTTGTGGCTCGCAGGCTCCTTAGTTGCAGCTTGCTAGCTCCTTAGTTGTGGCAGGCGGGCTCCTTAGTTGCAGCTCATGGGCTCCTTAGTTGCAGCATGCAGGCTTCTTAGTTGTGGCATGCTAACTCTTAGTTGTGGCATGCATGTGAGATCTAGTTCCCCGACCAGGGATCGAACCCATGGGAGATCGGAGTCTTAACCACTGTGCTACCAGGAAAGTCCCTGAGATATAGTTATCTGTGAAAAAAAAAAAGTTGAGAATTAAAATTCTTGGAGGTTTTTTCCCTCTATATCATGAAGACTTGAGGACTTGTAAAGATGATTCAGGTCGACAGGATGATTCCGATACAAATTTATGGAGTACCCACTGTGTGCCAAGGACTGGACCAAGTACTTTACATACTATGTCTCAT
>NW_006779481.1:719057-758342 GCF_000442215.2 Lipotes vexillifer | reverse complement strand
GGGATTGGTATGATTATCCCAGTTTTATAAATTAGGAAGCAGAGACTTGGGTGATCGCATTACCTTTTGAAGGTCACACAGCTGGATCTGAACCCAGTGACGTCTGATTGTAAAGCCCCTGCCCTTTCCAGGGTTCCCTTTGCCTCCTCTGCTTTTGCCAAGCCATCTGCCTTTAGGATTCTCAAGCTATCAGGACAAGGAGTTAATTTCCAGAAGAAAGGTTGCTGCTTTAAAAGCAGCATCACATGGCATTAAAGCTGGGACTTGCACATTAGGCCAACTCGGCTTGGAGCCCATTGGCATCATTTACCAGCTTTGTGACTGCGAGGCAGTTCCTGGGCCTCATTGAGCTTCATGGTATTTCATCATCAAAATCAGGACCATCGTATCAGCTTTGCAGGATAATATAATGCATAATAAATAATAATGGTGATGATGATTATCATAATAGTAGTTAGCACTGAGGAGCTGTTGTGTCAACCCCTGAACTAAACGCTTTTCATAGTTAGTTCATTTAATCCTCACAACAACCCGATGAGGCAGTTTCAGTTAACCCTGTTTGACATAGAAAGTCATCAGTACGTGAAGGCTGTTTTATTTATTTATTGCTGTGTTAGGTCTTTGTTGCTGTGTGCGGGCTTTCTCTAGTTGTGGCGAGCGGGGGCTACTCTTCGTTGTGGAGCGTGGGCTTCTCATTGCGGTGGCTTTTCTTGTTGAGAGCACGGCTCTAGGCATGCGGGCTTCAGCAGTTGTGGCACGTGGGCTCAGTAGTTGTGGCTTGTGGGCTCTAGAGTTCAGGCTCAGTAGTTGTGGCGCACGGGCTTAGTTGCTCCGCGGCATGTGGGATCTTCCTGGACCAGGGCTTGAAGCTGTGTCCCTGCATTGGCAGGCGGATTCTTTTTCTGTTTTGTTTTGTTTTGTTTTTTAAACATCTTTATTGGAGTATAATTGCTTCACAATGGTGTGCTAGTCTCTGCTCTGCAACAAAGTGAATCAGCCATACATATACATATATCCCCATATCTCTTCCCTCTTGTGTCTCCCTCCCTCCCACCCTACCTATCCCACCCCTCTAGGTGGTCACAAAGCACCGAGCTGATCTCCCTGTGCTATGCAGCTGCTTCCTACTAGCTATCAGTTTTACATTTGGTAGTATATATATTATATCCATGCCACTCTCTCACTTTGTCCCAGCTTACCCTTTCCCCTCCCCGTGTCCTCAAGTCCATTCTCTACGTCTGCGTCTTTATTCCCGTCCTGCCACTAGGTTCTTCATGACCATTTTTTTTTTTTTTAAGATTCCGTATATATCTGTTAGCATACGTTATTTGTTTTTCTCCTTCTGACTTACTACAGACTCTAGGTCCATCCACCTCACTACAAATAACTCAGTTTCGTTTCTTTTTATGGCGGCAGGCAGATTCTTAACCACTGCACCACCAAGGAAGTCCCAAGGCTGTTTTTATTATTTATATTTTCTTTAAAAAAAATTATATCGGAGTATTGTTGATTTACAGTGTTGTGTTAGTTTCAGGTATACAGCAATATTATTTATATTTTCCACAATATTATTTATCTTTCCTTTCCATTGGTACGGATAATTGAGTATTTGATAACTTAGAGAATCCACTGTCATTCAATAAACTTTACTTAACACCTGCTGTATGATTATTAAAATAGGTAGTGATTTTATCTCCAAGCTTTTTATCTTAGTGATAACTGTTTCATATATAACTAATATTTTAACAGGTTTCTTTTGTATTGTTAAACAGGATTAATCTTACAACTCAAGTACTTATTTAAACATGTCACAGACAGGAAAATCATGGACAGAAGTGCCTACATTCTAAACCAATTTAAAAAAAAAATAAATTTATTTATTTAGTTTATTTATTTTTGGCTGCATTGGGTCTTCATTGCGGCGCGCAGGCTTCTCATTGCAGTGGCTTCTCTTGTTGTGGAGCACAGGCTCTAGGCATGCAGGCTTCAGTAGTTCTGGCACACAGGCTCAGTAGTTGTGGCTTGCGGGCTCTAGAGCGCAGCAGGCTCAGTAGTTGTGGCGCACGGGCTTGGTTGCTCTGTGGCATGTGGAATCTTCCTGGACCAGGGCTCTAACCCTGTCCCCTGCATTGGCAGGCGGATTCTTAACCACTGTGCCACCAGGGAAACCCCCGAACCAATTTTTATGTGTCCTCAAAATAAAGTAATGCTACTATGTTGATAGAAAGGGCTCTGGAGATTATATGAGAGGATGAGGAATCTTTGAAAAATGTCCTCTGCTGTCTGTCCTCCCATCCTTTCTTCTTTATCATACGACGTACCCCCAAATTCAATCAATAAATATTTGCATAAAGCAGCAATTCTCATGGCCTGTCATCTACCTAAATCAATGATGGGGGTCTTGGGAGGTTTAAAAAAGTTACTAACATTAATGCTGATGTGTTGACAACTGTAGAGAACACAGAATTTTGGCAGTGGACTCAAATGCATTTCATTATAGAAGAGAGAAAATTGTAGAACTGCGCTCGTGTACTTCCCAACGTTGAAACCAGACTAAAAAATTCAGCCAAAACAGCAGACTGTTAAACATTTAAAAGAAAAGAAAACAAAACAAACCTGTGCAAACATACTACTCTCTAAACATTCCTGTAATACCCTGGAATCTCGTGGCTGGTAGTCAGAGGCCTCCTGTGGGTTAAGAAGGTTGTTCCGCACATATTGAAGAAAGTGGAACTATGGTTCTTAGAAGAGGGTAGGGATGAGTCTGTTCTTTAGAAAGACCTGAGCCGATGTGAGCTGGCCGAAGGTCCGAATTTATACACCTCCCTGCTTTTACTTGATCAGAGGGTGGGTTGATTATCCTCCACCTATTTATTTGGTGTTCGCTGAGCTCTGGTGTGTGCCAGGCATTGCTGCATCTTGGTGGTATAAAATGGAGCTCCCTTTGGGTTCTGACCTTGAGGAACTTAGAAGGTCTAGAATATGGGCTTCCCTGGTGGCGCAGTGGTTGAGAGTCCGCCTGCCAATGCAGGGGACGCGGGTTCGTGCCCCGGTCCGGGAATATCCCACATGCCGCGGAGCGGCTGGGCCCGTGAGCCATGGCCGCTGAGCCTGTGCGTCCGGAGCCTGTGCTCCGCAGCGGGAGAGGCCACAACAGTGAGAGGCCTGCGAACCCCCGCCCCCCCCACCAAAAAAAAAAGAAGGTCTAGAGGAGAAAACAGACAGGGAACCGATTACACCCCAGTGAGGTCATTCTGTAGTGGACGTGTGTAACTAAGATTCAGAGCTAATCACCTCTTCTCCAAAGTCCTTCTGACTTTACCACCAGCCTGTCATATAGGTGTTGTCAGAATTTTAAAGGAAGGGATTTCAAATCCAAGTTGTGAAACTCCTGCCACCTACTGTGTGTTGTAAAGTTTGTTCCAAGGCAGAATTGTGGTGATAGATAGACAGGTCTAATGTTTTGATGAGATTTGGAAATTCTCTTCATAAAAAGCAATTTCTGAAGTTTATTACTGTCTATACAAACATGGGTTAAATGCTAACATTAGTTGAATATCTCTATATGTAAGTATGTATATGTATGAATCTGTATCTGGCTTTTTGATGTGTATGTATTAACATCAGGCTTTTAACTTGTATATAAGCTGTGGACTCTTAGACAATCAGTGTTTAAACTTTCAACAAGGAAGAGAACTAATGAAAAGGAACAATGTTTTTTTTGTTTTCCTAGTAATTACATTTATCATTGTTCTGAAAACTCAACAAAGGACCACAGGATGTGAATTTAATCGAGTTGTGCCTTTGAACAAAGATACCCTGGTTGTAGTGGAATTTTTTTACTTCCCATCATCCTGCCCACATGTTCCCTCGCCTCCCAAATCAACAGCAGTTCACTGTGGTTGAACCAACTTAACAAATAATAATTTCAAAAGAAAAAGGAAGCAAAAGGAACTATTGTTTCTACTCTGTCTCCTAGATCAGCATTTGAAATCAAAGATTTTAACCTTTTACTAGAAAAATATTTTTCTGTGTAAGGTGGCCCTCTTTAAAATATACCCCCTTCCTTATAGCCTAGATTTAATTGGAGGTGCTCTTTGAATGAGTGAGGCAGGGTATATCATCTTAATCCCTTCAGTTGCCCACGTGTACAATTATATTATCTTTGACAGTTTAAATAAAAAGTTTTTAAAAAAAAAATTTTTTTTTATCCAGAAGAAACTAAAGCATTTAGTGGAGGAGTATTTAGAACCAGAACTTTTCCTAGAAATACTGGCTTTCATTTGATGGACTGTTTTTCTTGATCCAGTAGAAATGCCTTGCCTTTGATTTCCACGTCTCCTTTGGCATTGCCTATACATGTCATCTCCTTGAGAGAAAAAGCTCTCTGTGTTGTTGGTCTTCAGCACTTCATCAGTGCTGTGTTGATAGCTACTCTTCCCAGTACTTCACATGCATACTTTATTTAGTACTCATATCAAGCCAGTGAAAAAACCAAAGCCTTAAGATTACAAAAATTTGCCAAGGACAGATTTGGTTTCTCTTTCTTCAAAGTCCATACTCTTTTTTTCTTTGCGGTACGCGGGCCTCTCACTGTTGTGGCCTCTGCCGCTGCAGAGCACAGGCTCCGGACGCGCAGGCTCAGCGGCCATGGCTCACGGGCCCAGCCGCTCCGCGGCACGTGGGATCTTCCCAGACCGGGGCATGAACCCGTGTCCCGTGCATTGGCAGGCGGACTCCCAACCACCGCGCCACCAGGGAAGCCCCAAAGTCCATACTCTTAACCATCATTGTCATACAGCTTAGAGTGGCTTTCTCTTTGTCCCAGAATTCTCACCAGGTAAGCCAGCTGCACCACTGTCACTTCTCTGCAGAGAGATGCTTTCTTTGGCATGTATTGCTCTTGTTAATTGAGCCGTTTAGTTTCATCCCATTACTTTTTCTCACATTCAAATCTGTTAACAAAGAGAAACGTTGATTATCACGATTATTCAGGTACACAAGGAAATGAAGACTGTTCATCTCTTTTCTGCATGAATACTCCATAGCATGCCATTATGATCTGAGGTGCATTCCATGGTAAGATAAGCAAATAGTGCTTACATGGTAAAGTTTAAAGCAAATAAGTCAATCAAAATTAACAATAGATAGATAAAAAACAATAGATAGATAAAAAAAATAGATTAAAAAAACAATAGATAGATAAAAAACTAGATGAAAGCAAGAAAAGCAGGTTAAAGAAACTTGACTTGTCCTCCATCATAACATCAATGTAAGCGATGGCCTGGAAGGCTGTCTGTGAAGCCTCATCAATTGAAAGGTTGACTCTAAGAAATGGCTTCTTTTGTTCCTAAGCCTGCATCATTAGGCAGCACTGAGCTTGCCAGGAAAGTAGTGGAGAGACCAGAGTGTTTTTGCATTAAGAGGGGAGTGCTAGCTTGCTACAGACCACTTGGAGAACAGATCAAGGATGGGCTAGGTAAGTTTTCTTCCTTAGCTGAGGGCATCTGTGTGATAGACATTGGGTTTGGACAGTGGAAGGACAGAGACCTACAAACAACCCTCTGTGATCTAGTAGGAGGGAAATAAAAGAAGCCACAGGAAAAGCCCTCCCCTCCCGAGGAAGGGGACAGGGCTATGAGACCTCCTCATCATGGGGTGGGAGGAAGTCCCCCTACTCATGACTTATCTGTGCTCTGTAAGGCAGCTGACCAACAAATTGAGAGTTAAGTGTATGTGCCGAGATGTGAACACATTCAAAGTATCGAATTTTTTTTTTTTTTTTCACTTAATGGCTGTAAAGAGTCACGTTTGGTCCACCAAGGTGCTTTAGGTACCACATAAGACTGGTAAGAGAATGGAGATTTTTGCCTGGCCAAGGTAGCAGTGCCTCCCAGGGACTGGTGTTACCTTCCTGGGTACCTGGGATCATTTGCTCATCTCTTAGACTAATTGGATACCTCTTCTGCCCTAAAGAAATAGTACTAGATGGAAAAGGAACAGAGAAAAGCAGTGATCATCCCACATTTCATACTGCTCTGTTTGATTTCACTTTGAAGACAGGGCAGTCTGCGATCATAGCAGGTGATGTCAGTTGCCGTGATGTTTCTGTTCCTCTTACTTCCAGCCCTGCTCGTCTGCTCTTTTAGGATTTCATCTTTCTTTTTTTTTTCTTGCATATTATTTAAGCCCCTCCGTGATCTGGTCCTAGTCTGCTTTTTTCAAGTAATCTTTCATTACTCTTCACTTGTACTATTTCCTTCTTGCTGAAAATAAATGGTTAGTCCCAGCTTTTTGCCTTTGTTGCTCCTTTGGCTACTTTCTAAGAGTGGTAGCATCCCAGTTTTTTTCTGCCTGGTATATAAATTATATGAGTCTTTCAAGGTTCAACCCAAATGCCTATCGCAAACTCTTGATTTATTCAGTTCTTAGGGGAAATCACCTATAACTAGATAATGCAGCTATGTGGGCATAAAGCTTATTTGCTCTGGTAACTTTTAAATCCTTGAGAATAGGAAACATGTCTGTCCCAGGTTTTATATCCTGAGTAACGTTCAACATGGTTCTTGCCACTTGGCAGGAGCCGGTGGTCATTTGTTGAGTGGCTACATTAACATCAGTCTTCTGACTGTTCTGTTAGTTTCCAGTTCAGGCTTTCTCACCTCCCTTTTAGACCTTTTGGAATCTGTTTTTATTTATTTTACTTTTCTGGGAGTTTGGCGGGGGGAGGGGAAGTCTGTCCTTCTGCTGTTGCCTTTGCTCTCTGTGCCTGGAATTACCTCTGGAGAAATGTGACACTTTTTGCTTTTGTCTCAGGCTTTCCGGGCTAATGTGGAGAAGTTTCTCTCAGGTCGGTGGTGTTCGTTAGGTGACTTGTTCTTGCCAACCCTCCTTGGGGACCCTTTGTTGAGGAGGACGGGGAGGGCAGAGGATATGGGCACCTCTGCCCTTACCTTGGTACTTGTGGTGTTTCTGTATCCCATGGTCACCATTTCTGATGGTAGGACTTTGACCTGACTGGTCAGCTTCCCAGGAAAGATGATACATGTTGATACTGTGAAAGTGAACTTTCCCAAGACATTCTTTTGGGAAATTTCAATGCTCTTGTGGTTCTGTGCAAGTCGCTTACCTACTTTGGACATCCAGGCCAGGCTGCAGGACCCTCTGCACAAATGGAACAAAATCTTCTGCTCTCCTGTGGGACTTCAGTGATTGACAGCAACAGTGCCGCTGATTCCAGAGAAGGGTTTTGTTGGGCAGAGCACAGGACTCGTCTGCGGTACCCTCTTCCAATTTATGTGGTCTGGTGCTGTTTAAATCCTTTCTTCATCAGGATTCCCATCAGCAAGAGTAACTTCCATTTATTTCCTCCTTAATGATGACACAGTATTATAAGATGTTTATATTATCCCTATACATATTGTATTTTCAAAGTGGAGAGAATTTAAGTGATTTGCTGCTGGTAAGCTTTTTCTAAGTCATGATGCTAACATGGACTTGACCTTAAAATCAGTAGTTAATGCTTTTTCCCCTTTTTTAATACACATTCGCTTCCTGGACTGGCTTTGATTATCTATCTATCCATCCATCCATCCATATCCATATCTATATCTATACATATTATTCATTGAGTATATTCACAAATATATATATATATATATATATATTCATTCATTCATTCTATATATGAAGATCGGTAGGAAATTGAACAAGGTAGATCTGTAATGGAACACATTCCCCGTGTGACTTAAGGAATTCCATCCAATATGTTACTTTCCAGGCTTCCTTTGTGGAATGTTCTTAGATAAGTGGGAAGAATGGGATGCTTTTGAAGATACTGGTAGAGTGGCAGTGAAACACATCACCTATTTGGGTTTTGGGAGTTGGTTCAGGCTGGTAAGGAAATGCCTTGTGGTAATACAGCCCTGGCAGGCCTGAGAGAAGTCTCCTTTACCTGACAGTGCATCTGCTATTGCTGAGAAGCCAGGGCTGGAGCTGACCTCATCCCTCATCCCTCATCCCAACCAGGTGCTCCACCCTCGGCCACACAGCACCTGGGCTGGCTTTTTATGGAGACCCTGCTGGGGAAAGCTTCCTGGTACGGAGAAGGGACAGGCTGTGCAGATAGCTGCCCAGCTGGGGAGGCCTGATGCAGACCTGACTGAGACCTCCTTGGGAGATTAAAGTGGATAAGAGGTGCTGTGGTGGAATGGGCTTTGCCTTTAGAAGGTGGAAAGTACCCAAATGATGCATTCTTTTGAGTGCAGCTTTAACGTTTCTCAGCCTAAAGACTAAAGACATATTTCTGTAAGGTTTGCTCAAGCTAAGAATGGTGATTCGCCACTTCATTAGGTGGCTCACCTCCCTGAAAAAAGACATTTAGCCTCTTCTCCTGGACTGCCCTGAACCAGGAATTTTTCTTGCAGGAATTCCAAGGACATCCTTAAACAGCCAAACACAACTTCTGCCTTGGTGTGTAGGCACACTTCTGTTTCTGTCAAAGTAAATCAGGCTGGTAAGTCATAAATTAGGAAAACATTTTGGGACTTGTGTTTATTTATTTAACAAGTAGAATAAATAGCTGGCCTCAGAAAACCCAAAACAAAACAAAAACAAAAATCCAATCTCAGGTCAGTTGACAGAGGATCGTTTTACTGTTTGCCAACAGTGAGGCTGTACCTTCTCTGGGAGGTGGGAAGCCTTTCCTCTGTCATACTCTGATCTTATTCGCTGTCCCCTTCCATCTTTTGTCACCTTGGTCTTCTTGCCTCTGCCCCATGAGTTGGGTGGGGACATGAAAGCCTAGGAGGGAAGTGCTGGGGGCCCTTTCCTATCTCAGCTGTTTATTTCCCTGTCTCTTCTCCGTGTTACAAAGTTTCTCCTTGATTTGCTTTTTTCAAGTTTGTGAATGACTCCCTTTGTCAAGCTTATTGGAATGCCCTGTGGGAGGGATGCTATGCAAAAAAATAATTGTATTGCATAACTGCCCAGTCCTTAGAGATGCCAGATAGCCCTTGGCCCCAGAACAGACCCTCCTTGCTGGCAGGTCCTGTGAAAGCAGGACACAGTGTATGTGAGAGGTGGCTCTGTCCTCCACCCAGGTACCACGGGGATGACCTTTACCCCAGCTCTGATAAAAAGCTTATTTTAGGTTTCTAAAATGACTGTCTTTCCTTAGCCCAGAAGGGGGTGTTTCCCTGAGTGTATGTGTGTTTTCCCTGTGTGATTGTTTCCAGCTGCCGTTTCTTCACAAATGTCAATTTTGTCTTTCCTGTGTCACCTCGAGGCACCTGATGTTCATGACTAATTATTAAAAAGGGCAGCCTTTTAGTTTATTTTGAAGAAAATAAAATCCCAGAGAATTCTGTTCAATACAGTATAATTGAGCAGGTGACATGTTGGTGTTTGGGATTTGGAAAAGCGATCCAGAAAAAAGTAGAGTTTTTGGCATGGTAGTTGGAAGAGCAAGAAGCTCCAAGGTGAACTTCAGGGATTTGTTACTGACACTGTGTGTATCCTCTGAACTAATTCCAAGCCTTTAAACTTAATACCAGGCAGCCAGGCCAAGGCAGTCACTGGGCTTAGGGAAGGGCCATTTTGAGGCAAAGAATCGTGCAGTGTGCTCCTATCCAGATAACATTTTCCTCCCCCTGTGAAATCAGATTAAATCAACTTCGGTTTGGAGGGTGTGGAAATGGAGGGGGTGTCGTTGCACTCTTGGCTCTTTTGTTTTGTGGTAGCAATAGTGATTAGCGGGAGGTATCTAGCTGTGAAGGATGCATGTGAGATAGCTCTAAAAGCTAACATTACTTCCGAATAGGATTTTATTTGGTATAGGCAGTTGCATACCGTGTTTAACCTTTCTTTCTATGAAACGTTCATTAACTGGCATGTTCTGTATATGCTCAAGGGCAAAATATCATGTATGATGACGTACAGCAAGTTAAAAGTGTCTGGATCATGGTACATCCCTAGAGCGTCAAGACAATGACAAAGGATGATACGTACTAACACAAAGAGAGCTCCAAGATATACACCGGTGGGTACAAGCATCACACGGCAGAATAAAGAATAGAGCTGAATACCATTTCTTTTTTAACAAAGAAATGGCAGCAGACCAAGGCAGAATTTGGCCCCAGATGAGGAAGGTTCAGCCACTCCGACCGAGTCTGTTCATGGAACACTGTCAGCAGTGCTCTTTTCCAAAGTAGGCTGTGTCACATTATTTTTTGGCTTTCATTTAGGCTTATTCCCCTTACTCATTCCTTTCCCCCTTTGAACCTTTTTGCCTGTGTCTCTTCATCTTTTAATTTGTATATATTCTTGACAAACATGTTGTTTAGCGTTCGTTTCCCTCCCCCCGCCCAGGTGAAATTCATGTAAACAAAATTACATAAACGTCAAATTAACCCTTTAAGAATGAACAATCCAGTTGCATTTAGTGCATTCACAATGCTACCACCACCTCTGCCTAGTTCCCAAACTTCCATCAACCTGCAATAAAACCCTGGCCCAGTCAGCAGTTACTCTCCGTTCTCCCGTATCCCAGCCCCTAGCAACCACCAGTGTGCTTTTCTCTTTTATTTTCCTTTTTTTGGGGGGGCCATGCCGTGTGGCTTGCGGGATCTTAAGTTCCCTGACCAGGAATGGAACCCGGGCCCCGGCAGTGAAAGCACCAAGTCGTAACCACTGGACTGCCCGGGAGTTACCCTGCTTTTTCCATTTCTAAGGGTTTACCTATTCTGGATATTTCATATAAATAAAATTACAGAATACTGTGACCTTTTGTGTGTGTGCATGTGTTTTTGAATCGACTTAATTGAGGCTTAATCTACATAAATAAAAGGTGCACATTTCTTAGTGGACCTTATGCATAGTTTGTGTTTGCTTATTTTGCCTCGTTTGCGTTTACTGACAGCACCCCCGTTTTGCAGACGAGGACTGAGGCTCAAGGAGGCTATTCCATTGCCCTGCAGCAGCATGTGACTGTGGATGGGCCGGCTCCAGAGCCCGTGCTGCTGACCACTGCTGTCCACGGCCTCTCAGCTCTCTTAGACGTGCAGTTCCAGAGCTTGTGTTTTCTCGCGCAACGTGCCGTCTTTCCACACTGACAAAAAGTGGCTCCAAAATACTCCGCTGCTCGTTTGTACCACGGTAGAACTACTTCCCCGTTGATGGGATGGATTTTTGGGATGTTTCTGTGTTTTGTGTGTCATGAATCATATTGAAAGGACCATTAAGGAGTAAAGAAAATTCGAAAGTAATATATGTTTATACATTGTGGAAATATAGCCAAGCACGGAGAATAAGTGAAAACAAATATATGAGTTTCCTCAGAGGTAACCACTATAAACATTTTTAAACATAGCTTTCCAGTCTCTTTTATGCATTTTTTTTTTTTAGAGGAAAAGAAAGCCCTTTAGGAGAAAGGATGATATGTAAATGAAGTTTTAAAATGGAAGGTTTACAATATATTATATAGATAGATCTTTTATGTATTGTATATATAGATCTTTTAATCTAATTAGTAATAGTGAATATTTACTAAGTGCTTAAAATGTGACAGACTGTTTTAAGTGTTTTCTGCCATTTCACAGGAATCACGTAAGGGGTGTTTTGTTATTACAGCACATGAGGAGGTTTCTGCATGTCTTAAATTCATATAAAAGGTTTTGTGTTCTAGCTTTTACTATTTTTTACTTTTTTTTTTTTTTTTTAAACTCAGCACTATGTTCTTATGGTCAACCTATTTACCTTGCTCTGTTTACCTAGACATCAGTGCCACCTTATCTTTTCCTCTAACTCCATGCACAGGACTGTAAGGCACATCCTGTATGTGCCCTCACGGACCTGCGGGAGGAGTTGCTGGGACATATGTCCAGGAACAGGGTACACGGATCACGGGAAGGTATATGTACTCAGACATACAGGCTGAGGCAGATCCTCCTCCAGAATGGCTGTGCTGGAACCTACGCTCCTAGTCTCTCTGTTTTCTGTGGTTTCAAAGATATGTGTATAAATGTCTAGAGAAAGGAC
This sequence comes from Lipotes vexillifer, assembly GCF_000442215.2. Classification (NCBI taxonomy): domain Eukaryota; kingdom Metazoa; phylum Chordata; class Mammalia; order Artiodactyla; family Lipotidae; genus Lipotes; species Lipotes vexillifer. The sequence goes on along the minus strand of NW_006779481.1, from coordinate 746,306 downwards.
CAAAAGGATATATACACCCCACTGGTGGCACTGGGAACACATACAAGTGGACCAGGAGGAAGAGGATGGTCAGAGGGTACCTCGAGCCTTGCTGGTCATGATTTGATATAAGGAGGATGTCTTTGTGTGTAACTTGTCGTTATAAGTTACTGTTTAAAAAAAAGGTCTGGAAACCTGACCTTTACGTAAAGTTTATTGTTGTATTCTATGAACATGTTTGGAATTGTGAATGCGTGGATGAAGATTAGTCATGGCACATGGGATGAGGTCTTTTGCAGCTCGGTGCTTTTTGAGACCCGCTCTGAATAGTTATCCTAGTACTACCTGTAAACCCTCTTTAGACATTTAATCCAGGCCCCACACGTCAGGTGGCTCAGAGAGGTGAAGTGATTTTCCCAAGGGCACAGGGTCAAGACGGTTGGCCAGGTTTGCTGTGGAGAGGTGGTGTTGGGGAGATGAGCCGGAGTAGAAGACTTCTCTCTGGAGGGCTAATGTTTTGAAAATCAAGGTTTGGGAGGAATTCAGTGCTGCCTTCCTGCAGGTGAGGTGGGGAGGGAACATTCTCAAGAACAGTGAGTTTCAGTAACTTCCTTGTCCAAACACTTAACTGAATGAATGTATTAGTTTGGCCTGTTTACTAAGCACAGGGTATTAAGATACCATTTTCCTTATGAGTGCTTCTCTGTAGAGTGAAGGTGTGTGGCCTTCACGTCGGGACTCAAGCTTCCTTCTTTTCACCTCTTCTGAAGTGGGAGAAACAAGGCTTCTGGATGACTGAAGAGACACTTTTTAAAGGGACCATTCTGGTTCTTCTGGGATATTATTTTCAACTGAGACGCTTCATACTTTCTCAGGAGCCCAAACGCATTGCGAGCAATTGGTCACCTTTTACGTGCAGTTACCTTCAAGGATTTCTCCAGTGCCTGCCCTGTCACCTTCACCCACACCCTGATCATGGTGCATAACTTGGTTTATAACAGAACCAGTGAATGTTTATGTCTGAATTTTACTTTCAGAACCAGGAATAGGAATATTGGCATGAATGCACTGTGCAGAAAGAGGAGGTGTTTGCACACAGCCACAAAGATAGGTGCTTTTCTCCTCTTGCCTGGTGGTAATACTGGTTTCCTCTGATGAGCTACCTGGGGACAGAAGACAGCATGTTGTGGATGGTGCTTTATGAGGTAGACATATGTTTACTGCTTACAACTAAGTAAAATGAAAAAGAATATATTGGAAGGCAGATGCAGATAGAAAGTCACATCTTTTAAGACAGGAGTGTTTCCTACCACTACCTATTACCCAGAACTCACTGGTTTGGAGGTTAAAGGAACAAGGCATGGTTGAGAAGGCAGAACTACCAGCTTCTCTGTTCTTCCCAGGGTTGGTGAACTCTGTGTAAACTAGAACAGAAATGACCCTTATGAACAGGTACACATGTGTGGTAAGTACCTGATGGGTGTGTGCTGACCAATAAATACTGCTGCTTCCTCCTTCTGACTCATATAGTTGAAATGAAGGCTAGTCCCTCTGATTGCTGTGTATACTTCTGTTGAGCAGGGGAGTTGAGCAATCCTGCTATATTAAGTAACAGTCTTGAGACAAAATAGGTGCAATGGGAGAGATAACAGTTGTGCTTTGCCTCCTGGGTGAATTTAAGTTAAAACCTTCTTATTATCTAGACTTAGAGCTACTGAATAATCTTTTGCCCAGAATATTGAAGATGCAAGATTTTTAAGTTAGCTTGAGAGGAACTGAACAGTTTGTTCAGTGGGATTAGATGACCATAGAGAGAACGGGCTGATTAATTACCTTTCCTTTTTAACTATATAATGCCTGCTCATGCTTGAGATTTTGATAAGCACATTTTTGCTTTACTTCAGAGAAAGACCAGTGGAATAATAATTAAATTATATAGCATTTTATGTAGATTGCCTTTCAGATGAAAAGAAAACCTTCGCTGATGTTCCCACAGAAAACAAAAAGGAGATGAAAGATTTTTTCCGAGTGCCGATTTCCGTTATTCAAAGTGCGACAGTTTGCTTAACTGGTAGATAAATAAATGGGAGTGTGTGTCTTGATGTTTCTATGCAGCTTGTATGATCTGGGAACTGGTAATGAAATTTGCAACACGCCTAAGATAGAAAATTATATGAAACCACAATATATATTTTCTTTCATAGCTATTCTCTGATCCAGCATGTGTGGGCCCCTTTCAAGAAGGGGAGGGAAAAAGGGTGATAAATGAACTTTGAAGTGAACTTTTGATATTTGCATTACAATTTTGTGGGTTTAAGCTTTTAATTTTTATAATTGTGGGCGATATTTGTGAAGTTTCCAGTATGTTCTGAGTAGTGTTATGACCCTTAAAAAATGTAGCACATTTATCTGCCTATTTTATCTGCTCTTTTGAGTTCAGACCTGGCATACCCTTGCAGCATGGTGGTTTGGGGGGGGGATTGGGATTTTTTTCAATTACATTAGTTTCTTATGGTAGGAGAAAAGTTATATATCTAAATAGACATTCAGCTTCATGATTGAGTCTTATTCCCCGCCCCCCAAAATGGTTTTTTGGTAGTCTCTTGATAATTTCCATCATTCTTTTAAAAGTCTAACTTACTAAAATTCATTTGATTTTTTTGCTTAAGACTTTGATCACCATCAATGAAAATTTATCAAAACTGCTTCAGTGCAGTTTCTTCATTCATGCCTGGGGATGCAAAGGAAAGGAGCAGAACCTAAGATTTGGGGGGTTAACCAAAACAGAAGGTAGGTAGGCTTCTCTGGGGTACGGTGGAAGACGGTGGAACATTTGGTTTTAGACAGATTTTTGGTGCCCTTGGGATGTCCACTGAGCTTGTTCTCTCAGGTAAGCTGGGCGTTGGCCTGGTAGCAGACAATCCCCAAATCATAGAAGCTTAATACAACAAAAGCGTACTTCTTGTTCTCAGAGTCTTTGGTGAGTCTGGGAGATGCTCCAGGTCAGCTGTCTTTCCTGCAGCAACTCAGTGATCCAGGCTGCTTCAATCTTGTGGCTCTGTCATCTGATTGCCGCAGGAGGGGAGGGGCTTCGGGAGCTTTCCTCTGCCTCAGCCATGAAGAGTGACTCACTGCCCACATTTCATTGGTCCTGCCATTCACGTGGCCTTGCCTATTGCAAGGTAATGCAGCGCTGTTGTGTTTAGGAAGGAGATACTGGTGAGCCCTCGTAAAGTCTGTCACGTGTGTCTAATTGAGGACGGGGTCTCAGAGGAGAGATTGGAACTAGACATAAGGATTTGAGAGAAGTCATTGTGTGCACTCAGAGGTGTAGCTTTCCATGATGGTTTCTCTGCACGTAGCTTTCTTCATAACCTAGACTGTATTATGCTGCCCTAGAAAAATATAAAGGTAGCTGTTGCCACTGTCAAGGAAGTCAGGAAGGTTCTGTTGGTCCTTTGTTGATTCCTGTGCTGTGTTTACATTGTCTGCCTCCAAAAGTGTACTTGCACCTTGTCGATTGATCCAGTTGGGTGGTGTGAACTTGTAGGTTAGCGGGTCCTTAAATCTTTTTTTTTTTTTTGCGGTACCCGGGCCTCTCACCGTTGTGGCCTCTCCCGTTGCGGATCACAGGCTCCGGACGCGCAGGCTCAGCGGCCATGGCTCACGGGCCCAGCTGCTCCGCGGCGTGTGGGATCTTCCCGGACCGAGGCACGAACCCGTGTCCCCTGCCTCGGCAGGCAGTCAACCAGTGCGCCACCAGGGAAGCCCAAGGGTCCTTAAATCTTGATGACAACAATTTGTCTTGGCCAGAGCTTAGGTGGTGAGTGGGTGAAAATGCTTATTATTATTCTCAATGGGATTAGGAGAGAGTTTGTGTGTACTCTTATGCATATTAAACATTATGAGGACACTGGCTTTCTACTATCTTTTTTCCCAAGAATGTTCATCACTTGCCCTTGACATTGGAACATATGATCATACTTCTGCCACTAAACCCAAAACGTCCACAGAGAAGGGACCTACTGGGTCAGAGGATGAGCCAGTTTTGGTGGGTGTTTACTGCTCTGATTCTTCGTCTCTGATCTTGCCTTTCCCACCCCTTTTTCTTTCTTCTCAGCAAGTCTTCCTCTTTAATCTTCCCGCCATGGTCTTTGGGAGCAGGCAGACGTACAGTTAGAGCTTGTTCCTGTGACCAGCTGTTTGACATTGGGCAAAATTTACTCTTCAGTCCTCAGTGTTCTTATCTGTAACATGGGGCTAAATGGCTGCCTCATGAGCTTTTTAGTGTTTAGAGATGTATGCAAAATACTACAGCACCTGGCGCATTTATTTGCTCAATAAATGTTAGCTATGTTTAGAATTATCGCCATTTCCCATATTTCAAGGCACTCATGAATAATTCCTTCATGAAAGCTTACTTTGTCATTTCACCAGGTCGTGGATATTATTTACTCCATTGATCTGCCAAAGCGCCTGAGATCTCCGCTAACATTTTGTTTTTTTCTTTATGTGTATGTGCACTCATACTGAGACAACATCCTGTTGGGGCAGTGAGTATCCTGCAAGTAATGGGTGCTCAATTAAAGGTTAAATTGGCCCAAAATGAGACAGAAGGGGAGAGTTGCTTCCCTAGTTAGCATATATATAGTAGAGAGATAGATATACACACACCCACACCCACACACACACATATGTGTGTATATGTATGTGATTCTCACTGTTAATGTAACTGAAACTTTAACGTGACAAAAAGGGGGAAAACAAAAGAAATAATGAAAATGCTGCAAATGGCATAAGCAGTAATCATAAAGCAGCAGTTCACGACTGCTCAGAGGAGAGCTTAATACGACCTTGGTCATTTATATCGCCAGGAAGGTGGCTTTCATTTCTCTGCTCAGCTGCTTGCAAGGCTCACAGCTTTCTGACTGGTTCTGCCTATGGTAAGTTGTACCTGTTGAGGCAAAAGAGGGGTGTTAAATGAGTCTCTCCTGGGGGCTTCCCTGGTGGCGCAGTGGTTGAGAGTCTGCCTGCCGATGCAGGGGACGCGGGTTCGTGCCCTGGCCCGGGAAGATCCTACACGCCGCGGAGCGGCTAGGCCCGTGAGCCATGGCCGCTGAGCCTGTGCGTCCGGAGCCTGTGATCTGCAACGGGAGAGGCCACAACAGTGAGAGGCCCGCGTACCGCAAAAAAAAAAAAAAAAGTCTCTCCTGAAGTTGGAGACTCATTAAGTGAGTGGATTTACCCACTGTTATGCTCGTATTGTAGACCCAACTTGTGTCAGTGGAGTTGGTTTCCTTTCCTCTTAGAGGGGCCTCATTGGTCTTCCTGCCTCTGCCTCCAGGTCATCAGAAGAAGCTTGGAGATGTGTGTGAGTTCCCCCACCACTCCTTCAATACCTCGGATTGATCGCCGTCTTTGAATGCTAGATCCTCCAAGATGTCCTTAAGAAAGCTCTTGTTTTCTCATTCGTTTATTCTCTTCGATAAGTGAGTGGAATGTTGGGGGTCTGCCTTATAGTCTGTAACACCATAAAATGTGAAAGAATGTAGAGAGACCGTAGTGTTCGGAGGCAAGTACTCTCATTTTACAGTTAGGGGTCATGTGCTTTGCTCAAAGTCCCCCAGGGAATTGAGAGTTTTGATTTTCGACTTTTTGCTACAGCACTCGGCTCATCAGGTGTCTCTTTGTGCTTGTGCCAGGAAGTAGGTATTGTACTGTATGCACCCGACAGAGAAACATGGGTAAACATGTCCCCTGTGGGATTTTTGGAGACCAAAGAAGGCCCCTGTGAGGACATTGCTGTCCTGTGTGTTGTGATTGGGATTGTGCTATGCATTGGTGTCGAACCAGATGGATGTGATGGGGTTGATAGAATTATATAAATTTACAAATCTGCTTAAAAGGAACCGACTGCTAAAACACACTTCCTCGTTTCTTGCCTTAATTGTCAACAGTAGGGCTTTTATAGGATTGTCCTCTACTGAGTTGCTTGTTCAGAGATCTGCTACTAAGGGAGTTGAATGTATATATTAAAAAACCCATTACAGTAAAACTTATTATAGTCCATATAATTCTCAATAGTTATTTATTTATTTATTTATAATTTATTTATGTATTTTTGGTTGCGTTGGGTCTTCGTTGCTGCACATGGGCTTTCTCTAGTTGTGGCGAGCGCGGGCTGCTCTTTGTTATGGTGCGTGGGCTTCTCATTGCGGTGGCTTCTCTTGTTGCGGAGCGCGGGCTCCAGGCGTGCGCGCTTCAGTAGTTGTGGCGTGCGGGCTCAGTAGTTGTGGCTCATGGGCTCTAGAACGCAGGCTCAGTAGTTGTGGTGCACGGGCTTAGTGGCTCAGCAGCATGTGGGAACTTCCTGGACCAGGGCTCGAACCCGTGTCCCCTGCATTGGCAGGCGGATTCTTAACCACTGCGCCACCACGGAAGTCCCTTAATAGTAAGTAATTTAAATTTGGCTTCAGAGAGTTTATTTTTTTAAACTTTAATATTATAAAGTACATTTTTATTACAAAACAATGCACGCTCCTTGAAGAAAAATTGGAAAATGTAGAAAAGCACAAAGAAGAAGATATGTCACCCGTAATCCTGTGGCCAAAAGAGGAAGCAATATTTTGGTGTTTACTGTATATTCATAAAATTGGAATTACATTGTACATATTTTATAACCTGTTATATTAAATATAGTATTAATTTCCCCTTGTCATTACATATTATTCTAAGATCGATGTAGGGTTATTTAAAAATTGCTTTCAACATTTTCTCAGGAAACATTTTCAAACATGCAGCCAAGTTGGAAGAAACATGCAGCAAACCTGGAAGAAATTTACAGCGAATACCCATATGTTCATCACCTATATTTTACCATTAATACTTTACCATACTTATTTCATCACTTATCCATCTATCCACCCCCTCTTTTCATCCATCAATCCATCTTACTGCATTTTCCCTGCATTTCAAAGTAAATTTCAGTGCAGTGTATTGCTTTTAACCAAGCTAGTTAACCTTCATAATTGTTTTTGGTTTATACCAATATTCAAAGGAATTTGTATTCTCTGAGCACATACAGAGGAAGGCCCAGAAAACTTGCCAAGAGAATTTTGTTGGGTGTAGTGAGAGAGGACATCCAGGGACCTAAAATTTGCCTTGGAACAGGGTGTGTGTCATTAGCATCTGAGGTGGCAAATAAAGAACCAGGAAGAACGATCTCCTCACTCATCTGCTTTTATGCCTAAAGCTGAGTTCAGCGCGGGGACAAGGAAAATCTTTAGAGGGGCCAATACTTCTTTCCCTTGCGGTTCTCAATGCTGTCAGAGCCCCCAGTACTTGGTAAATAGTGCAGGTGGATTGACTTGTTGGGAGGAAAAGCACTTCTGCTCCAGTTGGGGCAGTTGACTCCCAGCTGCCCTGTGGCCCTGGGAATGTGCTTTCCTGCTTTCTTCTGCCTAGGGCTCCCTGGGCAGGAGGTTGAGGCCCTGTTGCTCTGCTCTGTAACTGCACTCTCGCTTCTGCTGGGGACAGATTTCCTGCCAGTTTAGGTGGCTTCCTGTTTGAGTGAGAGGTTATTTCTTCTGTTTTGGCGATGGTGGTGGAATGTTGAGGGCCGGCGTGGGCCGACGACCTTCGTGGCCACAGAAAACACCTCTGGCTCGTATCTCTCCGATGCCTGCTTTTAAAGCTGTATATCCTAAGGGGCAAGACTGGGTGTAGCCACCTTGCTCTGTGTACAGTTCCCAGCATACAGCACCTTGTGTGTTTAGCCCCTTAATAAATGCTGATAGCCAAGGAGCCTGTCCCTGTTAAACCCTCCAGAATCCCTGTAGTTCGTTCTACTCTGCTAGCACGTGGTACCCGCTCACGAGCATTTTAAGAACACGCATTGGTTCTACCAAGCTTGTCACCTTTTCTTGTGTTTGCAAGTGGCTGTAGGCCCCGGAGAGAGCAGGCTCTGTGCCTCTTCCTTCCCCTTCTTTCCCGTGTTTCACATTCCAGGGTGTTCAGTCTTGGTGTCACGTCAGCGTCACTGAAAACTATAAGAAGCCTCAGTCCTGCCATTGGTGACGGCTCTCACCTGTTTTTTCTCATAAACCCAACTGCCTTCCTGGGAACTGGGGTCTGTGGAGCCCTGACTTGACATAACTAGGCTGCACAAGGCCATTCCCCTTCCCTTATTTTTGTCTTCATCTCTTCCTTATTCTTGTTTTCCTGAGGGCAATGGCTTCTTAGCCGTCTCAGGCACATCATCTGGTTTCTGAATTATCCAGGTTCCTTGATTTTTCCCTCAGGCGATTTCAGTTCTCATTGTCTGGGTTGGCTGGGACCTTGATTGTTGGAAAGAATGTCTAGTTTCCCTTGCGCCCCACCTGCTTTCTCTCCCCTCTAATTCAGGGAGATTTGGACCTCTGGAACATTTGTCAGTGTCTTCAGAGATCTTTGGTTGTCCCAGCTGGGGAGGGCTGAGAGAATGCTACTGACCTCTCATGGATAGAGGTCAGGGATGCTGCTAAACATCTTACGCCGTCTAGGGATCAGCCCTTACAAGAAAGAATTATCTGATCTAAGATGCCCATAGTTCCGAGGCTGAGAAACCCTGCCCTAGATTTAAAGGTGCTTTTTGGGAAAATCTTTGCATCGACGGCATTATATGACCTCCATGCCAATATTACACCATCCCCTATCAGAAAGTTCATCTGTACATCCAGCCTAAGTCTCTTTTTTTTTTTGGCGGTACGTGGGCCTCTCACTGCTGTGGCCTCTCCCGTTGCAGAGCACAGGCTCCGGACGCGCAGTTCTCAGCGGCCACGGCTCACGGACCCAGCCGCTCCGCGGCACGTGGGATCTTCCCGGACCGGAGCACGAACCTGTGTCCCCTGCATCGGCAGGCGGACTCTCAACCACTGCGCCACCAGGGAAGCCCAGCCTAAGTCTCTTATGCTTCAGTTAGTTGCTCTGAAGTGGAGATGAAAATGTGTGCTCACCATCTCCTGAGTATGATCATACTCTCCCAAGCTGATCTCAGTTAACTTTTAAAATTTATTCTCTTATAGCTTCTTTTCTACCTCTCTTTTTAATCTCTTGAGATGTTTTCCAAATTTTTCAGGTATTAATATTATGTCTCAAATTGAAGTGACCCAATCCAGAGGCAGCATTCTAGCAGTTTGGCCAATACCGCGTGCGACGAAAGTGGTTATCTTTGGGGTGGAACTGGTCGAGGTGGGAGGGAAAATCATGACCAACCATGTAAATGACGGCTAGGGGAGCAAGAAAACAGCTACTTCTCCTGCTCATTAGAGGGAGTCCTTTTCCACATCAGGGAGACCTGGGTAGAAATCTTTACCCTGCCACGTGCAAAAAGTGGACCACAGGCCTCAGTTTTCTGAGCCATAAAATGGGGATGAAACACTAAAGAGGGTTGTTGGGAGTGTAAAGTGAACGGGACGATGTCTGTACGAATGATCATTGGCTCTTTGGGGTAAGTAGGGACTTGGTGTTTTAATTAACTGCGTCCATGGTTTTCGTTGGAGAAGATACTCAAAATTGGGAAATCTACAGAGGTAGTTTGAGTTTGATGGTGGTTTTCAAACTTTATTGTGCAGAAGAGTTCCCAGGGTGCTTGTTCAAGCATGCAGGTCCTCAGGCTACAGCCCCAGAGATTCTATTTGGAAAGTTTGGCCGAGTCTGGGCATTTGCTTTTTTTCACAGTAACCCAGGTGGTTCTGATGCAGGTGGTGCACAGGTAACACTTGGTGAAATCCTGGCTAGTGGCTACCAGGTGAGCGTGAATGAGGAACCCCCGCCTTCTCAGGAAGCCTGGCTCCAGCTAGTTGGTTTCTGTTTCTCTGGGGCCATTGACAGAGAATAATGTTTTAGAGCTGTTTCAAGCAGGACAGAACTGTTCTTTGTTCTTGCTTTTAATGGTAACTGGAGGTATCTTTTTTAATTTTATGGAGGTATCTTTTTATTGGATGGTCTCCTCGAACGTTATTTTGACTCAGAGTCCTGAGTCTTGCGGGAACTAGCTCAGGAACCCGGGCTGGGGAAATCTCCTTGACCGTTGGCTGATGGAATTGTGATCTGGGGTGGGGAAGGGGCACATTGGAGGGAGGTGGTGCTTATCCTTAGTGGGGGTTTTGGAAGGCTTTGGGGAAAAAGAAATGAGCCGTGGACGGGATTCCCCCCGGCTCCAAACTGCATTCATTTAGGAATGGGATGAAAATGATCACGTTCCATCCATTTGCAAATTGTTCGTATCTAGTTTATCTTTCCTTTTATTGAGTTATGCCTGGCAATCTAGAATACTGACCACATTAGTATTTTAAAAAGTTTCTTTTTGCAGCTGAGGTTTGAGGGGTGGGAGGATGGCTCACTGAGGCCTGATGACCAGAGTTGCTAAGTCCTGAAATGAGTGTTTGTGATTTCCTGACTTAAGGACAAAATAAACATCCAAGGCTTGCCCAGGAATATATTTTAGTGCTTCCCCTGTGCTGCAGCTTCGGGTCTGCGTGTGTTCTCAGATCTCTTTCTGTGGCATGTATTTTACCCACACTTTCTGTCAGGCACAGATTCTGGCTGCCAGCTAAGGTCCGGCCTCTGCAATGTAGGCTGCAATTCCAAAATATTTAAAAAGAAAACCTTGGAAGGAATTTTCATCATTTATTTAATAAATGAAAGTGCTAGGTAGAAATCAAAAGTCAACCAGGGAGTGTAGCTGGAAAATGTAAACCATGTGAGATGTGCCTTTAAAGTTTAAAACCTTCTTGGAATCCCCTCCTCTCCTTCCCTCAAGAACTCCCTTTAAAGTCCTGTCTGTTGAATTTAATGAGTTTGAAGCTGTGAATATGATTCTTACATGAAAAGTGTATAAACCAAAGAGTCAGGTTGCTTTGGTTGATATTTTTCAGTCCTGCATATAAGATGTTTGTTAAATATGTCCTAGTTTCTCTGAGTTAATAGAAGATTGTTTTGTTTGATAATGTTGGGTCCCTGAGCCCATGGCACGTGGACATTTCTGTGGATTTTATCATAATAAAACCAAATAGAGGACATATTATTTGTAAACTGGTACAGAAATAAAAGGTGAATGTTTAATGGTTAAAGGGTAGTGAAAAATGAGAAAGAAGGATTTGCTTAACTGAATAGTTTTTTTCCATTCCAAGTTTAACTAGTAGTATCCTTTAAATACATTTGTTTTAGAGTCAGGAATGAGGTTAGATAGTAGTTGGGTGTGCCTGCTTTTTGTAGATTTAAAGTGTGCTGATCTCTAAGACTAATGGTGTGGCATTTAATATTTCCATGGATTTTTTTTTTTTTTTTTTTGGTCTCGTAAGTCATTGCCTTTTCCCACTTCTTAAATATTTTGATATGGTTTTTGATGTGTTTTGATAAAAGCATGGGAATGTTACTTTAAAGTTGAAGAGAGAAACAAAGGTGAATGGAAAATAAACATTATTTTGCTGGCCATATTTGGTCATTTTGGTTCTGGCTGGAGAATGTGAGGAATTGTAATACAGGTCAGATACCATCATGAAACATAATAGGACATCCGGATACTCTTAAAGCCCAGACATTTCCAAGGCCCTGCTGACAGCTTAATTATTTCAAGCAATATTTGATATGGCTGAATACCAGTTGTCCAAAGAATCTGGACATCCTTTTGGAGTCATTGTCCAGTGTGAGCCCTGGCAGAAGATGTGAAAGTCTGCATGGACATAATGTTGAGATGCAGGGTTCCCATTTCCCTTTTCCCTTTACAAAGGGAATCAGCATAAAGTGGCGCTTCTCCACCAGTGACTTTGAAATATGATACAGTTTGCAAAACTGAACAACTTGCTCAGTTTTCTAGGATGGAGTTCAGGTTCTCCCAGGATGGGATCTGATGCCTAGATAGCCATCTCTTTTTCTCCTTCAGACATTCTTCTGAAATGATCGGCCTCGTGAGTTAAGGATGGTGCATAAAAAGGTGGAAGAGGTGTCCCACTGTGGTCTGTGTGGCTGGTGGGAGTCTTCACAGAGGCTGCTGCTGGCCTCCTTTTAAAGCTGAGAACAAACTTCAGTGGTGTAAGCCTCTTGTCTGCTGAAGGGTATAACCCCTTTAAGGATCAGGGTATCAAAGGATATGGGATTTTTCTTTTAAGCATTTCCTGAAGCTAAAGCCGTGGAAGCCCCGCCCTGCACCCCTGTGATACTTTTAGCATTGCCTAAAATACGATGCCACAGTGGAGAATCTGGAGGACAGCTGGGAAGCTGGCGATCTCTTGAGCATGTTCCACTTTTTTTTAGTCACTCCTCAAGGAGTTAGGAAGCCTTAAAGGGAAGGCACAGCACAGTATTCTCGCTATATATAACATTTATCTCTATGTGTACTTTTTTAATTTTTAAAAAAATTTTTTAGTTTTTATTTTGTTATTGGAGTAGAATTGCTTTACAATGGTGTGTTAGTTTCTGCTGTGCAACGAAGGGAATCAGCTATACATATACATGTGTATAGTTCAAAGTTACCCGCACATGTTTAAATGTAAACTATTTTAATGTAGTACTATTCTTAAAACATTCAGAGAGTTGCCTCCTGCAGCATTTCATCTGTGGACTCTTACCTGTAAGTACTCAGCCACCTAGTGAAAGCTAAGACTTCGGCGAAAATTACAGTGCAGAGAGCGTGATGTCTCCTCCAAGTCCATATTCCGTTCGCTTATTTAAAAAAAAGAAAGCACACTCTATGGTGCAGGTTCAGCTAATTTCCTGCTGGGTTGGTGAGTTATTCTTGTATCCTAGGTAAATAATCCTTGAATGAAATTGATGTATTTCTTTTTACTCACTTGGTTTGGCAAATCATTGACAGACAAATGATTTTATGAGCAATTTAATGAGTTACCAAATAGAGCAATTTTATAAGAGCCGTGAAGCTTATGCATTTGGCATTGTTTTAGCGTTTATTTGGCATTGTTTTAGCGTTTATGCGCCAAAGGTGGGTTATCCCTTTGAAATTGTTAGATAAAACAGAGAGAAAGGAGAATTCAAATGCCCACTTTTAGGGTTAAAGGCAATAGTTTATGGTTTAGTAACGTGTCGGGATATTGTGTTACAACTAATATAATTATAAACATTTTAGAAACGTGAAAAATGTTTATGATCTAATTCACAGTGCATTAGCAGAATACAGAGCTATAATTACTGTGACTGTATATGTGAGTGCATATAAATGTGTGTGTATGTATGAATAAGGATTAGAATGTAATATGCAGCTATGAAAATAGCTGTATTTGGGTAGTGGGATTTAAGAAAAATTATTTAAAACATTCTTTGTCCTTGTTGTTTAGTGTGGTTTAATTTTAAGGAAGGGAGGAAAAAAGCTTTCATTTGACTGGTTTATTTCTTTTAAGACTCCGAAAGTAAGAGTGGGATGGAAAAAATACCTTCAAATACTAAGTATTTATATTTCTTCTTTTGGTTTTATAAAGTCTTCTTCATAGGAGTCAGCATCCACAAATACCCATTTGTAAGAGATGACCGAACAATTTGTTTTTTTCCCAGAACTATCTCTTGAATATGTACAAACACATCCCCCTCCCTTGCTGGCCTCTTCTCACTTAGTAAATGGGAGATGGCAGCAATTTGGTTTTTACATCTCCTTCCCCTGCATCCTCAGCCTTCTTTGCTCTTCCTGTTGGAGGTTGATTGAGCAATGCCTGGTAGCTCAAGCCTTTTAAATGTCATCTGGAGCAAGTAGAATTTATTCTGGTGGACAGACCAGTCCTGGTGGACAAGTTTTGGGAAGGGTGAAGAGAGAATCAAGGCTATTCGTTACAAAATTCAGTGATGATTATAGTAGAGGCGATACATATTTAGCTTTAGTACCTCAGTATTTTCCCCCCAGGTAATTTCCAATCCATCAGCTCTCATCCTTGCCCAGATTATCATTAATTTGTGCCCAACACATTTATGGCAGCTCCCTAACCAATCTTGCTGCATCTACTCTTTCTCCACATACAACCATACCTCCATAGAGCAGCCAGAGTGAGCTTGATAAAATATGAACCAGATCATCGAATTCTTCTTTTCAAAATACTCCAAAGCACTTATTTTGGTCCACAAGTCTCTCTCCATATGGTCCCTGCCTACCTGTCTGACCATCCCTTTTTCCATCTGCCTTCTTAGTCAACAAGTTCTGGCTGCGCTGCCTTTGTCTGTGTCCCTTGAGCTCTCCAAACTCATCCCTGACTCAGGCCCTTTACACGAGCTGCTCCTCGTCTTGGCACGCTCTGCCCACAGATCTTTGTATGGTGGCTTCTTCTCATCCACCCGATGTCAACACCTTAGCGAAGGCTTCCTTGACTGTCACAGCTCCGGGACTCTCCCCACCATTCAGTATCACGCATGTCTGTTTTATTTTTTTCACAGCACTTATCGCAAAATAAAATTATTCCTAGATTTAAAAAAATCTAGCCCCCACCTCCATTAAAATGTAAACTCTAGGAAGGCAGGCACTTTTTGCTCTCTGCCTCCAGAACTTTAAATACAGGAAGCTCAGTAGACTCTGTTGAATGAAAAAACAAGTACATATTCTCTGTCCTTATATGATTATATGACCTGTAAATAGAAGTTCTTTTCAGCTCCAAGATACTGTTATTCTTTGCATGTTGAAGGTGTTATTACAATTATTATACATGGTTAGTAGATCAGGCTTTTGGTTGCTGCCCGCCCCCCCCCCACACACACACACACATTGGTAATGGAGTTGTTATACGTATCTATCCATTTTGTTCTTACTGGGACGGGATGGGCTGAAGCAACAAAGTGAAGCTAGGTGACACATGAGGAGATGGAATCTGAAACTTGGGCTTTTTCAGGAGTTTGGTCCGCATACCATAGGCCACAGCCCAGAGCCTAGACCTGAAGGCCTGGCCAATATCACCAGCAGGTTTTTATTAAATTATGTGCAGGAGGGGTCATCTTGGTGGTGAACGAGGTGAATGAAGAGGGTAGGTAACTGTCTACTGAGAGCTTAGAGTTCAAGGTAGAAACGTTAGTTAACCAAAAACTTGACAGCAAATTAATAAAACTAAATTACTTCCTATCATTTGTCGAGTAAATGAAACAGAAAGGAAATAAAGAAGTTTATCTGTTAAAAGATCAATTTAACAGGTACTTATTAATCCAGTTCAGCCCAGCTGTTAAAAAAGGTAATCAATGAGTGACTACAAGACATTTTGAAACTCATGCCATCCTAAGCAGCTCTCCCTAGAATATACGTCTGCTTCCAGAGATATGGTCACAGATATGAGGATCTGGGCCTCATGCTGTAAGAAGGTTTCAGTTAAACAATATTAGTAATGATTCTTTTTCTTGAACTATCATACAAAGTAATCTGTATATGTTGAATTTAGACATCATATTGCTCTTGTAAAGACTAATTGTTTCATGTGAATGTGGCTAGGGGCCTGATATATATTGAATAAAAGCCTTTGCAGTGATCTGGCTGTTCACCTTTGTTTACTGAGTATCCTTAGTTGATTATAATATTTGAGGAATCATGTTTTCTGGATTAATAAATTTCCAGGTAACTGAAGCCCAACTTAATTTCAACCATAGTTGCTGGAAATAATTCTAAGTTTAATTACACTTTGTTTACTGAGGCAGGGAAGGAGAATCGTCCTTATCTTTCATTTGTGGTGAATTTCTGAAAATATACCTGAAAAGTAATAAACTTACATGTTAAGGGGAAGAGTGTTGAATCTTCATTTCTGAAGAGCTAAATACACATAAAATTCCTAAGTGTGGTTCCTTGGAGAGAGGGATTTGCTCCCAGGTTGGTCCCTCTGTTTTTTTTTTTTTAATTGAAGTATAGTTGATTTACAGTGTTGTGTTATTTTCAGGTGTACAGCAAAGTGATTCAGTTATATATGTATATGTATGTTTGTATATATATATATGTATATATATATGTGTGTGTGTGTGTATATATATTATTTTCCAGATTCTTTTCCCTTATAGATTAGAATATTGAGCATAGTTCCCTGTGCTATACAGTAGGTCCTTGTTGATTGATTATCTGTTTTACATATAGTAATGTATATATATTAATCCCAAACCCCTAATTTATCCCAGTGCCCTCACCCCCTACTTCCCCTTTGGTAACCATAAATTTGTTTGCTATGTCTCTGGGTCTGTTTCTGTTTTGTAAGTAAGTTCATTTGTATCTTTTTTTGTTTGTTTTAGATTCCACATATAAGCAATATCATATGATATTTGTCTTTGTCTGGTTTACCTCACTTAGTATGATAATCTCTAGGTCCATCCACGTTGCTGCAGATGACCTTATTTCATTCTTTTTCATGGCAGAGTAATATTTCGTCGTGTATATATGTACCACATCTTCTTTATCCATTCATCTGTCGATGGACATTTAGGTTGCTTCCATGTCTTGGCTGTTGTAAATAGTGCTGCAGTGAACATTGGGGTGCATGTGTCTTTTTGAATTAGAGTTCTCTCTGGATATATCAAGCTGGTCCCTTTATCCCTGACTCCCCAGTCATCTGCTTTCCCATGCCTCATACCTCCCTCCCCAGTCAGCCATAGGGGACTAGGAGGTGGGTCAGGCAGTTTCTAAACTTTCTACTCCCTTGTTAGGAGGTAAGTACCAGGAACCCTTGGGGGTGATTTGGGGAAGCTATATCCCCTGTGCTTTAGCAATTCAGAGAGGGGCCCATGGACCAGCTACATCATACGTGTCACGGGGGAGCCTGCAGAAACATAGAATCTCAGGCCCCACCCCAGACTTACTAATCAGCATCTACATTTTCACAGGATACCCAGATACATTATGCTATCTGCACATCTTCCAATTCCTATATGGTCCCAACACTTTGGCCGCCAGCTTTAAGACCATGGGAGGGAGAGTTCTGAATTCCTGCCAGGCCCCACCGATGGCAATGTGGGATCTTGCAGGAAGACCCACGAGGTAGGGCTGGCGGAGGCAGGGGCTGACAGCTTGTTGCTGCTCCCGTCGGGGCACTTCCTCCTCCTGCTCATACAGCCGTGATCTCAGGCCTGATGGGGTTACCAGGACAGTGCTTCCCCTGTGCCTCTTCTTTTCTTCTGTCGTTTCAGACTGCCTGCGGCATCATTCCCCTGCTGCTGGGTGAGAGTGAGGCAAGAGAGGGGTCGGGAACGCCCTTTCCCCTGTAGGGTTGCCTGTACTTCCTCTTGGAAGGTGTAGTTTGGGGGAGAACCTCAGGTTGCCAGGGAGACCAGATAAGCAGGAGTTTGATCATGAGTGAAGTCAGATCAGATGGAGAGATAGGGAGGGGTGGGCGGCATTAGCGGGATGGACTTCTTTCCTTCTGTCCTTGAGCTAGGAGAAGTTTTTTAGTTCCTTGCTGCTTCATGGATCTGGTAGCCAAGGATATTTAATTATCAGAGAAGTGGATCTGGAATAATGAATCATTTCCCTGCATAATTTTCTGTACACCCAGTCATTGTGGTGTAAGAGTTGGTTGTCAGTGCCGGCTACCAGGAGTAGGGTTTGATGGGGTGGAGTTGAGAAGAAGCTGGCAGAAGCTGAGGCTCGGGGGGAGCAGAGGTGATCTCAGGGACGGGGTTTTTCTGAAGCTTGTAGTAGGTCTAGTTCTAGTTTCCATCCGGGTGTCTGGGATAATCATAGTGTTGATAATATTCACAGTCAGAACATAATTAAACACTTAAGTGTCAGGCATGTTCCTTTATATTACTACATTTGCATATATCATCTCATTTAATATTTACAGCTATCCTGTGAGGTGGATACTGTTGCCATTCCCTTTTTGTAATTGAGGAAACTGAGGCACAAATGCCTGAGCAACTTGCCCAAGGTCGCATGGCTGCTGGGGCTGTCTGGTTCCAGGTTCCCATTCGTCATTACTACACGACCAGGAGGAAGTCGAGTGGGCTAGGCCTGGAAGTACAGAGTGAACATTTGGGGAGTGTTAGATGCTAAAAAGGGCTATGATAGAAATTGTGTTTGAAAATAGAGTGAAATGAGAATTAAATAAAAAAAAAAAAGAGAAAGCCTGGCCTTTGTTAGGGGGAGCTTGGAATAGGCCCCATCCTCCTATTGGAGCCGATGCACATCAAACTCCTTTGGCTCCTTATTAAGTGATTGTCTCTAAGCGCTAGACAGAGCTTTCTAGACTCGGCTTGTATATTGGGCTGGTACTCGGCAAACCACGTTCCTCCTTTGCCTGCTGTTCCCTGTTAAGCTCTGCTAATAGCGGGGTGCTGAGGGATTCCGGGAGGCTGGAGGAGGGAGAAAGGACACGCTTCATCCTGCTTGCTTACGGTTCTTATCAGCTTCCTTCCAGAAAGGGTCTTTCACTCTCTAGCAGCAGTTGGTTCCGGTCTGCAGCTTCTTTCTGCATCCTGGAACCAGCCTCCTGACAGCCCTCAGAGATGCCATCAGACGGCCTCCCAGCCCCATGTGGACCCTCACTGAGAGGCCCTCCTTGGAGCTCACGAGGTGTTAGCCCCTGCTCCTCGGACATCTGGGTCCCAGCTCTGTGGGTCTCCTCCTCTAAGCTGTCAAATTCTCATAACCCCAAGCCCCCTCTTTGATTCCCCCGGCTCTAGGGGACATAGCTGCTTCCTGCAGCTACTCTGTGTCACTCGTCTTTTCATTTCTCTAACGCCTGTGGAACAATTCTTTATACTAAATGGTATCTGTTACGAGACTTAGTGTAACTGGTTTTCCTGACTGACCGCTGGCTGATAAATTTTCCCCAGACCTGGTGCCCTGGCTGGGGAGGGGGCAGAGAAGCCGACACTCAGGATCTGTGGTTCTCAAATTTAAGGACATGGGGAAATCGCTGGAGAAGCGTATTAAAGATGCAGATTCCAGGCCTCTATTTGCAACAATTCTGATTCAGTAGGTTGGATATGGGCTCAAGAATCTGCTTTTTAAACAGTTACACACTTTACAGAAAATAGATAAACAACAAGGACCTACCATATAGCACAGGGAACTGTATTCAATATCTTTTAATAACCTGTAATGGAAAAGAATCTGAAAAATAATACATCTATATAACTGAATCACTTGGCTGTACACCTGAAACGTAAATCAACTGTGTACTTCAATAAAAAAAATAAAATAAAATCAGTTCATCATAAACAAAACAAGGAATCTGCTTTTTAAACAGACATCTTAGGTGTTTCTGAGATGAGTTCAGCTGTTAATTACTCTGTCTCGCAGGCTTTGAGAAAAATCTGCCCAAACCCAGGGCTTCTCATGGGGACTGTTTCTTAGATCTGAGGTGGTTGTCTTGGGGCTTAGAAACAGACTTGACTTATTTTTCTTAAACAGGCTTGGGGCTACAGATGTGCTAAGCTTAGACCAGGGGCCCCCAAAGTTGTACCCTGGTCCCTGGAGGCTGAACACCCAACCCTTGCTCAGCGCAGCAAGCTCTGATGCGGTCAGCTGGGAGAAAGGAGTTTTCTGCCCAGTCGTGTGTTGTCCACTTGGCAGGCCTTGCCGTCCAGTGAGGGGGATGCCTTTTTCTTATTCCTACAAAGACAACGTGCATGTGGCTGAGATGGGTAAGTGGGACTGACCTCGATGTGTAGATACTGGCTCTTCCTTTGGCATTTAGAGCCCTTCCCACTTCCCGGTGGCTTAAGGTTGGAGCAGGAAGGAGCTGGAGACCATCCCCATACCATGTTAAAATACCATATGAGAACCAGGGCACTCAGCGTCTTTTGGCCTTTGCCAGTGGGTGTATCTGTTTATCTGTGTGAATAGCAATGGACATTCCTTTGTGGAATGTTGGCTTCTATTTGGTTGATTTAATCAGTAAAATGAGTGGGTTTTGCTGGGAGGAGTTGCTACCCCCTCAGAGCAGAACAGGAAGTTTTTCAGTCTTGCCAGATCATGGGGTTTTGAGTTTACAGGGGGTGAGGACTTCAAAGTGACCTTTACTGAGTATAAAAATCCAGCTTGCTCTGTAGGGATGTGTCCCTCCTGCAGTCCTCCAGTCCAGGGCCTGGTGCAGTGTTTCCTAAGATGGATTTGGAGGATTGTCATCGGCTCCTGTCTGTCACATCTCCACGTTACCAGGTGTTTTATGTCACCTCTTTGTCATCAAGTGGAATCATTGAAGACCCTACTTTATTTTAGCCTGCCTCATTTTGCATGATTCCTGCACGCTGAGCAGTGGCCAGGGGATTCACTTTTGAAAAACTGAGGGTCCCGCAACCCATATTCTGGTGGAACATTGCTCTTCCCTCTGAGCTTTCCCGTGACACTTGATGACACCAGAATTGAAAGGGATGTTCTCCAAACCATAGTGCCTTCAGGCGGATGGCCTTGCAAGGCTTGTTCCTTGATGTTAACTGCCATGTCTACCAACAGCTACCTACTTACAGACACACACAGTGAGCATACTGAGTAAAAGTGCTCTGCCTCCTTGCCTCCAGCTTATATATATAGCCTATTGGGCTGAGACTCCTCTGTATCGACCCAGCTTTGAGCACAGCTACACCTCCCTTGTTTACCTTGTCAACCCAGGGAGAGGTTGATGGGAGTTTCATCCACTTAGCAAACAGTTATTGAGGACCTCCTGCGTTCCAGCAGGGGCCTCAGTGGAAGGGTTGGTTCTAGAGTCATAAGGCTGTGGAGACCAACTCGATGAGCATGTTACGTGCTGGCATGAGACTGGACTGAGTCCATAGGGGCAGAGAGGAAGTGACTAACTCTGCCTGGGGCTGTTAAAGAAGGCAGCATCTCAAGTGATTCATAGCCAGTCCCTGGGACTGGGTTGTCAAAGCCCCCCACCCCACCCAAATAGGATGATCTTTTTCTTAAACAATAAATACACATTCACGGACAGAGAGATCATATGTTTCACTCCAGCTTTTCTGTTGGTCAGCATTAGAACTCGAATCTTAGAATAACTATTCTGTTTCAGCTTTAAGGGATCTAACCTTGAAGTGAGCGCTCTTCAGAATACAGCTGTCCCCCTTATCCATGGGGGACGTGTTTTAAGACCCCCAGTAGATGCCTGAAACAGCAGATAGTACTGAACCCTACATATACTATGTTTTTTTTCCTGTACATACCTACCTGTGATGAGGCTTTGCCTGATCGCAAGCACTGCGATACCTTGACAGTTGATCTGATAACCTTAGATGGCTACTGAGTGACTTACAAGTGGGATACGCTGGACAAAGGGACGATTCACGTCCAGGATGGGATGGAGTGGGATTTCATCACACTACTCAGAATGGCACAGAATTTAAACCTTGCAAATTGTTTATTTCTGGAATTTTCCATGTAATGTTTTTCGATCACCGTTGACCTTGGGTAACTAAAATCACGGAAAGCGAAACCACAAAAAAGAGGGGACGACTGTAATTGTGAAATGTTTTTTAAACTGGCAAGTAATCGTATTTACAGAGTGACTCTTTTATCTACTGTGTATCATTAAGGAAACCAAAAATGTCTAGGAGTAAATCACAGTATCAATCACATTGAGTTAGATGGAAGTTAGAGTCTGATACTTAACAGCTTCTTGTCCCATACATACCACTCCTCTTTAACCAGGTACCTAGACTTTACCTGTATCCCTTAATAATAATTTTCTTTGTGTTAGATAATCCCAGTCCACTTTCTGAGTTTAGTAAGGGTAGTATAGAGCTGTGTTTAAAAATTTTAAAACATACTTAATTGTTGCTTTAGATGTAGCTTGAGGTCCAAGGTGAACATATGACATTCATTCCAGTTTGATTCCACACACCAGTTTCCCTCTATCTCCCTCACGATCAGAGCCCCGGGTGACTTTTTGTTTTTCTGTGGTATTATCAGATGGCTCTTGCTGAGTTACACACAAGCCTTGCTTTTCTTTGGTGAGGTTTGTGACCTCTAAAGGTTTTAACAAGCCAGGCTTTCCCAGGGAAGGTAGTTTATCCAGGTCAGTGGTGAAATACAAGTTCATTCACTGAGTGGCCATTTCTCTGCCTCACCCTGGTCTTTATGATTTTTTTATAGTAAGCTCTAAATCTGCTCCAACAACCCCAGAAGGAGGTTCTGGTCACTGGTTCTTTTGACCGAGGCAGAAGGACATAACTCAACCAGCTTGGCTGTTACACAAGCCAGGTTGCTTAGGAGGGTCACCTGTTTGTAGCTGCCGTGAGAAATGAGGCCTTGCTGTGCCCGGCCTGGTGTATCCTGACAGGCCAGCAGTAGCATCTGTTTTGTAAAAGAATCTGTCCAGAAAATTGCACATAACACCTGTCTCACTGTTTCTGTTCTTTGTGTTTGACTTGAGAGTTTACTGTGCCCGTGTTCCTTCCACATAGAATGCACCAAACGACCGAATAGCTCTGAAGGCTTTCTCTGTGTATGATGTAGCAGGATGCGGTGGATGGCCATGTGGTGACCTGCTGTAAATGAGTGTGGGCCCATGTCCTGAGTATATTCGCATATTATGTTGAACCACAGGAAATGTGACCATTTTTGATCTAGAAGAGTGACAGCTTCGTATGTGTAATCGAATAGATAATTTTAAATTTGTACCCTCAGGTAAGGAAGGGTTGAAGCCAACTAGCAGTCACCCAGGGAGGCAAATACGGCCTGTGGCGAGCTTTTTTTTTTTTTTAAATATATTTAAAAATTTTATTTGTTTTATTTATTTAATTTTGGCTGCATTGGATCTTCGTTGTGGTACACTGGCTTCTCATTGCAGTGGCTTCTCTTGTTGCAGAGCACGGGCTGTCGGCACACGGGCTTCAGTAGTTGTGGCGCATGGGCTTAGTTGCTCCACGGTATGTGGGATCTTCCCGGACTAGGGCTCGAATCCATGTCCCCTGCATTGGCAGGCGGATTCTTAACCACTGCGCCACCAGGGAAGCCCATGTGGCGAGCTTCTATGTGACTTACCATATTTTTATGTTTTTAAACATAAATTGCTAACCTTAATTTAGGAGCTCTCAAACAAAATTCTGGATTTTCAGCTTTTCTGCGAGAATCAGAATCTTGCCCTGGTAGGTCAGTGATGTCACGTGGCGCCAGTGGACTGAGGCAGAGTGGCAGCTGTGCCCCCATGGAGCTCACGTGTGTGTCCATTCACACCCTGGCCAGCTTGTGGTCCTCATGGGACCTGATTGGCCTCATGAGCTATGAGGTTGGACACATGACATAAATAGGGCACCTCGAGCAAGTTGGGTAAAGAGAGAATTGGAAGAAATCACCAGCTGGACCAAAGTCATCTGTTTTGTTTACTGCATACCAGCAGCCAGCACCTCTAAAAAGAAAGCCTGATAGAGCTCTGGACTCTATTCACTAAAAAAGGACAGCTATGCATAATTAAGGAGCTTTCTCAGGTGCTAAGAGATGCACAAACTCTTGTTAAAGTTTCGGCTTGGTGCTCTTCATTTAAGTAGCATATGATGACAGAATTTGCTTCCCCTGGCTACCATTCCTGTCACAGGCTAATTTAATACCTTTCCTGTTTACCTTTTCGCTTTTTAAATCCTGACATTTATGGGAAGGGGTTACTGAACAATCGACCAATTGTCCTAACTTTAACATGAAAGTTCTTGTCGACTAATACATATTTTAAGAGTTCCAGATGTTTATTGTTACAGTGTTTGTAATGTGGGGGGAACTGGGCATAAAAAAAGTACTCATCAATAAAAGAAGGGCGGAATAAATTGTGGTACATCAACACCGTGAAATACTATGTGGTGTTAACATGACAAATTGACAGGACACCAGCTGACCTGGAGGGATTTCCCTGAGGAGTAATTCTAGCTGAGATTTAATTAGTACTTCCTGTGTGCTAGGCACGGTTCCAAGGGCTTTCCATGTATTAACTCATTTGATCTTCACAGCTGCCCTGTGAACTCGGTGCTATTATTGACATCTTACAAGGGAAGAAACTGAGGCATGGAGACGTTAAGAAAGTTGTCCAAGGACAAGCAGTTAGTATGTAGCAGGGCTAGGATATGAACTCATGCAATCTGGATGAACAAAGACTTCTTAAAATCATTTTGTTTGGCTAGATATCAAAGTACATTTTCAGCGAGAAATGTAGCTATAGGATATTAATTCATAGCTGTTCCCGAATTCTCTGGGTTATTCTCTTATATCTTAGACTCTTGAGCTCATCATGCTGTATCAGACCTTAGAAATCATTTAGTCTTCTGGTTTCCCAGTTTAGCCCACCTCTTTCCCCGCTTTTAAACCAACGGAATCTTCCTGGTGTGCAAAATGAAACTTAGTCCTGACCTGGAGCTACTTTGCCTTCTCTCTTTTCCCCAGTACAAACTACAGATATAGTCCATCTCCTTCATGTTACAGATGGAGAAATGAGTCCCAGAGAGAGAGCCTAACATTTATTGAGTCGATGTTTTCCAGGGATGTGACACTCATTGTTATTAAGCCTTGAGGGTAGATTTTGTTATGCCCATTAAGGAAACGGAGGTGTAGGTAGAAATAGGGCCAGTGTCACAGAGGGAATCAGTATCAGGGTTGGATAGAATTCCTGTCCAACCTTCTTCTCAAGGGTCTTACTAACCTAAGACTTGAGAATTACAGAGGCCTTCCAGAGGCCCTTCAGTTGAATCTTGTCTCTTATTGCTGTTGGAATTAATTAGGAAGTTTTTGAGAACTTCTAACTTATATGGCATAATTTAGCATAGGTGATCGTGGGAGAGTGACTTCAGAACAGACAAGGAAAGCTTTTTGTATTAGCTTGGGCTGCCATAATAAAATACCTTAAGAATGGGTGCCTTCAACAACAGAAATTTATTTCTCACTGTTTTGGAGGCTGGGAAGTCCATATCAAGGTGCTGGCTGATCTGGCTTCTGATGAGAGCTTGCCTCCCTTCCCTTCCTGTCCTCAGCCACATAGTGAGGGGCTAGACTTGATGGTCTTTAAGGCTCCCTGCACCTCTAAAGTTGTTCTTGATCTCTCTTACAGTTGAAGGAAATCTTTGGATTCAAAATAGACTGTTCCAAATTGTCCAATGGGTGGTTAAATCCATTCATGCTGTGACAGTCACCTCAGGTCATAAAGCTTTCATATTTATTCTTTCTAGAGATGAGAAGCTGCCAGTTGTTCTTTAGTCAGCGGTAGTTATAAAGCAATAACAATCCTCTAGTTGTATGGCTCTAATAAAAGACTTTCCCCAACACTCCCTCCGCCTTTTAAATTAAAAAAATTAAAAAAATATATTAATTATTTTTTAAATTAAAAAAAGTTTTTTACAATTTTTAAAGGTTACTTTCTACTTACAGCTGCTACAAAATATTGGCTATATTCCCCATGTTGTACAGTACATCCTTGAGCCTATCTTCTTTTTTTTTTTTTTTTTGCGGTACACGGGCCTCTCACTGTTGTGGCCTCTCCCGTTGCGGAGCACAGGCTCCGGACGCGCAGGTTCAGCGGCCATGGCTCATGGGCCCAGCCGCTCCGTGGCACGTGGGATCTTCCCGGACCGGGACACGAACCCGTGTCCCCTGCATCGGCAGGCGGACGCTAAACCACTGCGCCACCAGGGAAGCCCTTGAGCCTATCTTATACCCGATAGATTGTATCTCCCACTCCTCCAGCCCTTTATTGTTCCTCCTCCTCTCCCCACTGGTAACCACTAGCTTGTTCTCTCTAACTGTGAGTCTGCTTCTTTTGTGATATATTTACTAGCTGTTGTATTTTTGAGATTCCACATGTAAGTGATATCATACAGTATTCGTCTTTCTCTGATTTATTTCACTTAGCATAAGGTCCTCCAAGTCCATCCGCGTTGCTAGCTGCAAATGGCAAAATTTCATTCTTTTTTGTGACTAATATTCCTGTGTGTGTGTGTGTGTGTGTGTGTGTGTGTATGTATGTATGTATGTATATCATATTCTCTTTATCCATTCATCTGTTGATGGACACTTAGGTTGCTTCCATATCTTGGCAGTTGCAAATAATGCTGCTGTGAACACTGGGGTGCCTGCATCTTTTCATATTAGTGTGTTTGTTGTTTTTGGATATATAACCAGGAGTGGAATTACTGGGTCATATGGTAGTTCTTTCTATTTATAGTGTTTTGACAAACCTCCATATTGTTTTCCACAGTGGCTACACCGATTTATATTCCCACCAACAGTGTACATGGGTTCTCTTTTCTCCACATCCTCACCAACATATGTTATTTGTGCTCTTTTTGGTGATAACCATTCTGACAGGTATGAGGTGTTATCTCATTTTGGTTTCGATTTGCATTTCCTTGATGATTAGCAGTGTTGTGCATCTTTTCATGTGCCTGTTGGCCACCTGCATGTCCTCTTTTCAAAAATGACTATTCAGTTCTTCTGCACATTTTTTAATCAGTTTGTTTTTTGATGTTGAGTTGTATGAGCTCTTTACATGTTTTGGATATTAATCCCTTACTGGACATATCATTTGCAAATATTTTCTCCCATTCAGTAGGTTGTCTTTTCATTTTATTTTTTTTTAACATTTTTATTGGAGTATAATTGCTTTACAATGGTGGGTTAGTTTCTGCTGTATAACAAAGTGAATCAGCTATACATATACATGTATCCCCATATCTCCTCCCTCTTGCGTCTCCCTCCCACCCTCCCTATCCCATCCCTCTAGGTGGATACAAAACACCTAGCTGATCTCCCTGTGCTAAGTAGCTGCTTCCCACTAGCTATCTATTTTACATTTGGTAGTGTATGTACGTTCATTGCCACTCTCTCACTTCGTCCCAGCTTACCCGTCCCCTTCCCCGTGTCCTCAAGTCCATTCTCTATGTCTGTGTCTTTATTCCTGTCCTGCCCCTAGGTTCTTCAGAACCTTTAAAGAAAATTTTTGTTTAGATTCCATATGTGTGTTAGCATACGGTATTTGTTTTTCTCTTTCTGACTTACTTCACTCTGTATGACAGTCTCTAGGTCCATCCACCTCACTACAAATAACTCAATTTTGTTTCTTTTCATGGCTGAGTAATATTCCATTGTATGTATGTACCACATCTTCTTTATCCGTTCATCTGTCGATGGACACTTAGGTTGCTTCCATGTCCTGGCTATTGTAAATAGTGCTGCAGTGAACATTTTGGTACATAACTCTTTCTGAAATATGGTTTTCTCAGGGTATATGCCCAGTCGTGGGATTGCTGGGTCATATGGTAGTTCTATTTTTAGTTTCTTAAGGAGCCTCCATACTGTTCTCCATAGTGGCTGTATCAATTTACATTCCAACCAGCAGTGCAAGAGGGTTCCCTTTTCTCCAC
>NW_006779481.1:700686-719029 GCF_000442215.2 Lipotes vexillifer | reverse complement strand
TTTTTTTTTTTTTTTTTTTTTTGCAGTACGCAGGCCTCTCACTGTTGTGGCCTCTCCCATTGTGGAGCACTGGCTCCGGACGTGCAGGCTCAGCGGCCATGGCTCACGGGCCCAGCCGCTCCACAGCACGCGGGATCTTCCTGGGCCGGGGCATGAACCCATGTCCCCTGCATCGGCAGGTGGACTCTCAACCACTGTGCCACCAGGGAAGCCCCATCTTGTTTAATGTATCATTTAAAGCTTGTGTTTCCTTATTTGTTTTCCTTTTGGATGATCTGTCCATTGGTGAAAGTGGGGTGTTCAAGTCCCCTACTATGGTTGTGTTACTGTTGATTTCCCCTTTTGTGGCTGTTAGCATTTGCCTTGCATATTGAGGTGCTCCTATGTTGGGTGCAGAAATATTTACAATTGTTATATCTTCTTCTTGCATTGATTCCTTGATCATTATGTAGTGTCCTTCCTTGTCTCTTGTAACATTCTTTATATTAAAGTCTGTTTTATCTGATATGAGTATTGCTACTCCAGCTTTCTTTTGATTTCCATTTGCATGGAATATCTTTTTCCATCCCCTCACTTTCAGTCTCTATGTGTCCCTAGGTCTGAAGTGGGTCTCTTGTAGGCAGCATATATATGGGTCTTGTTTTTGTATGCATTCAGCCAATCTATGTCTTTTGGTTGGAGCATCTAGTCCATTTTCATTTAAGGTAGTTTTCCATATGTGTGTTCCTATTACCATTTTCTTAATTGTTTTGGGTTTGTTATTGTAAGTCTTTTGCTTCTCTTGTGTTTCCTGCTTAGAGAAGTTCCTTTAGCGTTTGTTGTAAAGCTGGTTTGGTGGTGCTGAATTCTCTTAGCTTTTGCTTGTCTGTAAAGGTTTTAACGTCTCCGTTGAATCTGAATAAGATCCTTGATGGGTGGAGTAATCTTGGTTGTAGGTTTTTCTCTTTCATCACTTTAAATATATCCAGCCACTCCCTTCTGGCTTGCAGAGTGTCTGCTGAAAGATCAGCTGTTAACCTCATGGGGATTCCCTTGTATGTTATTTGTTGTTTTTTTCCTTACTGGTTTTAATATTTTTCTTTGTATTTAATTTTTGATAATTTGATTAATATGTGGTTTGGCATGTTTTTCATTGGATTTATCCTGTATGGGACTCTCTGTGCTTCCTGAACTTGATTGACTATTTCCTTTCCCTTATTAGGGAAGTTTTCAACTGTAATCTCTTCAAATATTTTCTCAGTCCCTTTCTTTCTCTCTTCTTCTTCTGGGACCCCCCCCCTATAATTCGAATGTTGGTGGGTTTAATGTTGTCCCAGAGGTCTCTGAGACTGTCCTGCATTCTTTTCATTGCTTTTTCTTTATTCTGTTCTGCAGTAGTTATTTCCACTATTTTATCTTCCAGGTCAGCTATCCGTTCTTCTGCCTCAGTTATTCTGCTATTGATTCCTTCTAGAGAATTTTTAATTTGACTTATTGTGTTGCTCATCATTGTTTGTTTGCTCTTTAGTTCTTCTAGGTCCTTGTTGAACGTTTCTTGTATTTTCTGTTGTGGCCTCTCCAGTTGCGGAGCACAGGCTCCGGACGAGCAGGCTCAGTGGCCATGGCTCACGGGCCCAGCCGCTCTACGGCATGTGGGATCTTCCCGGACCGGGGCACGAACCCGTGTCCCCTGCCTCGGCAGGTGAACTCTCAACCACTGCACCACCAGGGAAGCCCTATTTCCAAGATTTTGGATCATCTTTACTATCATTATTCTGAATTCTTTTTCAGGTAGACTGCCTATTTCCTCTTCATTTGTTAGGTCTGGTGGGTTTTTACCTTGCTCCTTCATCTGCTGTGTTTTTCTGTCTTCTCATTTTGCTTATCTTACTGTGTTTGGGGTCTCCTTGTTGCAGGCTGCAGGTTCATAGTTCCCATTGTTTTTGGTGTCTTCCCCAAGTGGGTAAGGTTGGTTCAGTGGGTTGTGTAGGCTTCCTGGTGGAGGGGACTGGTGCCTGTGTTCTGGTGGATGAGGCTAGATCTTGTCTTTCCTGTGGGCAGGACCACATCTGGTGGTGTGTTTTGGGGTGTCTGTGAACTTATTATGATTTTAGGCAGCCTCTCTGCTAATGGGTGGGTTTGTATTCCTGTCTTGCTAGTTGTTTGACTGACATAGGGTGTCTATCAGTGTAGCTTGCTGGCCGTTGAGTGGAGTTGGGTCTTAGCGTTGAGATTGAGATCTCTGGGAGAGCTTTTGCTGTTTGATGTTACGTGGGTCCGGGAGGTCTCTGGTGGATCAGTGTCCTGAACTCAGCTCTCCTACCTCAAAGTCTCAGGCCTGACACCTGGCTGGAGCACCAAGACTCTGTCAGCCATATGGCTCCAAACTCTGGAGCTCCACACTCAGAGGCCCTCTTTTGCACGCGCTGTCTCTCCCCTTCTGCCATTTTTAATTTTTTAATTAATTGATTGATTGATTTTTGGTTGTGCCAAGTCTTAGTTGCAGCATGTGAACTCTTAGTTGTGGCATGCATGTGCGATGTAGTTCTCTGACTAGGGATCGAAGCTGTGTCCCCTGCATTGGGAGGTGAATTCTTAACCACTGAGCCACCAGGGAAGTCCCTGTCTTTTCATTTTGTCAGTGGTTTCCTTTTCTGTGCAAAAGCCAACTCAACATCCCTTCCCCTTTTTAGAATTCTTCTTTGTGTCCATATTCTTGCGTTTGTCTGTGGAAGCCAGAAGGCTTCTGTAGTCAAGGGCTTAACTGACTGGGCGTGGTAGTCCCATATTATGTACACTTATTTTACCGTTTCTGGGAATTTGTTTTCTTCTTTCCTGTTTTGCAGTTTTCCCAATGTGAGAATGTTCTGGGATATGGATGGAGGATGGAGGGGTGGGATTGGGGGGCGATTTACAACAGGTAGGGCTGAGCTTCCCATCAGCAGCTTGTTAAAGACTTTCGTTGATTTCTCTGCTCGGTACCAGGCCCAGCACTAACTTGCTACTTATCACTTTCTCTGTGGCTCCCTTCAGTGATGGTCTCTTGTTCTGGAGACCTTGACTGGAAAATACACTCTGCTATCAGCAGGGCTCTTTGTAGTGTTTGGCCCTGGTATCTGGAGCATTCTGGATTGAGCCCAACCTGCTGCGATCTGCAGGGCCCGTGAGGTTGATCCAGTGGCACTTGGAGTAACAGCTGATGGAGAAGATGTGAGGTTAGGGACAGGCAGCCCCTTTAAAACAACCTCTGACAGTGGCGTTTGCTCCTTGCACTGAGCTCTAGAGAGAGTGAGGTTCTCTAGGTTGTTTCTCTTTTCTTCAGTCATATAGGGCAGAAAATGTTTTCCTAGGAAGGGCAAAAGAAGGAAGGAAAGAGAGAGGTGCGCTTCTGACTGGTGGGAGGTAGGAAAAAAGCATGGACGTTAGAGTCCTGCAGACCTGACTCAGATCCCGGCTCAGGTACTTGTTAGCTGTGTGGGCAAGTTTTCCGAGTCCCAGTGTTCTCACATATAAAATGAGGCTAATAACAAAAACTGCACAGGCTTGTAACAAGAATTATGCGAGGAAAATGCCGACTATATAGTGGGTGGTCAGTATCTGTAGAGTTTCTTCCCCAGTGAACACAGGTGGGACTTCCTGGAACAGAAGCCGTGAACTTGGAGACCTGTCTTTGGAGCATTAGGGTGACCAGCTCAGGTCATAGATCAGGGGGCCAGAGCTGATGATGAGACCACAGGGCAGAACTTCAGTGCTACACACACCCATGTGGGCCCTTCTTTGGGGTGGGAAAGCCTTGATTTGCACAAGAAGTGTCGTGCCTTTCTCTCACATGTGTCAGGAAATCTAAAACTGGTCTCCCCTCCTTATTGACAAAAGATCCTCCCTCCTGCCTTTTGGATGAGATTCGGTGACTCATTTGGGAAATAGTACCCAAAGAAAAACTTGAAGGAGAAAAGTGGACGGTCACATCTGCCCCCTTTTGCACAGTCCCGAGTACAGGCTGTTTCTCTCCTTGGCAGTCTTGCAGGGAAAGGATTTATGTGATGAGAATGAGATTTTTGGTATTCTTTGCAGAATTGAGATGCCTTAACCTGGAGGTCTTTTTGCCCCTACGGAAAACAAATCCGATCAGGAGCTCTTTGTTCTCTGCCACAAATCATTACACGTCTACAGTTTGCTCTTATAAAAAATGGATGATGACATGACTCTGTCTCTTAGGAATTTGAGTGCATTAGCTAATGATCATGAAACCTTAGAAATGGGAAATGCATATGAATGCTGAGAGCTTTTGTAATTACACATTTGCATCATTTTGCTTGGTATCCTTGAAAAGTCCTGCTTTCAGCATTGAGAATACTCAGGTTGATTCCTGTTCTTCTAATTGTAGAGCAGAATTGGAAGAAATAAGCTCACAGAGTGCTCAGGGTAGATAAGTTGTCACAGCATCTCATGGAAGCCCTGAAATAGCTCAGGCTGGAGTGGTTTGGTTTGGGCTGAAGGGGGAGAAGAGCTTGAGATACTGTAAAGGCACTGAAATGGGAAGGGATCAGCATCTGACGATCTGACGATCTGACGATGGTGATGGCATCCACACAGGGGTGTGCTTAGATGCTTATGTCTCATATTCTTTTTTTTTAAAAAAACAATTAATTAATTAATTATGTTTGGCAGCATTGGGTCTTCGTTGCTGTGCTCGGGCTTGCTCTAGTTGCGGTGAGCGGGCTTCTCATTGCAGTGGCTTCTGTTGCGGAGCACGGGCTCTAGGTGCGCGGGCTTCAGTAGTTGTGGCTTGAGGGTTCCGGAGCACAGGCTCAGTGGTTGTGGCGCACGGGCTTAGTTGCTCCGTGGCATGTGGGATCTTCCCGGACCAGGGCTCGAACCTGTGTCCCCTGCATTGGCAGGCGGATTCTTAACCACTGCTCCACCAGGGAAGCCCTCTCTTATTCTTGTGACTTGAGACCCATCACTTTCTCAGCCTTTGTTCTGGGCAGCAGTGAACACCCTGTATTGCAATGGGCTCTTTTGATGTGGGTCACCTTCCTGGATTGTTAAGCCTCTGAAGTGCAGATACTGTCTTTGTATTCTCTAGAAACGTGCAGTTTTTCCTTTTTCTCCTTCATAGAATTATTTTCGGACTTAAGAAACTCTTTAAAAAGATGTCAAATGATAATGTTTTGGATACTTTGAGTAGAAACTTAAAAAAAATAGATATTAATTTGTGAAGGGGGTCACAAATAGTAACCAGACAGTGTGCCACTTGATAGGTGATGTTGTTTTTATTTCGTTTCAGGCAGTGGCGCTACAGCTGTGGTGCAGGCTGCTCTATGTAAACCCAGGCAAGAACGTGTAGCAATAAAGCGGATCAACTTGGAAAAATGCCAGACCAGCATGGATGAACTATTAGTAAGTAAAAGTGAAGGGGATACTGCTCGTTGCTTTTCTTAACTCATGGATACATAGAGATGGGCCGGAGAAGCAGGAGAGCAGAGAGCAGAGGCAACTTGGTGTTTTCTCCTGTTCGGACACACTTATTTCTTGGAAAGCAGCCCACATGGCTTTTTTCTCCTTATGATTGTGTTGTGTAATATACAGCTTACTTTGCTTTGACAAACAGAATTTTGCTCAGTCCTCATAATCCCCAGGTGGGGAGGGCCTCAGTGTTAACACTCTTTTTTATGAAATGAGGGAACAGACTCAGATGACCTAAGGTCATGTGATACTGAGTGCAGAGTTAGATGGTGAGCTTCTGGTCCTCAGTCTTGAATCCTGATGCAAATAGGACTTACTCCCTAAACAATTTGCTGGTCATTTTGGCTTTCATAAATTATAAAATCTCCTATAAATTTCAGTTATTCAAAATACTGCAGGGTAGCTTGCATTCTTATTGGCTAATGACAGGAGTTTATTTTTTGTACAGGGCAACTTGTACTTTTTCTAAATAAAGTACATTACATAAATAACTGGAGCTTGTCGGTGTGGATATGACTGTAGTACCATTGGTTGGTTGAAGGAACATTTTCTTTTGGCTTAGCTGACTCATTATTAAATGAAGAGCTTGGCAAATGGTTATTAGTTGCCCAGCAAACTGTGAAGGGTTTGAGAGTTTAATCTCATAAATATAGTTGTCGATCCACCTGCCAGTTTTCTTTTTTTCCTTTTGGTCATTTATTTGAGGATAATAGAATACTGCAGTGGAGGAGTTAACTGATTGGTTATCCCAACACTAATCCCAGGACAAATATTAGTCCAATAGCTCCATACACGCTACAAAGTGTAATGACAGTTGGCTCCAAATGAAGAAGCCTTTTGTTAAAGCCTACATTGGGGGAATGGAATGTCATTAACAAGAGCTTTTTTGTCTTTACTCAGAATATAGCTTTTACTTCAGGCATAATTACAGTACACATTATAGTATAAATTAAGTACCAGGATAAAGCTGTACTTTTCCAGATCTATTCGGTCTTACATTTCAAATTAGACTACACAAGGCATAGTTTTCACTGGGATCGAAGCAACAGATTGCCGGCTAAAACTCAGATTAAAGGAAGGGCTTCCACAACTTAATGATAATTTCCCAAAAAAAAAAAAAAAAACTTTTTTCTTTTTTTTTGCATACATTTAAGGCTTTTACTCTCTTTGAAATTTCAGCTGTGCTTTGCTCTTACTGAAATTATTACTGCATACTTCTGTTGCTTGTTATCACGGTGACCAATAAAATTGTGCCTTTGTCATCGGACCAGTTTTCAAGATCACTTTCCGGAGTGGAAAAAGCTTTAAACAAACTGTGGAGAGAGCTGTGTCCTGCTTTCGCCACTAACTTGTTTTTCAATTTTAGTCAAGTTACCTAACAGTTCTGCACGCTTTAAAAAGAGCTGAATCCCAAGATCTCTAAGATCCCATTAGGAGTCCTCAAGTTCTGTGGCTATACAAAATACACATTAATTTTTAAAAAACCTTGGAGTATACATTTATACTTACGCCCTAGTTGGAAATAGCACTTTTGGCCATGACAACTTTGCCCATGACAGCTGTATTTGATTGTGCTGTTCTGTTGGAGGTCTCACAGCCATCTTTCTACCACCAGCAGAATATTTATACAGAATATGTGTAAGGCTTGTGTGTACTTGTATCTGACAGCTCTGAAAAGCAGCCTGCTGGGCTGATGCTTTGGTCTCTTGTTTCCTACGAAGCCGTCAGTTGCCCAAAGCTTCCGTGTTTTCCCCTTGCTGACTTCTTAGCAGCAGTCGGCTGCCAGTGATGATAGCTGTGTAAGGGTCCTAGTGGAGGCATGAGGGAGAGACTGTCATTCCGGGCCATTTTCTCTATTACCCCGGCACCAGGAGCCATAGCTGTGTCATTTGGAGTTACTCGTAATTTAGCCAGAGCTGTCAGTGTGAGGACTGATGCTTTTATGGCTTTGTGCTGGGCTCCATTAATCTGAGGTCTTAAGATTTACAAGTTTGCTTATTAGCAGTTAATTTATTTCTTTCATTCCCCCCCCCCCCCGCACCCCCGTCCCAGCAATGTCCATGTTGTGTTAATGGAGTATAGTATATGTGCATAATTATCTGTTTTTCATTTTAAAAGATGTATTGATTTGTTGCTCTGATCTTTCCTTAATTTTGAACCTTTGACCTTTCGATGTCTTGCTATTTCTAGGGATGGGGAGAATGGCTCTGGTTCTTTAGAACACAAAACTCCCAGGTCCTTTGCAAACAAAAAGAAATGGAATTTACAGTATAGGCTGCCTAAAGTTGTCTGGCTTTTGTAGCCCAGCTATTGGCACATGATTGTGTGGCACAAAGTTGCCATAATCCTTTTCGATTTCTAATCCTGCTGCTGCTCGCGCTTTTATTATCTCTGTGGGTTCACATTTTGGCAGTGTTTGGACATCCGGTATCCTAATAATCCTTTAATTCTGTGTGTGTGTGTATTATATACAGGTCAGTGCCTTGCGTCATTTCACAAACTGTGCCCTGTTTTGACTGGAAACCATTGTCCTTATAAGAAACAATGGCCACTGGAATCCTTATCTTGTGGGAGTGTTATGTTATAGAAGTCACAGTTATCAACTGTTTGCTGGCTACAGGAACAGCTGCCTCCCCTGTTGAAACTCTCACCTCCCACCCCTACTGTCTGCCCTGTCCCTACCCCCCTGCCCTGACTCCCATAGTCGGGTGGGATTTACCCATGGAGGTTGGGTATGATGGCAGAGAACAGTTTTGGAAAACTGGCCCTGGAGTCTGCTTCTCTGTGTGATGGAGGCTGTCCGATTTTTCCATGGTCATAGAGTTTGTTCGAGGTTTGACTGAAGAAGATTCGAGTGGTCATGATTTCTTTTCCTTTTTTTAAATTTATTTTTTAATTGAAGTATCATGATTTCTGAAGCAAAGTAATAATCACGGTGTCATCTTCTCTGAGAATGAAGGGAGGAAAAGAAATGTTCAGTGAGCTCGCTGGTGCTAAACAATTGGTAATTTAAATAAAATTTATGCTGTTGAAATAGGTACTGTAATGTCCTCAGAGATACTAATTTATTTGGTAAATACTTGAGTTTCTCCATTGTGCTTAGGCCCGTAAAAAGGATGAGTTTGGGGTATATACATGAGAGGACAAAGGTATATGCTCACTAAAAATTCATTTCATTTTAACAATTAGATTAGAACACCCTAGAGTAAATGTTTTCTTTGGCATCACATGAGTAGCATTTAACCTACTCAATCTAAACTAATTATTTTTCTATGCATTCTTTTGAATTTTCTTATGTGTTTTTGACTTTGGCCTATACATCCTAATCTCGCTAGGTTTGATGATCTTGGTGGTTAGTTTTCCAGGAGCCAAGGAGTTTTACTGGTCTGTTCTATATTCTTAACCATCCCAACCTAGATACTTGGATAATTTCTGAGAGTTGTTAATCCCATGTTTGTTGTTAACCCCATATTTTGTTAATCCCACAGTGTTAAAAATGACTAATTATAATTAGCTTAACACCCTCTGGGAGATATAGTTTTAGAGCAGAATTTATTCACTCCATAGTTATTAAAACCCTCCTAGATGGTAGGCACTGAGCTAGATGGTGGGAAAACAAAGAGGGGTCTTTTTTGTTGTGGAGCCCAGGGACTGGCCAGTGAGTCTCTTCATTTTGGTATTGGGTTGGTGAGATGTTTGAGCTAGGAATATCTTTCTGCAGATTTCCTCTTTATTTGTCTAGAAATGGGTTAGCAGATTGATAGATTCTCTAATGTGTACTCCATTGAGGAAGTTCTTGCTTTCCAGTAGGAATTTAAGGCTTGCTAAGTGGGTCTGACCCGCCGTCATGCAGACTAGTATATTCTTGTTGAAGATGGCCTTGAGGTTTCTTGAAAGGCCTTGGGTCTCTGGTTTGTGGTCAACCTCAAAGGTTAGGGATGCTACTTGAGGGCTCACTTGGCTTCTGTTAAAATTTATTACGTGGGTGGAGAATTTATTCCATGGATAGATGACTTTTCTGAAGTCATCTATCTTTTTCAGTCTCTATTAAACCAGGTGACAGTGAATTCCGTAAATGTGACACAGTCCTTCCTTTTATTTATCCTAAATCCCACTTTTTTCAGCCTTCAGGGCACACTCTCCTTTAGTTCTACCCAGAGATTGTTGAACATTTTGGGTCATCATCTTACTTGACTTTATGATTTTTAGATTTTAATCATATCCTTCTCAATTTTTTTCTTCTAGACTAGAATTCTCATATTTTTAGTCTGCCCTTGGTACTGAGTCACAGAAAACTCAGTACCATTTTCTCATTCTTTAATATACATTAGTGCCATCAAATCTTACAGTTTAATTCTTAGGGGTAGGAGTGCTTTAGGTGTAGGAAAAATCATGGCCCTGGGGTTGGACAAAGTGCTTATTTCTTAAAGAAAAGGGGGGGGGGCGCGGTTACATGTCTAGTTAAGTGATTATATTATGCAATAATATGTAATGATCATTAAAATATTTTAGTTTGTGATGAGTGACAAATGTGAGCAAAACCGTTTCAAAAAACACCTATGCACCAGTGATGAATGCTGAAATTTGTAGTAGAGGGGAGATTGCTTCCTGGGTCAGAGGGCCTGCATTCTCCACTTGGGTCCTGGACTTGGGATGAATCACTTTCACTTCTGGTCCACAGTCTCCTCATTTGTTCAATAAGGAAGTATACTCGAAGGCAAAAATTTATTTTCACCACCAAAAGTTCTATGATTCTGTGTATTTAAAAATTAATTCTTTTAATGAAATCCCCTTTTAAAATCATTTAAATAGAAACACTAATTACTAGCAAATTATGCTTTATAATTCAGGATAGTGTCAAGTCACTCCAGTATTGTGGTGTAACGATAAAAATTCACCATAAATTCGTAGATTTGGGTACACAGAGGGCCATCTGTTTCTCCTATGTACATAATGAAAAAATTTCTCAGTTTTGAAATAGAAAAACTCTAGCATTTGCCCTTCTCTTCCTGTATCATCTTATAAAGATATTTTGCTCTCACTGACAGTATTTGTAAGTAAATCGTGCTTAGATTGCTCAGAATGAAGCCCTGCTCTCATTTTGCTTTCTGCTATAGTGCTATTTTATTTATATATTTATTTTTTAATAAATTTCTTTCTTTCTCCTCCCGCCGCCCGGCGCGGGCTTCTGATTGCAGTAGCTTTTCTTGTTGTGGAGCACAGGCTCTAGGCGCGTGGGCTTCAGTGGTTGTGGCACGTGGGCTCAGTAGTTGTAGCTCACAGGCTCTAGAGTGCAGGTCAGTAGTTGTGGCACATGGGCTTAGTTGCTCCGTGACATGTGGGATCTTCCCAGCCCAGGGCCCGAACCTATGTCACCTGCATTGGCAGGTGGATTCTTAACCACTGCGCCCCTAGGGAAGTCCCTATTTTATTAATTATTTTGCTTTTCTCTTGATCTGCAGTTCCCTCTGTACTCCTGTTTCTCTACCACTGACCCTTTACCTTTTCCCCCTCACTCCTTCCATACTTTCCTTCCATTTCTTTAGAGGAATGAATTAGCTATGATTTGTAGGTTATTTTGGAGAATAAAGCTCTAGATATTGACTTTGCCTAATGGTCATTTGAGAGAATAGTTATCTCCTATTATCTGACACAGGCTTCTCTCTTCCTTTTAAAATTAAATTATAGTATTTGGGGACCTCTAAGCAGTTCCTCTAGTCAGAAGGTGTTTTTTTCCCTTTTAATTGAGATTTTAAAAAAATGAAGAAGAAAATTTCTTCTGGTGCATTTTAACCTAACCTCTGTAATTGTGTTAATACTTTTGCAAATCTTGTTTATTATAGAAAAAAATTTATACCAGTTTGAGGACATCAGCTTAAAAAGCTGGAAGCTATAATGTATGTGTTTTCTCTGTTGTGTCAGTGAAGTACTTTCCATTCTTTTTGAACTAAAGAACTTTCTAATTAGTAAATTAATTATTCATATCCCAGCATATCCCTTGTCATATGTGGTAACAAATTGCATTTGGCTATTTCTTGTAGAATCTTTTGTACCAAGGGTATAGCATTAAAATATAAGCCTACTTCACTGAGGGTAGTGCTATTTTCAGCATTTCAGTCTCAAATATTACATTTTATACTGTCATTTGTCCCTTGCCACTTGGCTTTGTAATTATTTTCATATGATTTGATGTTTGTGCTTACCCAAGTGTAGTCCAATTGAGGGCAGAATTAGAAATGAGAAACTTTTGGATAATTTGAGGATGTACCATTTTGTTTTGTTTTGTTTTTGCGGTACACGAGCCTCTCACTGCTGTGGCCTCTCCTGTTGCGGAGCACAGGCTCCGGACGCGCAGGCTCAGCGACCATGGCTCACGGGCCCACCTGCTCCGCGGCATGTGGGATCTACCCGGACCGGGGCATGAACCCGCATCCCCTGCATTGGCAGGCGGACTCTCAACCACTGCGCCACCAGGGAAGCCCAGGACGTACCATTTTTAAGAAATTAGAGAATATCACATATGCAAAAGTAACTTATTTTTACAGCTCTAAAGTTACATTAGCTTAGGAATATGTATAATTTGGCTGGAGAAAAATAATTTTCTTTTTGGAACGTTAAATTTAAAAGTTATAGCAGATCCAGATAATAATTAAATATCCTAATTGAATTTACTTTTAAGTATTCTTATACATTTGTTAGAAATGGCTTGCTAAAATGTTTAACATCTCTCTCTTTTTTTTTTTTTTTCAAAATGTAAGCAGAAATTAACATTTCAAGGCCACTCAGGTTTCTGGATTTATATGTGCTTGGTAACAGAGAGACCCAGTACATACTCATTTTCAGAGTAGGAGAAAATGGGGAAAACATTCCCAGATTGAATACAACTTCAGTTACATCTTTTTTTTTTTCTTATACTTCACTTTTGCCATCCTGATAAACTTCTGGAAAATGTTATTACTTGGGTTGAGACAGATGGTTCTGTTCTTTCCTATGTTATTGCCTTTCTTATTTTGCTTTGATTATATTTCCACAATTAATTAAGTTGACTCTGGAAAAGAAGGACTCGGAAACAGGGAGAAGGCTGGAGAGTGTTCAGCGGGGTTTCTGCCTCTGCTCCCTGGCAGAACCCCAGACTGCAGATCATGCCCAGGCATGGGACACGGGAGGCCGCAAAAAAGAAAGAGACGTTGCACCTCGTATTCTCATCCTTTGGCGATGAAGCCAAACATAGCAGCAGTGCTGAAAACTGACCTGGAGGTTTCCAGCAGCATAAATTGGCTGACAAGAAAAGATTCTCGTGTTTCTGTTTTAAACGAAGTCGTCGACTTTATTTTTCCCAGTATACCCAATCATGGACCGTTAAATGATCA
This sequence comes from Lipotes vexillifer, assembly GCF_000442215.2. Lineage (NCBI taxonomy): Eukaryota > Metazoa > Chordata > Mammalia > Artiodactyla > Lipotidae > Lipotes > Lipotes vexillifer. Next base: position 706,211 of record NW_006779481.1, on the reverse strand, counting down.
AATAGCAGTTGTTGATAGCTGAGTCTGATTCAGATTCCTGATGGCCAGCTTAAGAGCTTTCAGAACCCATAAGGCATCCTTGTTCCTGTTTGCTGAGGAACTTTTTCAGCCAACTGTGAAAGAAAATGGTTCTTCCCCATTGAACTTTCCACATCACTCCTTTACCCTTTGCTTTCTTTCCTCTCCTTGGAAAGAGTTATTTTCTCTTGGTGAAAAATAACTATTGCGGCGACTTTTTCATTTCCAAGCAAAATTCTTTAGTTTTTTGGGGAACAGTTTTTGCAGAATGACCATCATTCATAACCAAGCAGATAGGCCCTGGGATGGGCATTCTGTTCTGTCGGAAGTAGATGTTTACCCACTGTGATTTCTCTGCTGATTTCCAGGGATTTTCCAGACCTACCTCCAACTCTCCTGATACTTTACCTTTTACAACTGCTCTCTCTAGTTTTAAATACTTCTCCACAAACACTGATTAAGGCTATCACAAAATTTGTTTCCCTTTTGCTAATATCTTACAAGTGTTTCCCTGTCTTCACAACACCTAGACTTTCCCCATGTCTAATCCTGTCTTCAACTGGACTGTACTTGGGTAGACAGATACCAAATCATATGAAAATAATTATAAAACTAACTGGTGAGGGACATTGGTTGATTTACTCATAAATAGTACAGGTCAGAATATTTGACTTAACTCTTCCTTGAGTAGGTTTTTTCCTGTTGGTACTCTTACTTTAAAAGAGGCAGGAGTTTGCTGCATATGTGGCATTTAATTTTTTGTAATTAAAAAAACCTCACAATGACATTTTTCATGATTGAAAATGACAGTCCAAAAAATATAGTGCTCTTAGGAGAGCTTTGTCATCTTTTCCTTCCAATTCTTGGCTGACATTTGAAATCATTGAAGTTTATGGGGTTTTTTTTTTCTTTTTCTTAAAAAAAAAATTCAGCTACTTACAGTATTGGATTACTTATGAATACTGATGAGGTTACCCTTCATAATGATGCGGATGTTATGGAAGTGCAAGCCTTTCGACGACTTTCTGAAAAGTGTTTTCAGTTAACGCGGTTACCCTCATATCATTTAAGGAATTCTTTAGATGCTTGGAGGGTGTTGCATACATTTTAAAGATGTATTTGGTTATCTCTTGCATTTGGAACTATATGTTTTATTTGATAGTATTTGTGGGTCATATATTTATTTTTCCTTTTTAGATTAAGTTACAGTGTGGAAATGTGCTTGGGAGGTAGACGTTTCTCTCAGCATTTCATTGAAAGAATTAATGCATCTCAGTGCTTAGCTGGAAAGCAGCGCTTCACAGCCTTCGCTACACAGTAGAATCACCTGGGAGCTTTTGAAAAATTTCATTCCCAGGCTGTGTCGTAAACCAATTTTACATCAGTGTCTCTGGGGCTGAGATCCAGGCGTTGGTATTTTTTAAAGCTCCCGAGGCGATTCCACTGTGCAGCCAAGGTTGAGAACAAGTACTTTAGAATAAAGTTAGAAGTAGCACCTCCTCAGATTTAACTGCACATGATGTAGGAACCTGGGTGGGTGTGACTTCTCAACCAAGGCTGAGTAGGATATTTTGCCACCAACATCAGATAAAGAAGAATTTATTTAAGATTTAGCTAAGGTATTAAAATATGCTAACTTGGTTAAGTATAGTTTAATATTTTGAACTCAGGATCCATTTAAATCTCTTTCCTTTTAGCAGTTTGTGAATCGCATCATCTTCAGGACAACAGAAACTAGACTTTTTAACTTTTTCCTAATTCTTATGTCTCCAAGCTTTTTTGTTTCTCTTTGTTCTGAAAGCAAAACATAAGTATCTGTTTAGACTTCTTAATTTCAGAAACGTTTGAGGCAGCATACTAGGATACATGAAGTATGATCAGGTGGTATAAATTAAACACAGGATGAGATACTAAGGGAAAACACAGTTGAGGACGTGGTAGAGTTAGGGATGAAGCGAAAAACTCATGGCCCGATGACCTGGACACGTGTTACAGGACACTCCTTGAGCCAGCAGGGCACAGAGCATGCTCGTTATGTACGTTTCTGTGGGGAAGGGTGAGGGCTGCCACTAAGGGCTGTCTCTGTGCCTCTGAGACTTCAGTCGGGAACGTGGGACACATGGGATTAGTGATCAGCATGGGCATGCTCACACACAAAGAAGGAACTGAGACATCGAGGGAATGACTTTCAACCTTCCTGTCATGTGCTAGGCCTTCTGTAGGGAGTTGTATAGATCTCATTTTGCTTATTTCACAACAGTCCTGTGTAGATGGCATTATTAAGCTTGTATTACAGAAAAGGATTCTGAGGCTCAAAGATGCTGGATGACCTGCGCAGGTAATCAAGCTGTGGTCAGTGGCAAAGCCAAGCTTCCAAGCCAGCTGTGTCTTAGAGTGCAGCCCTTCCGAAGTGGCTCCTGCTGGCTCACATCCCTGTTAATCATGGTTCCTGCTTATTCTCAGTAATAGTAATAGGAGAAAAAAATCTTGGGGGGGATGGTTAGACAAAGGCCATATAGCAATATTAGAAAATTGCTCATAAATGTTTAAACACAGTTTTTTTTTTTTTTTAAATTTAAAACTTTCCGGGCTTCCCTGGTGGCGCAGTGGTTGGGAGTCCGCCTGCCGATGCAGGGGACACGGGTTCGTGCCCTGGTCCGGGAAGATCCCACATGCCTCGGAGCGGCTGGGCCTGTGGGCCATGGCTGCTGGGCCTGCGTGTCCGGAGCCTGTGCTCCGCGACGGGAGGGGCTGCGGCGGTGAGAGGCCTGCATACCGCAAAACAAAACAAAACAAAACAAAAAAACTTCCCAGTTTTGGGGATTTTGGGGGGTAGTTTTTCTCCTCCCAGCTCATCACATTTTCAGGGTGGGACGCTTTATGTTTTTTTTTGTGCAGCCAAACCTAGTTTGTCCCGTATAAGAGGGATGTGTCATGTCCTGTTTCGGCAAATTCATCTGGGCTGGGCCAGCAGCAGTGTGTGGGTGTCCCTCTTTGATCTGCCTTCGGCCCACATCGCTCCCAGCAGAGATGCTGCTGTGGCTGCCACTTTGGTGTTAGCAGGTGGAAAGGGTTTTTACTCGCTGCCCCATTTTAGGTCGGTTTTCCCACTCTTGTGAAATTTCACTTGTACTGCGTTTCAGGTGAAGCTGCAAGAGCAGATCCAGCTCTTCAAGCCACTGGGAAGCTTAAATACCGTGCTGTGGCTTGGTTTGGCACTTGATGACATGTCTGAGTCAGATTTCACTAGACTTCCAAGGGAGCCACTGTGTTACATTCCTTGACTATAGTTTTGGCAAATGTGTTGCCTGGGTTTCAGAGTTCTGTGAGTTCTTCCAACTTTGACCTCATGTTTTTCTCTCGCTTTGAATTTTTTACCCTTTCCCTTAGTTGTGAAATTCAAACCACTTTAATCCCACGATCTCCCACATTTCCAGCTTTGCCTCCTACCCCTTTCACGAGGTCTCACTCAGCTAGGCCTCGCCACCGGGGCTGTTCTCCTACCCTTCCAACCCCGGGGCCTGGGTTGCAGCCAGTCGTTTGTGCTCCTTCCTTTCACATCCCCTCCACCCGAGGGCCTGTCTGCCTGCCTTCTGCCACTTCGTCACTCAAAGTCTGGTTTCTGGACCTGAAGCATCAGCGTCAGTTAGAAGCCTCTTAGAAATGCAGAATCTCAGGCCCCACCCCAGACCTACTAGATCAGAGTATGCATTTTCACAAGGTCCACAGGTGATCTGTGTGCACATTCAGGTTTGAGAAGCGCTGCTCTAAGTCACACATCTTCCGTAGATCGTGTCCTAATTGAGGGAATAGAGTGTTGGAACCCAGTTATTCTGTAGGAAGAATTGGATAAAAAGGATTCTTTTTTCATCGATTTATTCGTCTTTGGGTAATACTTTGGTTACTTTTAGGGATGGAAGGGATGAGTATGTTTGCGGGTAAATGGCTTTGCCTCCCCATGTGGGTAAAGTTAAGGCACTGGGAAAAGCCTGGATAATTTAGTTGATAGGCTATTACCAAGAAAGGATTCATACAGCAACCATCATCACTGTTGAAAGAAGATGGGGAGAGTAGTTCTGTAGAAGGAATATTTGATTCAAGTAATAATTATATTTTCCAAGTTATAAAAAATATATAGGGGGCTTCCCTGGTGGCGCAGTGGTTGAGAGTCCGCCTGCTGATGCAGGGGACGCGGGTTCATGCCCGGGTCCGGGAGGATCCCATGTGCCGTGGAGCGGCTGGGCCCATGGGCCATGGCCACGGGGCCTGCACGTCCGGAGCCTGTGCTCCGCAACGGGAGAGGCCGCAGCGGTGAGGGGCCCGCGTACGGGGGAGGAAAAAAAAAAAATTGTCTTGGCGTGTCTGTGCTGCTAGAACAAAATACCATAGACCAGGTGGCTTATAAACAAAAAAACTTATTTCTCACAGTTCTGGAGTCTGGAAGTCTGAGGTCAGGGTGCCAGCCTGGCTGGGTGGGGGTCCTCTTCCAGGCTGCAGACTTCTCTCTGCTTCCTCATGTGGTGGAAGGGGTGAGCTGGCTCTCTGAGGTCTCTTTTATAAGGGCACTAATCTCATTTATGAAGGCTCCATCCTGTGACCTAATCACCTCCCAAAGGCCCCACTTCCTAATACCATCAGCTTAGGAATTTTGTAGGGACACAAACATGCAGACCATAGCAAAATTATAAATACAGTTGACCCTGAACAATGCTGGTTTGAACTGTGGAGGTCCCCTTATACTTGTTTTCTTCAATAGTGAATACTGTAGTACTACATGACTATGGTTGGTTGAATCCGAGGACACGGAGGAATGAAACCTTGGATACCTAGGGAGGATTTTTGATGAACGAAGGGTCGGCGTCCCCTACGTTGTTCAAGGGGAAACTATAAAAATTTTGTATCTCTGTAAAAGGCAACTAAGCAAAATGTTTATATATAAATTAATTTAAGGGTTGGATAGGCCAGTATAACACCTATTTCTTCCTTTTTAAAAGTGTATTTCTATCCCGTTTGTGGAAATATTACTTAATATGGGGGTTCAGTGGTAGCACAGGTCATATCCCAAGGCAGAGTGACCAGTGTTTTCCCCTAAGGCAAGTTTCATCGTGTCTTTACACATTAGAGGCTCTACTGCATGGAAAGGCTGTATAGTAGAATAGGTGGTGTAGGAGTGGGGGATATGGACCCCTGGCCAAGCGGTGAAGAGGGCAGTGAGATTATGAGTGGTCAGACTGATGCAAGTCCCACCTCTCTTCTCAGGACCCACCTCTTCTTTGATCTGCCCTTACACTGCTCGTAGGGGTATATTAGTAGTGGCAGTATCTGTGTCTCTTCTGTTTTTTTTTTAATCCTCAGGACTTTTAAATATCCAGCTGGTACCTCTAAGGCCCTGAAATTTGAAGGAATAGAATTTGATAAGTTACATCCATAGGCTATCTAAAACAGTTTCTCCATGGGTTAATTAAAAGAGCTTCTCTCTCCCTCTCTCCTTCTCTCTCTCTCTCTCT